>NC_136327.1:7675800-7690800 GCF_964198595.1 Lampetra fluviatilis | reverse complement strand
TGCTTTACAGCCAATGGGGGGAGAGCCTGGGAGCATGGCCCTGGCGTGATAGAGGGGTGCCAGCTAGGGTGATTGGTTCTGCTGGTTTTGGCCTCAGCCAATGGGAAGACAAGTCAGGGGCGTGGTCCCGGGAGTTGATGGGGAATCTAGAAGATTCGGCGCAGGCTACCAAGGATTGGCTGGAGCGTACCACGTGACCCAGGCATTAAATAAGGAGAGAGATGAACGACACGTGGTCAGACGAAGAACGAAGGAAGAGAGGGGCCACGCGCGAGCGGGGCTCCGAGTGCCACGTGGCGGTGCGTCTCTTGTGGTCTGTCTGCCCACTTCCCGTTGCCTGCCAGCAGTGGGGAGTACTGGTGAACTAGAATAAATAAAAGGACCGATTCCACAAGTCGTCTCCAAGAGTATTATTACACAGGCACACGCACAGACACGGGCGTGCCCTCACCGGCCCCCATGCCGATGTTGCCCAGGGCAGGCAGGGCAGCGGGGGGCAGCCCTCCCTCTCCATGGTGGCGAGGCGGGGCCCGCCCAGCGCCGAGCAGAGCTGGGGCCGCACGGAGCGACGGCTGCGGGCGTCCACGCACAGCACGGCCCGCGATCGCTCACGTGGTAGCCCGCAGCCACGGCGGGAACACTGTCGCACGGGGTCACGGGGTCACGGGGGCACAGGGTCACGGCGACAGAGACACGGGGTCACGGGGACAGAGACATACGGGGTCATGGGGACAGGGAGACAGGGGGACAGAGACACGGAAACATGGGGACAGCAACACGGGACCAGGGTGACACAGGGACACAGGGACAGAGACACACAGGGTCATGGGGACAGGGAGACAGGGGGACAAGAAGACAGGGGGACAAGGAGACAGGGGGACAGAGACACGGGGACAGGGAAACATGGGGACAGCAACACGGGGCCAGGGTGACACAGGGACACGGGGACAGAGACGCGGGGGTCAGGGAACAGCGACAGTCGGTACTCCGCAGCCAGGACGGGTGCGCGACGTCGCGTGAAGATGTCGTGACGTGGAGATGTCGCGACGCGTGCGGGTGCCGTGGGCAACGAGCGGGGGCGGGGGGGTGGGGCCATGCCTCGCTCCAGTTCCCGGCATGCCAGGCGACGCACGGCCGCACGGAGCAGCGGCGCGCCGGGGGCGGCCTCTGGGTGAAGTCGCAGTGAGCCGACCCCGACCGCGACCTCGATGCGCACCACACGCTCCGGCGTGCCACGCCCAGCCCGCACGTGGCCGTGCACTGCAGCGCACGCGCGCGCACGCACGCACATTAATACACACACAAAGACACCCCGTATAGCCTTAACAGACTGTAGGGGCAAGTGCTGTTAGGGAGCACCTATAAAGGCCGGCACGGCACAAGAGGGGGTGGGTGGCCAACACCACGCCCGGCCGCATTGATCTCCCAGGTGGCGATGTTTACACACCGCACCGGCTACTCATTTGAGGCTGAGTCGACCTAGGGGAGGCCCAGGACCGGTTCAGATAATTAATCGCCACTGGTGTTGGTCGTAAGCGGGAATCGAACACGGGTCGCTAGGTTCGTAGCGCAGCACGCTGACCGCTTCACTACCGCTCCCCACATACACACACGCATGCACACGCGCTCACACACGCGCATACACGCACACATACATGCACACGCGTGTACACACACATGCACACGCACTTCAAGATCCCGCCTGTAACTTTATAGGCTGTTAACGAGTACCTATTAATGATGGCATGGCACGCGAGGCCGCCTTTGTCTCGCCATCAGGTTCATCATTTAAAGCCGAGTCAAGATATTCGTCACCGATGTTGGCTGTGAACAGGAATCGAACTCGGTTCGCTGGGCCCCTGGCGCAGGGCACGAGCCGCTGCGCCTCGCTGACTCGGAGATGCACATCGACATCAACTCGCACGTTGATGTGAACGTGGTAGTTGGTGGCCAGGCTGCGACCATTGACTCGCTGTGCTAAGAGAACCAGGCGGAGTTTCACATGCGGTCGCGTGGATTCGAACTCAGGCTCCTATCGGTGCCGGCTCGGCGCCCCGACCTCGATCCGGTGATTTTTTATTTATTTATTCCCAGAAATCCTTCACCTCGCTCCACGGCGTCACCCTCCACGAGGCCTCCGGTGGCCTCGTCCCCTCCGCTCGCCGCGAGGTCTCCCCCGCGCGCTCAGGAAACGCCACCGATGACGATGGCGACGACGATGACGACGACGATGACGACGACGATGACGACGACGACAGCGATGGCGGCGATAACGACGATGATGACACCGGCAACGACGATGCGGCCATGCCACCCTCTCCTCGGCCTCCAGCGAGGGGCGGCGCCTGCCGGCGCTCGTGGCTTGAGCCCGGCGGCGCGCTCGGCACCGTCGGAGGCTCGGGTCGAATTCTCGCCCCGTGTGCCGAGGTGGCGGCGACGACGTAAGCGGCGTCCATCGGCGGGACGACCCCCACGGCCGTGGGCGCGGCTCCGGGGCCGCCGGGTGAACCCGCGCTCCCACCGAAGCCGTCGCCTTCGTTGCTGGCCTGCGGAACTTTGTCGGCAAATTCGTGGATTGGCATCGGCGACTCAGTGCCGGTTGGCGCGAGCGCGCGGCTGCCGCCACCGCCAGCGCCGCCATCCCATCGGCCTTCTCTCGGCGTCTCTCGTTCTGAGGATCCATCTCCAGCAGCGGCGTCGCCGATGGCTTTCCGGGCACCTCGCTCGACCACGATGCCCGACGCGAGGCCGGTTACAGTCGGGGAATTCGGCGTGCTGGACGCTCGGTTGTCCGGCACGGTGTCCCCCGCGGGCCACCGCCTGTCGCCGTCAGGTTGCCGTCCGGCCGTCGTGGGCGCGCGATCGCCGTACCCTGTCGCCATTTTGGCTGGCGGAGTAGCGACGTCAACAGCAGCGCGATTGCTGTCGGTCTCGGTTGACGCGCGCGGTTGTGACGCGGTGGGCAAATTGCCAACGCTGGCGCCATAGTGGCGGTGGTGGTGGTTTGGTGTCATATGAACCGGTGAATGTTGATGCTGGTGCGGTGGCAGTGCAGACGGTACGGTGGTGGGGTGGTGGTGGCCCGATGGTGGTGATTGTGGTGCGGCTGGAGTTGTGGTGCGGTGGCGGTGTTGGTGCGGTGGTGGTGGCGGAAGTGAAGCGGAGGTGGTGGCGGTGGCGGTGGTGGCCGTGGTGGCCGTGGTGGTGGTGGCGGTGGTGGCGGCAGTTTGGTCGGCAGGCTGCTGGGGTTGGCCGTCACGAGTCACGCCCATCCCAGCCTCGTCCAGGTCATAGAGGAGGTCCTCGTGGAAGCTGATGAAGTTGTAGTCGTAGTAGTAGATATCAATGAGGTTCTTCTTCTTGGCGTGAGTGCTCCCGTCGGATGGGGACGAGGAGGTGGTGGAGGTCGGAGGTCGACCACGCGGCTCACCCGGTGGGTCGTGCCGCTCTGCTCGCTCGCTCGCGTCGTCGCTTTGCGAGTCGGAGGACGACGACGATGAGGAAGAGGAGGAGGATCCGCGCAAGTTTTGGTTGAGCCGCTTGATGTCGTTTGGAACGACGATGGCGTTGCTGTCCACGTGGACCTCACCTCCTTGATCTTCCACGTTTTGCTCAGTGTCCACGTCATTGTTGTCGTCGTCATCGTCGTCGACCGCGAGTCCACCTTCGATGCCATTGTGTTCGCCATCTTCGTCGCCACGGCCGTCTGTTTCTTCGTGTTGGTGGTGGTCGCGTTCATCTGGGGTGACATCTCCATCCCGGTCTGGGTCAACATCTTCCTCATTATCGTCGTCGTCGTCGTCTTCACGGTGGACAGTGTCATGGTGGTCGTTGTCCTCACGATGCTGATGATCACTGCCTTCATCATGACGGTCATCACCATCATCTTCTTCATCATCCTCATCATCGTGGTCATCGTCTCCATGATGTTTATTGGCATCGCGATCATGGTCTCCATGGTGATTATCTTCATGACCTCCATCATCATCATCTTCACCATGGTTATCTTCATCATCACGGTCAATTTCATCGTCTCGGTTATTTTCATCGTTGTTATCACCATCATCTTCTTCATCATCCTCATCATCGTGGTCATCGTCTCCATGATGTTCATTGGCATCGCGATCATGGTCTCCATGATGATTATCTTCATGACCTCCATCATCATCATCATCATCTTCACCATGGTTATCTTCATCATCACGGTCAATTTCATCATCTCGGTTATCTTCATCGTCATCATCACCATCGTCTTCATGACGATCATCCTCAATGCTTCCATTGTCTTCACCATGATCCTCGTCAGAGTCTTCATCAGCATCATCATTGTCATCAATCTCATTGCCTCCATGATGTTCACCGTCATCAGATTCTGTGCCTTCACCATCATCTTCATCATGGCCATCGTCATCTTCACGACGGCCGATCTCGCCATCGTCATCTTCACGGTCATTGTCATCATCGTCATCATCGCCGCCGTCGTCTTGGCGAGGGCCGCCGTGGTGCGTGCCGCCCGTCCCGTTGGCGGCGGGCCCGGTGGTTGGGGGCGGCTCGGCGCAGGCCCTCCAGTCGCAGCGTTGCCACTCGGCGGGCTGATCGGCCTCGTCGCAGACATCGTCTCCGCTCCGGCGTTCACAGCGGACGTCGCGTGACCTCACGCCGGCTCCGCACGTCGCCGAGCACTGGAAGCCAACGGTCGGAAACAACAGGGGGACACTTTAATTCCCTGGAGCGGCGTCGCACGAGGGGGAAGCCCTCGAACGGCTTCCCTTGCGATATCAAAACCCCTCTCTCGCCCCTCCCTCCACTCCCTCCCTCCCTCCCTTCCCCCCTCCCTCCCTCCCTCCCCTCCCTTCCCCCCTCCCTCACTCCCTCCCTCCCCTCCCTTCTTCCCAGCCCCGTTCGCTCCGTGTCTGGAGGGAACGAGATCGGCTCGTTGTGCCAGAGCATAGCGGAGGGTCGCGTGACACCACAAGAGGCAGTGGCCGACCGCCTCTCGTGGTGGCGCCTTCATCCGCCAGGGGATCGACCGCGGCCGACGATGATGACGTCGCAAGGGGGAGATGGGCTCAAGGGAGTGACGGACGCACCGGAGACCAGCCGCCCACGAGCCACGTGCCGCGCGGGTCTCCAGCGGGGGCGTCCCCGCGGGTGGGGCACGGCGGCGGCCCCGGGCAGGGCCGCGCATTGGGGGGGCGGGTGAGCCCCTCGCACTGGGACGTGGGCAGCGCGCGGTGCTCGTCGGCCCCGACGCCGCGCACGCACAGCACGGAGCGCCGCTCCTCCTCCGTCTCCTCCGAGGACGCGCCGGCGGTGGGGCGTGGCCCGCACGATGGCGACGGGCAGCCCTGCCACTCGCCCACCCACCACCTACGCATGCACGGCAATGGTCACCCTCGTTGGGGCAGGTGCTTTTCGCGAGCACCTATTGTGATCGTGAGCGGGGATTGAACTTGGGTCGGTGGTTTTTTGTAGCGCAGCGCGCTGACCGATGCTCCCCCACTCCCCGCACGCACACGCGCGCAGAGGTATGGACGCACATGCTTGCATGGACTGATGGATGGTCCAAAAGACGTTTAGAACAACAGATATAACAATCAACAAAGATTCGTTCATGAAGCCATCCATATATACAGATACAATTTCAACCGAGAAGATGGGTACAAACTGAGCAACTAGAGGTGGCAGTGGCTCTTCAATCTCCCATTAACATGATAATCTCTCACATGAACATAGCCACCTCAGCTCGCTCGCCGTGGAGGCCGCTCACCGAGCTGACATTAACATTAGCTACCCCGCCCATGCTACTGACATTTGGGCTACGCCCATTTCAAATCTTTATAAATAATTTGCCTTTAGAAGCTAACCCCCTTTTCCTGAGGACGACCGCTTGTGTTGCGATCGAAACGACCAACGGGTGTACGGTCTGTTGATCCATTTATCGGAGAACCATCAGACAGACCAATGATGATTTCGCAATAGCGGGACCGACGGACCAACGGACGGACCGATGACGGACCGACGGACGGACCGACGGACGAGTTGCACGCGCGTTGGTACCGTGCGGGGCACTCGTGCTCGTTGCAGGCTCTCTGGCGGTCGTCGGGCCGGGGGACGTCGTCGCAGAGCCGCTCCTCCACGGGCCCCGCCGTGCGCTCCGTGCAGTGCACCTCCTGCCTCTGCACCCCTGCACGCGCACACACGCAGGCACGCACACACGTGGAGCGCGGGGGCATCTACATCTGCAGAACATGAAGAACCAGTGGCATCTACATCGGCAGAACGTGAAGAATCAGTGGCATCTACATCTACAGAACGTGAAGAACCAGTGGCATCTACATCTACAGAACGTGAAGAACCAGTGGCATCTACATCTGCAGAACGTGAAGAACCAGTGGCATCTACATCTACAGAACATGAAGAACCAGTGGCATCTACATCTGCAGAACGTGAAGAACCAGTGTCATCTACAGAATGTGAAGAACCAGTGGCATCTACATCTGCAGAACGTGAAGAACCAGTGGCATCTACACCTGCAGAACGTGAACAACCAGTGGCATCTACATCTGCAGAACGTGAAGAACCAATGGCATCTACAGAACGTGAAGAACCAGTGGCATCTACATCTGCAGAACGTAAAGAACCAGTGGCATCTACATCTACAGAACGTGAAGAACCAGTGGCATCTACATCTGCAGAACGTGAATAACCAGTGGCATCTACATCTGCAGAACGTGAAGAACCAGTGGCATCTACATCTACAGAACGTGAAGAACCAGTGGCATCTACATCTGCAGAACATAAATAACCAGTGGCATCTACATCTGCAGAACGTGAATAACCAGTGGCATCTACATCTGCAGAACGTGAATAACCAGTGGCATCTACATCTGCAGAACGTGAAGAACCAGTGGCATCTACATCTGCAGAACATAAATAACCAGTGGCATCTACATCTGCAGAACGTGAATAACCAGTGGCATCTACATCTGCAGAACGTGAAGAACCAGTGGCATCTACATCTACAGAACGTGAAGAACCAGTGGCATCTACATCTGCAGAACGTGAAGAACCAGTGGCATCTACATCTGCAGAACGTGAAGAACCAGTGGCATCTACATCTGCAGAACGTGAAGAACCAGTGTCATCTACATCTGCAGAACGTGAATAACCAGTGGCATCTACATCTGCAGAATGTGTAGAACCAGTGGCATCTACATCTGCAGAACATCAAGAACCAGTGGCATCTACATCTACAGAACGTGAAGAACCAGTGGCATCTACATCTACAGGAGATTATACAACTTTTAAAGTCACTCCCCGTGTTTAGTGTACACGCCGTACAACACGTTTGGAATCGACAGGAGTAAAGTTGCACTGATGAACAAATTAACGTACGAGCAGACCTGTGGAACCTAACTCGCTCGTTAGTGGAGGAGTCCCTGTACTATCTGTAATATTGTACTATCTTTGCCGTTTTTTTGCAAGGGAAATCTCATCATAAGACGGCTTCCGCCTCGCGGTGAGCTATGGGGCCGTCCATAAATGACGTCATGCGATTTTGGACGATTTTTGACCCCCCCCCCTCGTCACACGGCGTCACAAAAAGTCAGACCCCCCCTCAAATATGACGTCACAAAGCTCTGACCCCCCCCCCCAAACCATATTTCTATTTTGAAAATAAAACATGCTTCAAATCGCTTTCAACTATTGTCATTGTAGTGCGTATTTAATGTGGCGCTGCACTCTGATGTTGTAGGAGTGTTGTTATAACAATTAGCGTTGTTATAACAATTCTATATTTATTTAAAGTTGCGCATTTTGATGTGACGTCACATTTCTAACCCCCCCCCCCCCCTCTCGTCACACATCGTCACAAATGTCTAACCCCCCCCCTCCCCCCATGTGCGTGACGTCATTTATGGACGGCCCCTATTTAATTACATCTTGGAGTGTCAATAACTTGTTTATGTTGATCAATCCAACTCGAATCAATCGATATAACGGAGTTGGAAAATGACCAAGAGTGTTAAAAGTAGAAGTAGTGTTTGTAATGGTTGACAACATTTGGTGTTAGTATTGCGTTGTAGCTAATGAGGTGAGCGGAACGGGTGTTTGTACAGAAGTTACATTAAATAAGGAAGAAAACTTGTTTTATATGTTCATTGTCAGGGAAATCTGATTTTCCTAATTTACATATTGATATACGTTGATGTTAAATATTGATTTCATTATTAGTTATTAATTATATAAGGACAGTGTTTCATTAATGCAGTATTATCTCGGACATTTAGGAAGCACTACAGATATTTTGGGCGGATGTTTGATGTTAGATATTAAAATGTTTTTTGTTAAATGTTTCGTTGAATAATATGTATGTTAAATATTCTTAGATAAGTTATATAAGCGGCTTCTTATTCTTGGTTCTTTCGGTAAAGTCACGCAGAAGGGAAATAATAAAATAAAAAAAATATGAAACAATAAAATTATCACGACGTTTCGACTGCAACGCAAGCAATCATAATCAGGTGTGAGATCCACAGCAAGACAATGTTCTTGCTGTGAAATTAGAAAAATGTTGTTGCTGTGGATTTCACACCTGATGATGATTGCTTTAGTTGCAGTTGAAACGTCGTGAGAATTTTACTGTTTTATATTTTTATTATTTTATTATTTCCCTTCTACGTGACTTTACCGAAAGAACCAATAATGTGAATCCCTGCAGTCACGAAAGCTTTAAATCAAATTTTAAAGCGGCTTCTTCTTCCGTATGGATTAATAGCAGAAGATAAATACAAAATTGTATATTTTTTCCACTCAATCGTTTGTTCGGAAGCAGAGTGGATCATCGTCCATTCCTCCTTCAAATGAGTGAAGTGTTTACGATGCGGTCGATGCTTTGGGATCTTTGGCCGCACCACTCACAGGCCTCCAAATCTTTGATGCGCCATCTGTGGAATTGGGTGGCCGCATCGGCCACGTGGCCCGGTCCCGATTCGGTTGATGGTCGACCCACTGGCGGCGTGGAAGTTTGAAACCAGCAGGTTTGGCGGTAGGGTCCTGTATGATATTTAACACGTAGGCTTTCGCGACCAATATTATTCATAATATAGGTTTTTGGGTCAGATCGCGTTATTTATCAATTGAATGATTACCAATCTATATAATTACAATACCCTCCCCCTCTTTGCCTCGTATCACTGCACCAGATTGAATTGAATTAAATGATGACGTCACCCTGATGCTGCTCTATTTAAGACCGGAAGCAACAGGAGAGCTTCACCATTCTTGCCCGATAAAGCTGATTGTAATTATCAGCGAAACGTCGTAATACTCAAATTTAAAATGCTGTTGATTCTCTCTTCAGCACACCGGTGGGCTAAAGAAGTGAATTATTTTGTCCTTTGTCAACGTGACACATTTTTTTACTGTTTGGCCGTGTCGGGTAGTGGAGGGTTACGACACATTTATAAATAACGCGATCTGACCCAAAAACCTATATCCTGTATGATATGTTTATGTTTTGACGGCTGTTATCATCATTGAGATTTGGACAGACTCCGCAGCAGAGGGATTCAGCTGTGGTGTTGTGACGGTGGAGGGATGTTTCCGAACGCTATTGCAGATGTATGCAAACTGCCCTTCAGAAGAACTATTTGAAATAAAGGTTTTTGCGTTTCGCAAACCCCCTCCCACTTCTCCGGAGGACCGAACGCACCGCAGAGCCTCTTACTCATCGTCTCCAAACTTCATTACGTATTATTGTTGTTGTTATCTGCTCCATGTGCCCAGAACTAGATTCTGCACCTGGGGTAAACGAGTCTTTGCATGCGCTGCGCCAAAACTATGGAGCGCCCTGCCACCTGTGGTCACATAGACGAGGTCACTCACCTTGTTTAGGTCTTCACCTGTTTTGTCTGGCCTACACTTCCCATGTATGGCCAGTGGACCCTGGACTCTGCACTCTTTATATTTCCTAACTTCGTGCATTGGCGCACTGAGATGCTGGGATGAATTGCGCCTTAAATATGTCTATTATTATTATCTATTTCACCGACCTTTCCAACTCATTAGGATTCACGACGGGAGGTGAGGGGGACAGGGCGGTCCGGCCTACTCGCCGTTGCAAGATTGTGCGCTTGCGTGAGGTTGCGTGCGAGTTGCGTGTGGGTTGCGTGTGGTTGCATGCAGTTGCATACGGTTGTGTGCGGTTGCTTGCGGTTGCGTGCAGCTTTGTGTGTGGTTGCATTTGTTGCGTGCGGGTTGCGTGCGGTTGCGGTGCGGCTTTGTGTGTGGTTGCGTTTGGTTGCGTGCCGGTTGCGTTTGGTTGCATGCGGTTGCTGCGCTCGCACCTCTGCCGCAGGGCGCGGTGCAGCTACCCCAGGGTCCGTAGCGCCACGCGAACTCCCGCGGCCGACTCGCCCCCTCGCCGTGCGGGGGCTGGTGGACCGTGTACTCGTAGCGGATGCCTGGGTTCGACTCCTGGAACAGGAGCTGTGGCCGGCGGCGGTGGAGGTGGTGGTGGTGGGAACGGAGAGGAGAGTTGACGGTGAGCCCCACACCGGCTGGAGCGACAGGGCCCCAGCGCGCGCCGTATTCCTGACGCTGCCCTTAACATTCGCCCTGGCACTCACCTTGACACAAGCGCCTACTGCTAGCCTAGGCCCAGTGTTCATCAGTGGCCTAACAATGCACCATGACAGGCAATGCGATTCACTCGCATTTCTCTCTCTTATGGAGTTGTGAGATATTCATCTTATCCCCCCCCCCAACCCCCCCCCCCCCCCAGTTCCCCCCACTCCCCCCGTTCTCGCCCCCTTCTCCCCCCCACTCATACACCCGGCTCCCTCCCCCCACTCATCCACCCCGCTCCCCCCCCCCACTGATCCACCCCGCTCCCCCCCCACTCATCCACCCCGCTCCCCCCCCCCACTGATCCACCCCGCTCCCCCCCCACTCATCCACCCCGCTCCCCACCCCACTCATTCACCCCGCTCCCCCCCCCCACTACTCACTCCCCCACCCCGCTCCCCCACCCCGCTCCCCCCACCCACCCAATACTCCCCTCCCCACCCATCTCACCCATTACCCACGGACTCCGCTCTCCCCCCCCACTACTCACCTCCCACTTCCCCACCCTGCCCCCCCCCACCCACCCACTACTCCCCCCCCACCCCTCCCACCTCCCCCACTACCCACCACCCCGCTCCACCCCCACCCCCCCGGCCCCGCTCGCCTGTATCCAAACGGGCTCGCGCGTGGGCCCGGTGGCCGTGAGGTTCTCCAGGTTCCCGCGCCGCCAGTAGGTGAAGGTGGCGCCGCCCGCGGCGTAGTCCCCGCGCCACTGGATCACCCAGCCGCCGTTGAGGAAGTAGCGCGCCGGCTCCGCGTCGCTGCGCAGCGCCAGGAAGTTGCCCGCCTCCTCCACCTCCTCCACGACGATGTCCCGCGCGCCCGCCGGGATGCGGTCGATGTCCACGTAGCCTGGAGGTCACGGAGGGGGTGGGGGGGGTCAAGTTTCGTGGCGCCGATGGTACGGGATCCGCGGAGATCTTCAAGGAAAATCAGCTGCCGTCGGGGGGGGAGGGGTCCCCTAGGCTAAATTAAAAACGAATCGCGCTCCGACATGTTTTGAGGTGCAACATGAACACAAATGGTTGGGCATCATCATCATCGTCGTCGTGTTACAATTCCACCATCACCGTCGTTACGGTCATGGTGCACCCCTCAGGGCCTCCTCCCGCCAGACCCCGCCCCCCAGCCCCCCCCCCCCTCCACCAGGCCCCTCACCGAGCCCCTCGCTGTCGTTGAAGGTTTTCTTGACGGTGCGACACGTGGAGCCGTCGCCCATGCACACTCCACAGCGGTCCTCCACCGCCAGCGAGTCGATCCGCAGGTCGCAGCCCACGTGCTGAGACACAGGTGAGACACAGGTGAGAAGCCTCACCACAGGTGAGACACAGGTGAGACACCTCACACAGGTGATGTACTCAGAATCAGGATATTAATTCAGGGGGAATCCGATGAGCTATGAAGCTCTTTTCACAGATGTCCAGTAGGGGCACGGGGCCAGTGAGTTACAACAACACAAGAGACAAAAACCGATAGCGGTGCAGGGTATAGGAATGCCGCTTAAGTACAATTTGCAACAGTACATTAATAAGCTGCGGATTTTCCAGCGCTAAATGCAAGCTTGGGCAAGGCAGCAACATCACAAACAGTCCCTGACTGCACCATTGCCTCAATTAAATGGCACGTTAAAATGTACGGGTAAGGATCAGAGTCACAAATCGCATTGGCCAATGTGGTTGTGTCCAGCAGCAATCTTCTGCTTAAGAATATTTTTGAAGGAAGACTTACGATGAAGGGAGGGGGTGGGGGATCAATAAGATAATCACGGGAGTGAGTGAGTCTTTGATGAAGCGAGTGAGCGACAGACGGAGTGAGTGACCGAGAGAGTGAGTGATTGATGGATGGAGCGAGTGAGTAGCAAACGGAGTGAGTAACCGATAGAGTGAGTGAGTGATTGATGGAGCGAGTGAGTGGCAGAGGGAGTGAGTGACCGATAGAGTGAGTGAGTGAGTGATTTATGGAGCGAGTGAGTGACAAACGGAGTGAGTAACCGATAGAGTGGGTGAGTGATTCATGGATGGAGCGGGTGAGTTGCAGAGGGAGTGAGTGACCAATTGAGTGAGTGAGCGAGTGAGTGGCAAACGGAGTGAGTAAACGATAGAGTGAGTGAGTGATTGATGGAGCGAGTGAGTGGCAGAGGGAGTGAGTGACCGATAGAGTGAGTGAGTGATTTATGGAGCGAGTGAGCGACAAACGGAGTGAGTAACCGATAGAGTGGGTGAGTGATTCATGGATGGAGCAGGTGAGTTGCAGAGGGAGTGAGTGACCGAATGAGTGAGTGAGCGATGAAGTGGCAAACAGAGTGAGTAACTGATAGAGTGGGTGAGTGATTCATGGATGGAGCGGGTGAGTTGCAGAGGGAGTGAGTGACCGATAGAGTGAGTGATCATTGGAGCGAGTGAACCAGAGAACAGTCAAAACAACACTCGAGTCGATGATGAGCGTGTGAGGAGCGAGCGAGCAAATGAACGCGCGCTCTGCCTGGCGGGATCCACGCTGGCACCTTGCAGATGCCGTTGATGCAGATGTCGCGGGCGTTGGGGTTGTCCGCGCACGGCGTTCCATCCACCGCAGCGTCCAGCAGCTTCTCCGTGAAGTGCTCGCCCACCGGCTGGCAGTGCAGCTCGCACGGGTTCACTGACATCGCACGCACGGTAACGCACGGGCACGCACGCACGGCGCCGGCGTTACGCGTACACTGGAGTGACGCGCGTGGGTGCGTGTGCGCTGGGTAGAGTCGGCGATTAGGTGAGCGAGTGATCGGTGATCGTGCGCGGGTGTGCTGCTGGATGAGTGAGCGAACGATCGAGCAATCGGCCGGGTGGTTGAGCGAACGGCGAGTGATCGGGGGAAGGCGAGAGAGCGAGCGACTGAGTGGGTGGGTGAGAAAGTGAGCGGGCTGGCGAGCGGGCGGGCGGGCAAGTGACTGAGCAGGTGGGCGGGCGAGCGGGGCGGGTGAGCGAGTGACCGAGCGGGCGGATGGGCGAGTGAGTGAGTGAGCGAGCGAGTGGGCGAGCGAGTGGGCGAGCGAGTGGGCGAGCGAGTGAGTGAGTGACCGAGCGAGTGAGTGAGTGACTGAGTGGGTTGGCGAGCGAGTGAGTGAGTGACCGAGCGAGTGAGCGAGTGACCGAGTGAGTGAGTGAATGAGTGAGTGAGTGACCGAGTGGGTGAGCGAGCCACCGAGGGGATGAGCGAGTGACCGAGTGGGTGAGCGAGCGAGTGAGTGAGTGGTCGAGTAGGTGAGCGAGCGACCGAGTGAGTGAGCGAGTGACCAAGGGGGTGAGCAAGTGAGTGAGTGACCGAGTGAGTGAGTGACCAAGTGGGTGAGCGAGCCACCGAGGGGGTGAGAGAGTGACCGAGTGGGTGAGCGAGCGAGTGACCGAGTGACCGAGTGGGTGAGCGAGCGCGCGGTCTCACTGGGGCTGATGACGGGGATCCAGGAGTGGAGGCGCCCCTTGTAGGGGACTTTGTCGAAGCGGCTGCACTGCAGCGCGCGGAACGACGGCGGCGCGCCGCCCGCGGCTCGGCCCGGCCCTGCCGGCGACGCGGACGACGACGACGTCTTGTTCGCCGCCTTCATCGTCGTTGCCGCGGGGCAGGCGGCCGTGTGACACAGGCGGTAGCGGCGCCGCTCGCCCGTGCAATAGCGACCGCCTCCGCGGGGCCTGAGCAGGCAATGAGGGGGCAATGGGGGGGTCAATGGGGGGGACAATGAGGGGACAATGAAGGGGCAATGAGGGGGCAATGAGGGGACAATGAGGGGGCAATGAGGGGGCAATGAAGGGACAATGAGGGGGCAATAAGGGGACAATGGGGGGACAATGAGGGGACAATGAGGGGACAATGAGGGGGCAATGAGGGGGCAATGAAGGGACAATGAGGGGACAATGAAGGGACAATGAGGGGACAATGAGGGGACAATGAGGGGACAATGAGGGGGACAATGAGGGGGCAATGAGGGGGCAATGAAGGGACAATGAGGGGACAATGAGGGGACAATGAGGGGGCAATGAGGGGACAATGAGGGGACAATGAGGGGACAATGAGGGGGCAATGAGGGGACAATGAGGGGACAATGAGGGGACAATGAGGGGGCAATGAGGGGGCAATGAGGGGGCAATGAGGGGGCAATGAGGGGGCAATGAGGGGACAATGAGGGGACAATGAGGGGGCAATGAGGGGGCAATGAGGGGGCAATGAAGGGACAATGAGGGGACAATGAGGGGGCAATGAGGGGGCAATTAAGGGACAATGAGGGGACAATGAGGGGACAATGAGGGGGCAATGAGGGGACAATGAGGGGGCAATGAGGGGGCAATGAGGGGGCAATGAGGGGACAATGAGGGGGCAATGAGGGGGCAATGAGGG
>NC_136327.1:7561232-7675600 GCF_964198595.1 Lampetra fluviatilis | reverse complement strand
GGACTCCGCTCTCCCCCCCCACTACTCACCTCCCACTTCCCCACCCTGCCCCCCCCCACCCACCCACTACTCCCCCCCCCACCCCTCCCACCTTCCCCACTACCCACCACCCCGCTCCACCCCCACCCCCCCGGCCCCGCTCGCCTGTATCCAAACGGGCTCGCGCGTGGGCCCGGTGGCCGTGAGGTTCTCCAGGTTCCCGCGCCGCCAGTAGGTGAAGGTGGCGCCGCCCGCGGCGTAGTCCCCGCGCCACTGGATCACCCAGCCGCCGTTGAGGAAGTAGCGCGCCGGCTCCGCGTCGCTGCGCAGCGCCAGGAAGTTGCCCGCCTCCTCCACCTCCTCCACGACGATGTCCCGCGCGCCCGCCGGGATGCGGTCGATGTCCACGTAGCCTGGAGGTCACGGAGGGGGTGGGGGGGGGTCAAGTTTCGTGGCGCCGATGGTACGGGATCCGCGGAGATCTTCAAGGAAAATCAGCTGCCGTCGGGGGGGGAGGGGTCCCCTAGGCTAAATTAAAAACGAATCGCGCTCCGACATGTTTTGAGGTGCAACATGAACACAAATGGTTGGGCATCATCATCATCGTCGTCGTGTTACAATTCCACCATCACCGTCGTTACGGTCATGGTGCACCCCTCAGGGCCTCCTCCCGCCAGACCCCGCCCCCCAGCCCCCCCCCCCCCTCCACCAGGCCCCTCACCGAGCCCCTCGCTGTCGTTGAAGGTTTTCTTGACGGTGCGACACGTGGAGCCGTCGCCCATGCACACTCCACAGCGGTCCTCCACCGCCAGCGAGTCGATCCGCAGGTCGCAGCCCACGTGCTGAGACACAGGTGAGACACAGGTGAGAAGCCTCACCACAGGTGAGACACAGGTGAGAAGCCTCACCACAGGTGAGACACAGGTGAGAAGCCTCACACAGGTGATGTGCTCAGAATCAGGATATTAATTCAGGGGGAATCCGATGAGCTATGAAGCTCTTTTCACAGATGTCCAGTAGGGGCACGGGGCCAGTGAGTTACAACAACACAAGAGACAAAAACCGATAGCGGTGCAGAGTATAGGAATGCCGCTTAAGTACAATTTGCAACAGTACATTAATAAGCTGCGGATTTTCCAGCGCTAAATGCAAGCTTGGGCAAGGCAGCAACATCACAAACAGTCCCTGACCGCACCATTGCCTCAATTAAATGGCACGTTAAAATGTACGGGTAAGGATCAGAGTCACAAATCGCATTGGCCAATGTGGTTGTGTCCAGCAGCAATCTTCTGCTTCAGAATATTTTTGAAGGAAGACTTACGATGAAGGGAGGGGGGTGGGGGATCAATAAGATAATCACGGGAGTGAGTGAGTGAGTCTTTGATGAAGCGAAGTGAGCGACAGACGGAGTGAGTGACCGAGAGAGTGAGTGAGTGATGAATGGAGCGAGTGAGTGGCAAACGGAGTGAGTAACCGATAGAGTGAGTGAGTGATTGATGGAGCGAGTGAGTGGCAGAGAGAGTGAGTGACAGATTGAGTGAGTGAGTGAGTGAGTGAGTGATTGATGGAGCGAGTGAGCGACAAACGGAGTGAGTGACCGATAGAGTGAGTGAGTGATTCATGGATTGAGCGAGTGAGTTGCAGAGAGAGTGAGTGACAGATTGAGTGAGTGAGTGATTGATGGAGCGAGTGAGTGACAAACGGAGTGAATGACCGACAGAGTGAGTGATTCATGGATGGAGCAGGTGAGTGGCAGAGGGAGTGAGTCACCAATAGAGTGAGTGATCAGTGGAGCGAGTGAACCAGAGAACAGTCAAAATAACACTCGAGTCGATGATGAGCGTGTGAGGAGCGAGCGAGCAAATGAACGCGTGCTCTGCCTGGCGGGATCCACCCTGGCACCTTGCAGATGCCGTTGATGCAGATGTCGCGGGCGTTGGGGTTGTCCGCACACGGCGTTCCATCCACCGCAGCGTCCAGCAGCTTCTCCGTGAAGTGCTCGCCCACCGGCTGGCAGTGCAGCTCGCACGGGTTCACTGACATCGCACGCACGGTAACGCACGGGCACACACACACGGCGCCGGAGTTACGCGTACACTGGAGTGACGTGCGTGGGTGCGTGTCCGCTGGGTAGAGCCGGCGATTAGGTGAGCGAGTGAACGGTGATCGTGCTCGGGTGTGCTGCTGGATGAGTGAGCGAACGATCGAGCAATCGGCCGGGTGGTTGAGCGAACGCCGAGCGATCGGGGGAAGTCGAGAGAGCGAGCGACTGAGTGGGTGGGTGAGAGAGTGAGCGGGCTGGCGAGCGGTCAGGCGAGTGAGTGGCTGAGCAGGTGGGTGGGCGAGTGACTGAGCAGGTGGGTGGACGAGCGGGTGGGTGAGTGAGTGAGTGAGTGACTGAGCGAGCAAGTGAGCAAGCCGACTGAACGAGCGAGCTGGCGAGCGAGCGAGCGAGCGGGCGGATGGGCGAGTGAGGGAGTGACCGAGTGGGTGAGCGAGTGAGTGGGTGAGCGAGTGGCCGGGTGGGCGGGTGAGCAAGTGATCGAGTGGGTGAGCGAGTGAGTGAGCAAGCGACCGAGTGGGTGAGCGAGTGAGTGAGTAACCGAGTGGGTGAGTGAGTGAGCGAGCGACCGAGTGGGTGCACGAGTGAGTGAGTGACCGAGTGGGTGAGTGAGTGAGTGAGCGAGCAACCGAGTGGGAGAGCGAGCGACCGAGGGGGTGAGCGAGTGAGTGAGTGACCGAGTGGGCGAGTGAGTGAGTGAGTGAGCGACCGAGTGGGTGCGCGAGTGAGTGAGTGACCGAGTGGGTGAGCGAGTGAGTGAGCGAGCGACCAAGTGGGCGAGCGAGTGAGTGAGCGAGCGACCGAGTGGGTGAGCGAGCGACCGAGTGGGTGAGCGAACCACCGATGGGGTGAGCGAGTGACCAAGTGGGTGAGCAAGCGAGTGACCGAGTGACCGAGTGGGTGAGCGAGCGCGTGGTCTCACTGGGGCTGATGACGGGGATCCAGGAGTGGAGGCGCCCCTTGTAGGGGACTTTGTCGAAGCGGCTGCACTGCAGCGCGCGGAACGACGGCGGCGCGCCGCCCGCGGCTCGGCCCGGCCCTGCCGGCGACGCGGACGACGACGACGTCTTGTTCGCCGCCTTCATCGTCGTTGCCGCGGGGCAGGCGGCCGTGTGACACAGGCGGTAGCGGCGCCGCTCGCCCGTGCAATAGCGACCGCCTCCGCGGGGCCTGAGCAGGCAATGAGGGGGCAATGGGGGGGTCAATGGGGGGACAATGAGGGGACAATGAGTGGGCAATGGGGGGACAATGAGGGGACAATGCAGGGGCAATGAGGGGGCAATGAGGGGACAATGAGGGGGCAATGAGGGGGCAATGAAGGGACAATGAGGGGGCAATAAGGGGACAATGGGGGGACAATGGGGACAATGAGGGGACAATGGGGGGCAATGAGGGGACAATGAGGGGACAATGAGGGGACAATGGGGGGACAATGAGGGGGAAATGAGGGGACAATGAGGGGAAAATGAGGGGGAAATGAGGGGACAATGAGGGGACAATGATGGGAAAATGAGGGGGAAATGAGGGGAAAATGAGGGGGAAATGAGGGGACAATGAGGGGAAAATGAGGGGGAAATGAGGGGAAAATGAGGGGACAATGAGGGGGCAATGAGGGGACAATGAGGGGACAATGAGGGGGAAATGAGGGGGCAATGAGGGGACAATGAGGGGGAAATAAGGGGACAATGAGGGGACAATGAGGGGGCAATGGGGGGACAATGAGGGGGCAATGAGGGGACAATGAGGGGGAAATGAGGAGGCAATGGGGGGACAATGAGGGGACAATGGGGGGACAATGAGGGGGCAATGAGGGGACAATGAGGGGGAAATGAGGAGGCAATGAGGGGACAATGAGGGGGAAATAAGGGGACAATGAGGGGACAATGAGGGGGCAATGAGGGGACAATGAGGGGGAAATGAGGAGGCAATGGGGGGACAGTGAGGGGGAAATGAGGAGGCAATGAGGGGACAATGAGGGGGCAATGAGGGGACAATGAGGGGGAAATAAGGGGACAATGAGGGGACAATGAGGGGGCAATGAGGGGACAATGAGGGGGCAATGGGGGGACAATGAGGGGGAAATGAGGAGGCAATGAGGGGACAATGAGGGGACAATGAGGAGGCAATGAGGGGACAATGAGGGGACAATGAGGGGGCAATGGGGGGACAATGAGGGGGAAATGAGGAGGCAATGGGGGGACAATGAGGGGGAAATGAGGAGGCAATGAGGGGGCAATGGGGGGACAATGAGGGGGCAATGGGGGGACAATGAGGGGGCAATGGGGGGACAATGAGGGGGCAATGAGGGGACAATGAGGGGGAAATGAGGGGGCAATGAGGGGACAATGAGGGGACAATGAGGGGGCAATGGGGGGACAATGAGGGGGCAATGGGGGGACAATGAGGGGGCAATGGGGGGACAATGAGGGGGCAATGAGGGGACAATGAGGGGGAAATGAGGGGGCAATGAGGGGACAATGAGGGGACAATGAGGGGGAAATAAGGGGACAATGAGGGGACAATGAGGGGGCAATGGGGGGGACAATGAGGGGGCAATGGGGGGACAATGAGGGGGCAATGAGGGGACAATGAGGGGGAAATGAGGGGGCAATGAGGGGACAATGAGGGGGCAATGAGGGGACAATGAGGGGGAAATGAGGGGACAATGGGGGGACAATGAGGGGGCAATGAGGGGACAATGAGGGGAAAATGAGGGGACAATGGGGGGACAATGAGGGGGCAATGAGGGGACAATGAGGGGGAAATGAGGGGACAATGAGGGGGAAATGAGGGGGACAATGGGGGGACAATGAGGGGGCAATGAGGGGACAATGAGGGGGAAATGAGGGGGCAATGAGGGGACAATGAGGGGGAAATGAGGGGGCAATGAGGGGACAATGAGGGGGAAATGAGGGGACAATGAGGGGGAAATGAGGGGGACAATGAGGGGGAAATGAGGGGGCAATGAGGGGGAAATGAGGGGGCAATGGGGGGACAATGAGGGGGCAATGAGGGGGCAATGGGGGGACAATGAGGGGGAAATGAGGGGGCAATGAGGGGGAAATGAGGGGGCAATGAGGGGACAATGGGGGACAATGAGGGGGCAATGAGGGGGAAATGAGGGGGCAATGAGGGGACAATGAGGGGGCAATGAGGGGACAATGAGGGGGAAATAAGGGGGCAATGGGGGGACAATGAGGGGGCAATGAGGGGGCAATGAGGGGGAAATGAGGGGGCAATGAGGGGACAATGAGGGGGAAATAAGGGGGCAATGAGGGGACAATGAGGGGGAAATGAGGGGGAAATGAGGGGGCAATGAGGGGACAATGAGGGGGAAATGAGGGGGCAATGAGGGGGAAATGAGGGGGCAATGAGGGGGAAATGAGGGGGCAATGAGGGGACAATGAGGGGGCAATGAGGGGACAATGAGGGGGAAATAAGGGGGCAATGGGGGGACAATGAGGGGGCAATGAGGGGGAAATGAGGGGGCAATGAGGGGACAATGAGGGGACAATGAGGGGACAATGAGGGGGAAATAAGGGGGCAATGGGGGGACAATGAGGGGGCAATGAGGGGGAAATGAGGGGACAATGAGGGGACAATGAGGGGGCAATGAGGGGACAATGAGGGGGCAATGAGGGGGAAATGAGGGGGCAATGAGGGGACAATGAGGGGGCAATGAGGGGACAATGAGGGGGACAATGAGGGGGCAATGAGGGGGAAATGAGGGGGCAATGAGGGGACAATGAGGGGGCAATGAGGGGACAATGAGGGGACAATGAGGGGGCAATGAGGGGACAATGAGGGGACAATGAGGGGGAAATGAGGGGGCAATGGGGGGACAATGAGGGGACAATGAGGGGACAATGAGGGGGCAATGGGGGGACAATGAGGGGGCAATGGGGGGACAATGAGGGGGCAATGGGGGGACAATGAGGGGACAATGAGGGGACAATGAGGGGGCAATGGGGGGACAATGAGGGGGCAATGAGGGGACAATGAGGGGGCAATGGGGGGGACAATGAGGGGACAATGAGGGGACAATGAGGGGACAATGAGGGGACAATGAGGGGACAATGAGGGGACAATGAGGGGACAATGAGGGGACAATGAGGGGACAATGAGGGGGCAATGAGGGGACAATGAGGGGACAATGAGGGGGCAATGGGGGGGACAATGAGGGGGCAATGGGGGGACAATGAGGGGGAAATGAGGGGACAATGAGGGGAAAATGAGGGGGCAATGAGGGGACAATGAGGGGGCAATGGGGGGACAATGAGGGGGAAATGAGGGGACAATGAGGGGGAAATGAGGAGGCAATGGGGGGACAATGGGGGGCAATGAGGGGGAAATGAGGAGGCAATGAGGGGACAATGAGGGGACAATGAGGGGGAAATGAGGGGGCAATGAGGGGACAATGAGGGGAAATGAGGGGGCAATGAGGGGACAATGAGGGGACAATGAGGGGGCAATGGGGGGACAATGAGGGGGCAATGAGGGGACAATGAGGGGGAAATGAGGAGGCAATGAGGGGACAATGAGGGGACAATGAGGGGGAAATGAGGGGGCAATGAGGGGACAATGAGGGGAAATGAGGGGGCAATGAGGGGACAATGAGGGGACAATGAGGGGGCAATGGGGGGACAATGAGGGGGCAATGAGGGGACAATGAGGGGACAATGAGGGGACAATGAGGGGACAATGAGGGGGCAATGAGGGGACAATGAGGGGACAATGAGGGGGCAATGGGGGGACAATGAGGGGGCAATGGGGGGACAATGAGGGGGAAATGAGGGGACAATGAGGGGAAAATGAGGGGGCAATGGGGGGACAATGAGGGGGCAATGGGGGGACAATGAGGGGGAAATGAGGGGACAATGAGGGGACAATGAGGGGGCAATGAGGGGACAATGAGGGGACAATGAGGGGGCAATGAGGGGGCAATGAGGGGGCAATGAGGGGACAATGAGGGGACAATGAGGGGGAAATGAGGGGGCAATGAGGGGACAATGAGGGGAAATGAGGGGGCAATGAGGGGACAATGAGGGGACAATGAGGGGGCAATGGGGGGACAATGAGGGGGCAATGAGGGGACAATGAGGGGACAATGAGGGGACAATGAGGGGGAAATGAGGGGGCAATGAGGGGACAATGAGGGGACAATGAGGGGACTTGCGAGGAGTGAACGAGATGAGCGGTGAGAATGTGGGCGAGTGTGGGGGCGAGTGTGGGGGCGAGTTTGGGGGCGAGCGACGCTGGGCCATGTGGTGCTCACGTGGGGCTGTCACAGTTCCTCTCTGCAGACTCCACCCCGCCCCCGCACGAGCGCGTGCAGGGGGTCCAGGCCCCCCACGAGCCCCAACCCCCCGCGATCCTCTCCGGGCGCCAGTCGGTGGAGACGCACTCACCGTAATAGCACCACTACGCACACGCACGCACACGTACACACACGCACACACACACAACAACAACAACAACCGCCATTCGCCACTAAGTGGCGGTGACGTCACCACGACGCTTGTGCCAGGCCATGTGCACCCTGAGGCCACGTGAAGTGTCGAACGCCCGCTGGCAGGAGGTCACGGGGCAGACCCAGGTGCCACGGGTCGACTGACCGAGATGACCGAGATGACTGGCTGATGCACCACCTGTGCCCCCTACTGTGCCAACTTGCTGTGCTTTAGCCACCCGGCGCTCCGCTCGTTGTTGTGAGCGTCGCTCCTCCGCCCTCCGTTGTTGTTGGAGGGCGACTGCCTCCAACTGCCCAGTAGCGTCCTTCACGAGCCTCCTCCACTGAGGCCGATATTGACACCGCTGGTACCAGTCATCAGCAAGTCCACTCAGCTCCACGTCCTCCTGTACCACATCACTCCATCTCTTCTCTAGCCCGTGCCGCGCCCGTTTAGCCCCCTCGATCCGGCCAAACAAAAGCTGCTTAGGCATGCGGTGGCTGGGCATGCGGGCTACATGACCCAGCCAACGCAGCCTTGCCTGCCGGAGGAGCTCACTGATGGGACTTTGCCCAGATCTTTCAAGGACTTGTGAGCTCCTCACACAATCCAGCCTGGTTAAACCCAGGATGGATCGTAGGCAGGCCAGCCTAAATGTTTCCAACCGGCGAAGATGCTCCACTAGGGGGGTCCACGTTTCGCAAGCGTAGAGAAGGGAGGGAATGACCGTGGCCGAAAAGACCTGAAGCTTCGTGCGGAGCAACAGACCAGGTAGCTTCCACACAGCGTTACGCAACCGATGAAAAGATATTGCCGCTCGACTGATTCGGAGTGAGACCTCTGCTGATAAACTGGAGCCGGTCATAAGCACACTGCCCAGGTATGGGAAACTCTCCACTCTCTCCACAACTGCCCCATCACCAATTGGGAGTTGTGGGGGTGGAGTGTCCGATGGTACAAAATACCCAGGCAGGTGCTTAGTTTTGGTGGGGCTGATGGTAAGGCCCCACCTCTTAGTGGCACGCTCCAGTCTCAGCAGCAGCGTCTCCAACTCCTCTTCTGAATGAGCAGTTATTACCAAATCATCGGCATACATAACGTGGTTGACCAATAGGGAGCCATCCCTTGATCGCACCCGGGCGTCGATCAGCCTCCCATTATATCTGTACCAAATAGAAATTCCCCCGGTACAGCTATTGAAGGCTTCACGAACTACGCAGTCGAAATAGATGTTAAATAATGTGGGAGCCAGAGGACATCCCTGTCGCACCCCAAGGTGTACAGGGAAAGGCTCTGACTCCTGGCCACGTAGTTTTACCCGGGCCCGCTCACCATCATGAAGGTCCTTAATGATCGTGAGCAGAGGGTCAGGGACTCCGAAAGCACGAAGAACAACCCAGAGCCCAGTCCTACTGATGGTATCATAGGCCTTGACCAGGTCAATAAAGCAGAGATGTAGGTCTTTTTGGAATTCCCTACACCTCTGCTGTAGCAGACGGACAGAAAATATGGCATCTGTGCAGGACCGCCCTTTCCTGAAACCGCATTGGGGCTCCGCAAGCCTCTCCTCAGCGTGCCTAGCAAGACGATGTTGAATAATCCTTGCCAGGACCTTACCCGGCACACTGAGGAGTGAGATGCCCCTGTAGTTGTTACAGTCAGTACGGTCCCCCTTCTTAAAGAGAGGGACCACCAGGGCATCCTTCCAGTCCTGCGGAACCCGTCCAGTGGTCCAGACTGTTGTTATGATGTCATGTAGGGCAGTCTGTGCACAAACGCCACCCTCCCTCAGCATTTCGCTTGGGAGATCATCTCTGCCCGGTGCCTTCCCTGGTCTCAGACTCCGGATCGCCCTCAGTACTTCCTCAACAGCTGGCACCTCAGCCAGCCACTCACAGGGGGTGACCTCTTCCAATATTTGAGGCACCGCAGCCTCAGCAGGGTTATCCCCACTTTGTGCCATGATGTTTTCCTGGCTGAGAGATTTTCCCTCCCCCAGGACCTCACAGAAATGTTCAGCAAATCTGCAAACCTGTTCCTGGGGGTCGGAGATTGGATCACCGTTTTTTCCTCTAATGATTGTAATAGGTATGGCGCTGCAGGTTACTTTTTTGATGGAGTTAAATAGTGATTTGTGATCGCGGGCCACTGAGGCAGATTCCATCTCCTCAGCAACCCGCGACCACCACCCATCCTTACAACGCCTTACGGCTCTCCGAACCTCCGAGCGAAGGCTGCGGTAAACCTCCTCATTCTCTGACGTGGGATGCTGTAGGCGATGAGAGTGGGCCTGTCGCTTTTTCTCAATTAACCTGAACACCTCCTCCGTCAACCAGGGTTTCTGGGGAGGTCTGGACCGCGTACCCAAAGCAGCCATTGCAGCTGCATGAGTCACAGTCTTAAACCTTGCCCATTTACCCTCGACATCAGGTGGAGTGGGGGACGATGCCAACCCCAGCTGCAAGCAATGATGAAATTCTCGCTTGCAACTTTCATCAGCTAACTGAGACCAGGCCACTTTTGGTTGGAATGGGATCCTGGGTGTACACCCACCACCGGAGCGGAAGAATGGCAGGCGCATCTTACAGATGACTAGTCGATGGTCAGAGGTCAGATCAGCTCCACGGTAGGTCCTGGTGTCAAGGACATGGGCTCGCATCCGCTGGTCCGTCACTATGTAGTCCAGCAGATGTTCTTGCTTGGACCCGGCATGTATCCATGATGTTGTGTGGATGCGCCAATGCCGGAAGAGCGTGTTGGTAATTACAAGCCCATGGGCTGCACAAAAATCTAGCAGCCTCCTACCGTTATTATTGAGCTGATCTGGCCCATGCCTTCCAATCACTCCGGCAAAACAACCTCCTACCTCCTCGCGGTGCCGGACGGGCAACACTGTCGTGGGCAGTGCTGTGGGGGGAGGGCCAATGCCCATTGGCCTCTCCCCTCATGGCGTCTGTGACCACCACAGTGGCTAAACGAGGGCTCTGGACGGGTGCGAGGGGCTGGTAACCCCTCCACCTTCAATTAACCACCACTAAACTACGAATTAAACATAAACCTGTAATTAATAAGCTTGTGCCGGAGGCCCCGGGGGGTCAGGCTTTTATGACGTCTCCTGGCCAAACCCCATTTGGCGGAGCCAGGAGATTGAATTTTCACCCTCGGGGCTCCTCCAGAAACAACGAAAAACCATTGCGGATGGCCACGTGGAATGTTCGAACGCTCACTGCGGAGGAGAGGCTGCCACTCCTCTGTCGGGAACTGGACCGGTACCGCCTGGATCTCTGTGGCATTCAGGAGGTCCGGTGGACCGGTTCTGGCTCCTGCAACCATGAGGGGTGGACAGTCCTCTACTCGGGGCAGGAGACTGCCAAACAACAGGGTGTGGCTCTTCTTCTGAACACACACACACACACGTACACACACGCACGCACACGTACACACACGCACACGTACATACACGCACACGTACATACACACATACAAACACATCATACACACATACGTACACACACACACACACGTACACACACACGTACACACACACGTACACACACACACGTAAACACACACACACGTACACACACACACACGTACATACACACACATACACACACACACGTACACACAAGTACACACACACAGCTACACATGCACGTACACACACACACACGTACGTACACACACGTACACAACAACAACCGCTATTCGCCACTAATGACATCGCCTCGGCGCTTGTGCCAGGCTAGGTGCACGTTGAGGCCACGTGAAGTGTCGAACGCCCGCCAGCAGGAGGTCATGGGGCAGACCCAGGTGCCACGGGTCGACTGACTGAGATGAGTGGCCGTACACACAAAGACAAAGATTCCCCGTATAGCCTTCAGACTGTTGGGGCAAGTGCTGTTAGCGGGCACCTATGAAGGCCAGAACGGTACACGAGGTGGTAGGTGACCAGAACCACGCCCGACCGCCTTTGTCTCCCCAGTGGCGATGTTTACCCTCCGCACCAGGTACTCATTTGAGGATGAGTCGACCTAGGGGAGGCCCAGGACCGGTTCAGATAATCGTCACTGGTGTTGGCCGTGAGCGGGAATCAAACCCGTGTCGCCGGGTGCAAAGCGCAGCGCGCTAACCACTAAACTCCCGCTCCCCACATACACACAAGTACATACGCACATACACACATGCACATATAACAAAAACAGAGATCCCCAGGATAGCCTCAACAGGCCATTGGGTCAAGTGCTGCTAGCGAGCAGCAGCTGCGAGGGCCGGCAAGGCGACCGAGCGGGGGCCGTGACGCTGCATCACCTTGCCGTGGTCACAGCGAGTCCCGTCGGCCGCAGCGTCGAGCTTGGAGTGGCACGTGTCGCCTACGGTGCACCACAGCGTGTGGCACACGTTCTACGTACAGCAGAGAAAGGAGGGGGGGGGTGTTACATAGATGGGGGAGTGGAGCAGACAGAAGAGAGAGGGGTAGGAGAGAGGGAGGGAGGTGTTGCAAGAGAGACGTGAGAGGGAATGGGCGAGGAGAGAGAGAGAGAGAAAGGGGACAGAGAAAGATCGCTGGGGAGTGGAGAAGGGAGTGAAAGGGAGAGAAAGGGGAGAGTGGAATGGGAGAAAGATGGGAGAGGGAGATAGGTGAGGAGAGAGTTATGAGAGAGACTTGTTGACTTTTAAACAAATTTTATTGCCGCCAGCAGCAACAGCACTGGAGGCGATTTCGATTCGAAATGCACAAAGTCACCAGCAAACAAATGAAAACAAACGCTACAAATCTACGCGCTGTGGCGCTACAAGCACCGCGTACAACACGAAAGAAAAAGTCACGTGGCTGTGGTGGTCATCGCGCACGTCACGGTGACGAGCGAGCGCTTCAGAAGGTGAACACGAGGGTGCCGTCCACGCTGGTGCAGAGAGAAAGAGAGTCGTGTTAACCCGAACCCCCTTGTCGGTTGGGGTCCCTGCGCTTTGTGCCGTCGATCGGGGCTCAAACAGCAGTCCTCAATTTAAGGCCAAGTCAACCTCGTGGAGGCCCAGGACCAATTCAGATGTTCGCGACTGTTATTTGTCATGAGCGGGAATCGAACTCGGGTCGCTTGGTTCGTAGCGCAGTGCACCAATAACGACACCACCGCTCCCCACAAAGACCAAGACCTTACAAGACTGTTGGGGCAAGTGCTGTTAGCGAGCACCTATTAAGGCTGACACGGCACACGAGGGGGTGGGTGGCCAGCACCACGCCCGACCGCCTTTGTCTCCCGAGTGGCGATATTTCCACACTGCACCAGGTACTCATTTGAGGCTGAGTCAACCTAGGGGAGACCCAGGACCGGTTCAGAGCAGGAATCGAACTCGGGTAAACCGGGTTCGTAGTGCGGCGCGCAAACCACTACACCACCGCTCCCACACACACAAACGCGCGTGCACGCACGTACGTACGTCCATGCCCCGGCAGTGTCGCGATGCCTCCCCGTACTGCAGCCGGCACTGGTGGGGGGCATCGTAGAGGGCTCCGGGGGGCGCCGTGGGGACGACGAGGGGCTCGGGCCGAGGGGAGGGGGGGTCGTCCAGGCAGAAGCCCCAGCCTCGGCTGCGGTGGGCGGCGGGGGGGGGGGGGGGTGGAGCGAGGGGTGGTGGACAGCGGGGTGACAAGAGAGAGAGAGAGAGATGAGGGATGAGAGACAGAATGGCCGTGTAGGTTTTCGTGGTTGTACCGCTGCTGCTGCTGAAGCTCAACCCACGTGCATTTGGGGTCGTGCCCGCGTTGTCCGACGTTTCGATTCCACGTGCTGGGCAATTCAGTCGGCCAATACAGTCACACATTTGTTTTTGTTGTTGGTCAACCCTGGGAGGAACCCGGAGAGCCCAGAGGCAAACCCCATGCAGAACAGGGGGGAGAGAGAGAGAGAGAAGAACATACTGTACACACTTGATTTGAAGCTTTCGTGACTGCAGGAATTACTCTTTGGTTCTTTCGGAAAAGTCTGTCTCTGTGTCTCCGTGTCTGTGTCTTGTCTCTCTCTCAAATTGAGTTAGACCTGATGACGATTGCTTGTGTTGCAATCGAAACGTCGTATTCTATTAATTAATATATTTTCTTTCCACGTGACTTTACCGAAACAACCAAAGAGTACACTATGAGACCTCCTTTACCAGTGGAAAAATATAGTAATAGGTTTTTACCCTTTCAACTGGTACAAAAACTGACACCTTTATACAAGGCATCATGTTTGCAATAACCACAACACAAGCAGTCAAAATGCAAACAAATAGAAACAACTCTGATGATGATAATGATATGCACTGTCCTTGAAGTTGATTGGTCCACACCCGAGACAGCTTTTCTTAGAGCCTAGTCTCCATTGGTGTTGGACCAGATGACGCCAAAAGGCGTACTAGGTACACCAGTTGAAAGGGTAAAAACCTATTACTATAACCAAAAGAGTAACATACAAACTCCTCGTCGCTTGCCCGAGGCCACGGTTCCGAACGCGCGCCGACGTTGCGCCAACGTCGGAGGCCGTCAACCAACGTCGGGCCAACGTCACGCCGCGTGTTTACTGGCGGGGGGGTGGGCGGGGGGGCGGGGGGGTGGGGGGTTGCGAAGAGAGCCACGCACTCGAGGAAGCGCGTCACGTAGTCGCGGCTGCACGAGGACCAGGAGAGCGGCCGCGAGCTGTACGTGAGCTGCGGAGACATGATGGACGGGCGCTTGCCCCGCGCCTCGCACGCGTTGCCCTGCCCGTCGTGCTGGATGCCAAAGCTGGGAGGAGGATGACGGGGGATCAAGGGGGGGGGGGAAGGGGAGGGCAGAGTTAAACGCAGCGGCATCGACATCGCGAACTTCACGCGACGCGTCACGATTCGCTTTGACGCTGGCCTCAACGTAACAGGCTTCTGGCCTTCGCCTTGTGGCTTGAGACCTGGGACTCAAGTTTAAAGTTTAAAGTTTCATTTTTTAGGTATAGCCCTGTGAGCCATTCGGCTCTTGAATCAAGTGCAACCACAAAAAAACAAAAACATGAACAAGAAAACATCTTAAAGTGACTAAGTGCAAACAGAAAATCCAAGAAAAGACAGCAAAATATTGCAGAAAAAGCACCGTACACCAACACTGCGTGCAAAAATCCCAGTGGGATGCAAGTTAAACAACAACAACAACAAGACTCGTGGCTGCCAACCTTGAAACCGGCGCCTACAAGTGAGTGGGTCGGTGGGAGTGGTTGAGTGGGCAAGGGCGTGAGCGAGTGGACGGGTGAGTGTGTGGACCATTGAGCGAGTGAGCGAGCGGTTGAGCGAGCGAATCGACAACCGAGTTAGAGAGTGTGCGATTGAGTGGGCGAGTGGGTAGGAGCGGATGATTGATTTAGTGGGAAAGTGGTTGAGCGAGCGGGTCGGATGAGTGAGCCGTTGAATTGAATGTGTATTCGAGTGGATGAGTGAGTGAGTTAGAGTGTTGTGAATGATTGAGCGAGCGAGCGAGTCAGTGAAATTGTCAAAGGGGCCCTATTTCGTTCCTTGCGCCAGAGCCCAAAGGCCAACCCATGCTACGGCACTGCTGGGGGCCTTGCCTGTGTCCGAGCTCATGGGCCATGGTGAAGGCCAGCGGAAGGCCCGTGTCCTCGTTGATGTTGCAGCTGCGGTGTGGCTGGCACATGCCGGCCATGTGGGATAGCCCCAAAGTCTCGCACGGCCGGTTCATACCCGCACACAGGTCCTTCCTGCGGGCGTGGGAAACACACAAAGGTAAAGACAAAGATCCCCCGTAGAGCCTTCAACAGGCTGTAGGGGCAAGTGCTGTGAGTGAGCATCTATGAAGGCTGGAATGGCACACTAGGCGGTGGGTGGCCAGCACCACACCCGGGCCGGCCGGGTACTCATTTGAGGCTGAGTCGACCTAGGGCTCTATATTCTGGAAACACAAGCACACACAAAGACAATGACACACACACATGCACGCGCGGTCACCATGGAGATGGAGTGAGGAAATCGGTTCGTGTGCACGTGCTTTGGTGGATTGTTGCATAGCGGGGTCGCGAGAGGTGCTGCTGGTTTTGGGGAAGGTTTCATCCAGCAGTAGATGGAAGCCGCTCACCGTGTGCTCACAAACTCAACACATGCCACACGCTCACCATTCACCCAACACATGCCACACGCTCACCATTCACTCACCACATCATACATCATCCGGTACAACTCTAACAGTGCCATGTGCTGCCTCCTGCGCGGCATTCTGAGAATGTTTGGCCTTCGGGCCTGGCTCGGCAACCGCGATTAAGGCGACCAGGGAACCGCGACTCACCTGGTGAGCAGCACGGCCGCGTCGTGGTGAGCGTGGTGGCCCTCCCCCCTGGGGTTCACGCTCTTCTGCCACTTGCAGAAGCTGTGCAGCGTGAGGTCCGCGTGGTGCACCACCTTCAGCTCTTCCTGCGAGCCGCGCGGTCGCCAGGCGTGACGCACGAGCGAACACACCGTCACGCACCCCACCGTCACACATCCCAACATCGTGCATCCCACTGTCACGTGTCCCAACATCGTAAATCCCACCATTCCAGCGTCACACATCCCACCGACATACAACCCACCGTCAGACAACCCACCAGCACACACCCCACCCCCACACACCCCACCATCACGTGTCCCACCCTCACACACCCCACCCCCACACACCCCACCCCCACACACCCCACCGTCACACATCCCACCGTCACACACCCCACCGTCACACACCCCACCCCCACACACCCCACCCCCACACACCCCACCCCCACACACCCCACCCCCACACACCCCACCCCCACACACCCCACCACCACACACCCCACACATCCCACCGTCACACATCCCACCCCCACACACCTCACCCCCACACACCCCACCCCCACACACCCCACCCCCACACACCCCACCCCCACACACCCCACCACCACACACCCCACACATCCCACCGTCACACATCCCACCGTCACACACCCCACCCCCACACATCCCACCCCCACACACCCCACCCCCACACACCCCACCCCCACACACCCCACCCCCACACACCCCACACATCCCACCGTCACACACCCCACCGTCACACACCCCACCCCCACACACCCCACCCCCACACACCCCACCCCCACACACCCCACCCCCACACACCCCACCCCCACACACCCCACCCCCACACACCCCACCCCCACACACCCCACCCCCACACACCCCACCCCCACACACCCCACCCCCACACACTCCACCCCCACACACCCCACCACCACACACTCCACCCCCACACACCCTACCCCGACACACCCTACCACCACACACCCCACCGTCACACATCCCACCTTCACACACCCCACCGTCACACACCCCACCCCCACACACCCCACCCCCACACACCCCACCCCCACACACCCCACCCCCACACACCCCACCGTCACACACCCCACCCCCACACACCCCACCCCCACACACCCCACCCCCACACACCCCACCGTCACACACCCCACCCCCACACACCCCACCCCCACACACCCCACACACCCCACCATCACACACCCCACCGTCACACACCCCACCCCCACACACCCCACCCCCACACACCACACCCCCACACACCCCACCCCCACACACCCCACCCCCACACACCCCAACACACCCCACCCCCACACACCCCACACACCCCACCATCACACACCCCACCGTCACACACCCCACCCCCACACACCCCACACACCCCACCATCACACACCCCACCGTCACACACCCCACCCCCACACACCCCACCCCCACACACCCCACCCCCACACACCCCACCCCCACACACCCCACCCCAACACACCCCACCCCCACACACCCCACACACCCCACCATCACACACCCCACCGTCACACACCCCACCCCCACACACCCCACCCCCACACACCACACCCCCACACACCCCACCACCACACACCCCACACATCCCACCGTCACACACCCCACCGTCACACACCCCACCCCCACACACCCCACCCCCACACACCCCACCCCCACACACCCCACCCCCACACACCCCACCACCACACACCCCATCCCCACACACCCCACCCCCACACACCCCACCCCCACACACCCCACCCCGACACACCCTACCACCACACACCCCACCGTCACACATCCCACCTTCACACACCCCACCGTCACACACCCCACCCCCACACACCCCACCCCCACACACCCCACCCCCACACACCCCACCCCCACACACCCCACCCCCACACACCCCACCCCCACACACCCCACCCCCACACACCCCACCCCCACACACCCCACCGTCACACATCCCACCGTCACACACCCCACCCCCACACACCCCACCCCCACACACCCCACCCCCACACACCCCACCGTCACACACCCCACCCCCACACACCCCACCCCCACACACCCCACCACCACACACCCCACACATCCCACCGTCACACACCCCACTGTCACACACCCCACCCCCACACACCCCACCCCCACACACCCCACCCCCACACACCCCACCCCCACACACCCCACCACCACACACCCCACCCCCACACACCCCACCCCCACACACCCCACACATCCCACCGTCACACACCCCACCGTCACACACCCCACCCCCACACACCCCACCCCCACACACCCCACCCCCACACACCCCACCCCCACACACCCCACCCCCACACACCCCACCCCGACACACCCCACCACCACACACCCCACACATCCCACCGTCACACACCCCACCGTCACACACCCCACCCCCACACACCCCACCCCCACACACCCCACCACCACACACCCCACCCCCACACACCCCACCGTCACACACCCCACCCCCACACACCCCACCCCCACACACCCCACCCCCACACACCCCACCCCCACACACCCCACCACCACACACCCCACCCCCACACACCCCACCACCACACACCCCACACATCCCACCGTCACACATCCCACCCCCACACACCTCACCCCCACACACCCCACCCCCACACACCCCACCCCCACACACCCCACCCCCACACACCCCACCACCACACACCCCACACATCCCACCGTCACACATCCCACCGTCACACACCCCACCCCCACACACCCCACCCCCACACACCCCACCCCCACACACCCCACCCCCACACACCCCACCCCCACACACCCCACACATCCCACCGTCACACACCCCACCGTCACACACCCCACCCCCACACACCCCACCCCCACACACCCCACCCCCACACACCCCACCCCCACACACTCCACCCCCACATACCCCACCACCACACACCCCACCCCCACACACCCCACTCCCGCACACCCCACCCCCGCACACCCCACCCCCACACACCCCACCGTCACACACCCCACCCCCACACACCCCACCCCCACACACCCCACCCCCACACACCCCACCCCCACACACCCCACCCCCACACACCCCACCCCCACACACCCCACCCCCACACACCCCACCGTCACACACCCCACCCCCACACACCCCACCCCCACACACCCCACCCCCACACACCCCACCCCCACACACCCCACCCCCACACACCCCACCCCCACACACCCCACCCCCACACACCCCACCCCCACACACCCCACCCCCACACACCCCACCCCCACACACCCCACCCCCACACACCCCACACACCCCACCCCCACACACCCCACCCCCACACACCCCACACACCCCACCATCACACACCCCACCCCCACACACCCCACCCCCACACACCCCACCCCCACACACCCCACCCCCACACACCCCACCCCCACACACCCCACCCCCACACACCCCACCCCCACACACCCCACCCCCACACACCCCACCCCCACACACCCCACCCCCACACACCCCACCCCCACACACCCCACCCCCACACACCCCACCCCCACACACCCCACCCCCACACACCCCACCCCCACACACCCCACCCCCACACACCCCACCCCCACACACCCCACCCCCACACACCCCACCCCCACACACCCCACCCCCACACATCCCACCGTCACACATCCCACCGTCACACACCCCACCCCCACACACCCCACCCCCACACACCCCACCCCCACACACCCCACACACCCCACCATCACACACCCCACCCCCACACACCCCACCCCCACACACCCCACCCCCACACACCCCACCCCCACACACCCCACACACCCCACCATCACACACCCCACCGTCACACACCCCACCCCCACACACCCCACCGTCACACACCCCACCCCCACACACCCCACCCCCACACACCCCACCCCCACACACCCCACCCCCACACACCCCACCCCCACACACCCCACCCCCACACACCCCACCCCCACACACCCCACCCACACACACCCCACCCCCACACACCCCACCCCCACACACCCCACCCCCACACACCCCACCACCACACACCCCACCCCCACACACCCCACCCCCACACACCCCACCCCCACACACCCCACCCCCACACACCCCACCCCCACACACCCCACCCCCACACACCCCACCCACACACACCCCACCCCCACACACCCCACCCCCACACACCCCACCCCCACACACCCCACCCCCACACACCCCACCCCCACACACCCCACCCCCACACACCCCACCCCCACACACCCCACCCCCACACACCCCACCCCCACACACCCCACCCACACACACCCCACCCCCACACACCCCACCCCCACACACCCCACCACCACACACCCCACACATCCCACCGTCACACATCCCACCGTCACAGCATCGCTGACGATTTTCTGAACCGGTCCTGGGCCTCTCCTAGGTCGACTCAGCCTCAAATGAGTACCTGGTGCAGTGTGTAAACATCGCCACTGTGGAGACAAAGGCTGCCTATGCGTGACACGCGACTCATCCCCCGTGCAACTCGTCCGTTTTTGTTTTTGGCCGATCGTGCAGGGTTCACCTCTTCTCCCGTCAGCAGCACCATCCTCACGAGGACGACGTTGATGGGGTTGCCGATGCTCGCGTCCCGGAACAAGCCGGCCACCTGCAGCAAACGGGGTGGTGGGAATGGGGGTGCAAGACTCTCCCAGTGAGCAGTGCACCACCCTGTGTCAAATAGAACGGCCGCGGAAGACGACTTCACGGCGCAACGTCGGAAGCCGCTCCGGCGGGGACTCCTTACCCACCCAGCTGTGTCGCGTTCGTCGCGTCGATTCGCTCATTCGGGACTGCACGTTACATTTCATCGTCCGTCCCTTCTGTGTGAGATAGAGCGTTGCCCCTCCCCCCGCCCTCCCCTCCTCGCACGGGCGGTGCTGTTTCCGGTGCCCTCCCAAGTTGTAAACAACCCGTAGGATGAGGAGGCCCCAGCGCGCGGACGCAACCGGTGAGGTGCCGTTCGCGCAAAGTGACGCCGCTCTGCATGGACAACGCATCGTTATCGCGAGCGGCCAGGAGCCACGGGAGAGTGGCTGCACGTGCCATGTTGACGACGGTGAGGACGTAGGCCTCGATGTTCTCCTCGCCGTGATGTTCCACCATCTTGGCGTCGGCGACCACCATCGTCTCCACCCAGCGCTCCTTGCTGACGGAGCGCGGCCCCACGCGGCGTCTCGGGCCACCAGCGGCATCAGCGCGGAGCAGGGAGCGCTGCCGCCACCCCTGCTGCCAGCGCTCGCGTCTCCTCTCCGTGCGCGAGGCGGCCTGCGGCGAGTCTGCAACGGAGGCCGCGGGGAGCGGGGATCAACGACAGCGATGACAGCACGGCCGGGAGCGTCAAATCAACTGCTCGGTGCGTCCGTGGTCCAAGAGAGACGAGGAGAGGGAGGAGGGAGAGGCTGCGTCAGGGACTCGACGCTGCTGCTGCTGCACGGAGCGGCGTCTGTTCTCGCAGCGGGCGCGGCGAGGGGGAGGGGCTCAAAATGGGGGTGGCCACTCACAGAGGTCACGTGATTCACGGGATGCCCGAGCTGATTGAAATATGGAGAGAGGTGTGACGCGTGTGTGTCGTGGAGGGGAAAATGTTTGAACTTGATGAGCCAGGAAAAGATCTTTGTGCAGAAAGCGGGCAGATGAAGCGAGGGCGAGTTATTAAAATCGATCCGCCGCCTTCAGTGGGGAGGTGACCCACCCTGACCAACCCACGCCGGCCAGCGTGGGGAAGTGTGGCCAAACAAACACGCCCCCACGGCTGACACGGTACATCGGGAGGCCTTCATCCAGCAGCGGATTGACTTCGGGGCTCCAAACGATTAATACATTAAAATAGTTATTCTTTTCCGAAATTGGCCCCCCAACAGCGTACGCAGGCTACGCGCGATCGGCTGTGTTCTTGTTTCGCAACGCGTGCGTCCTTGCGTGCGTGCGCGACGGGGGGGGGGGGCAGGGCAGTGGTCAGTGCACCGCGCTGCTCCTGCGACCGCGGCGACCCGAGTTCGATATCCGCTCGCGGCCAGTAACGGTCGCAATCTTGCTTCTGGGTCGACCCCAGCCTTGAAATGAATCAACGAGCACGTACCGCGGGGAGACAAAGGCGGCCGGGCGCGGTGAGGGCCACACCAACGGCCCCTTCGTGCGCCGTGCCGGCCTTCTGTGTAGCTTCTCGTGAGCGGCACCCCGCACGGCCTGTGCGACGGCTACAATTTGGGGGAAACTTTTGTCTGCGCGCGACTGCCGTTTTGGTCGCTCGCGAAAGCGTTCCCACTTTGTGTTCGAGGATGTGGAGGTCTCACCGCTCGCTCCAAAAGCGTCGCAACGAACGCGCGTCTTCGGCGGTGTTATTATCTGAAGCGCGCGCCCACCCACGGGTGTTTATAGACCCAGCCAGAGTGGTCATATTTCACAGAGTTACCCTCAGGAGTCGGTGTCTGCATTTTGTGTGTGTACGAGGTCGTTAACTGCACTTGCCCCAAGAGCCTAAAAAAGGCTATTGGGTAAAAGTAATAGGTTTTTACCCTTTCAACTGGTACAAAAACTCACGAGTGCCGGCACGGCGCACGATCATTATCAGAATTGTTTCTTTTTGTTTGAATTTTGACTGCTTGTGTTGTGGTTATTGCAAACATGATGCCTTGTATAAAGGTGTCAGTTTTTGTACCAGTTGAAAGGGTAAAAACCTATTACTATATTTTGCCACTGGTAAAGGAGATGTCTCATAGAGTAAGGCTATTGGGGTGGCATTTTGATATTTGTGTGTGGTTTCGGGGAGTGGTGGTGCAGCGGTTAGCGTGCTGCGCTACTAACCCGGAGACCCGAGTTGGATTCCTGCTCATGGCCAACATCAGTGACGATTATTTGAACTGGTCATGGGCCTCCGCTATGTCGACTCAGCCTCAAATTAGTACCTGTGCGATGTGTAAACATCGCCACTGGGGAGACAAAGGCGGCCGGGAGTGGTTTCTTGCCACAACAACCCCCCCTCGTGTGGCGCTGTAACGGCCTTCAATCGGGTCACTCGCTAACTCTATTGGGATGTTTTTTGCCTCTGCGAGGAGCGGCGGTGCAGCGGTGATGTCCGCTTGTGGAGTGACGAGTCTGCGATGGCGAACGTGGAGGGTTGGTGCTTCTCATTGCTCTGCAGGCTCCATCGATTATAGACTGTTGGGGCGAGTGCCTGCATCGATTATAGACTGTTGGGGCGAGTGCCTGTATCGATTATAGACTGTTGGGGCGAGTGCCTGCATCGATTATAGACTGTTGGGGCGAGTGCCTGTATCGATTATAGACTGTTGGGCGAGTGCCTGCATCGATTATAGACTGTTGGGGCGAGTGCCTGTATCGATTATTGACTGTTGGGGCGGGTGCCCAGCATCGATAATAGACTGTTGGGGCTAGTATCTCCATCGATTATAGACTGTTGGGGCGGGTGCCCGGCATCGATTATAGACTGTTGGGGCGAGTGCCTGTATCGATTATAGACTGTTGGGGCGGGTGCCCTGCATCGATTATAGACTGTTGGGGCGAGTGCTGTTAGCGAGCGCCTATTGATACAAGTTGAGGCCTGGTGTGTGGCACGGTAGGGGGTGGCACACAGGCTACTTTATTTATGGCTGAGTCGACCTGGGAGACTGACGGTGATGTCACTCACCCACCGATGCTAGCTGTGGCTTGGGAATCGAAGTGGCCTGATTCGTAAGGCAATGCGCTAACCGATGCACCACCGCACCCCAAAGACAAAGATCCCCCGTGTAGCCTTAACAGGCTGTTGGGGCAAGTGCTGTTAGCGTGCACCTATGAAGGCCAGAACGGCACACGAGGGGGTGGGTGGCCAGCACCACGCCCGGCCGCCTTTGTCTCCCCAGTGGCGATGTTTTCACACACCGCAATGGCTAACTCATTTGAGGCCGAGTCGACCTAGGCGAGACCCAGGACCGGGTTCAGATAATCGTCACCGGTGGTGTTGTCACCGTGAGCGGGAATCGAACCCGGGTCGCCGGGGGTTCGTAGCGGCGGCGCGCTAACCGCTGCACCACCGCTCCCCAACTCAAATCCGTCGGTGAGCGCCTATTAACTCAGGCATTTCTGCGGGGTTTAAACACACACACACGCGCACCACTACTCGGGTCTCCTTGTTGGTTTATATCGCCATGGCAACGACCTCGCTGCCCTCCCCCCACACTGAGCCACATGTGCAAAGACAAAGATGCCCCCGTGTAGCCTTGACAGACTGTTGGGGCAAGTGCTGTTGGCGAGCACCTATGAAGGCCGGCGCAAGGTGCGGTGGGCGTGGCGGAGGAAACCACACCACCCTTTTTCTTCTTGGTTCTTTCGGTAAAGTCACGTAGAAGGGAAATAATAAAATAATAAAATAAAACATAATAAAATAATATAATGTTTTCTTTTTTTTCTTTCATTATTTCCCTTCTACGTGACTTTACCGAAAGAACCAAGAAGATGAATCCCTGCAGTCACGAAAGCTTTAAATCGAAAATCACACCACCCTTTGTTTTCCACTCAATGCCGATGTTTACTACGCGCCGCGCCCCGCGTACTCGTTTAAGGCCGAGTTGACCTAGAGGAGGCCCACGACCTGTTCAGATATTCGCCAGCGACGTTGGCCGTGGGTGGACAATCGAACTCGGGTCGCCGGGTTCTGTGCAAGAAAACAAAGAGAGCTCTACGGCTTATCGGATTCCTCGAGCCCAAATAAATATCCTGATTCTGGAGAGCGGTGCGCTGAACCACCACTGCGCCCCCCTCCTCCTCCGCGTAAGGGGCCGTCCATAAATGACGTCACGCGATTTTGGACGATTTTTTACCCCCCCCCCCTACCCCTTCATCAGACGGCGTCACAAAAAGTCAGACCCCCCCCCTCAAATATGACGTCACAAAGCTCTGCCCCCCCTCCCCCCCAAAACCATATTTCCATTTTGAAACATGCTTCAAATCGCTTTAAACTATTGTCATTGTAGTGCGTATTAATGTGCCGCTGCACTCTGATGTTGTAGGAGAAAACATTTATTTTAAAATGTAATTTAATTAAGTAGAACGTGTTGTCTATATGTATTGAAAGTTGCCCATTTTGATGTGACGCCACATTTCTCAAACACGCCCCTCCCTCGTCACACATCGTCACAAATGTCTGACTCCCACCCCCCCCTAAGTGCGTGACGTCATTTATGGACTGCCCCTAAAGCAGCCGCTTTAATTGGCACTGACATCATCCCTGCTGCTAATCCTCACGCTGCTCTGGGCTCGACGTTTTGCGTTCCCGCTGCCGGGCGTTGAGTGGGGGTCACGTCTACACAAGCACTCACTCGATCACGAGCTCGCAAGGTTCTAAACATCCTCCTTGCTGGGGTTAGACTCGGCCCATCAGCCCTACTGGGGGGGTATAAAAGCGAGTACCCGCTTGTGCGGGGAGTCGACAGCGGCTCGCGCTGTGGATTGACTCGTCCCTGGGCGAGGAACGTGGAATTTCCACCACGGGGGATCCGGGATGTAACAAGGAGATGAGTTCGCACTCAAACTTATACGCCCACGCGCGCTCACTCACACGTGCACACTCACTCACACGTGCACACTCACTCACACGTGCACTCTCACTAACACGTGCACACTCACTCACACGTTCACTCTCACTCACACGTGCACACTCACTCACACGTGCACACTCACTCACACGTGCACGCTCACTCGCACGCTGCACACTCACTCCCGCACGCTGCACACTCACTCCCGCACGCTCGCACTAACCATGAACTCCGCATGCCGGCGGGACCGTGCCATTCCTCCCCGAGTTTGGGGGGCTCCCGTGCCCCCCACCGCGCTTGTAAATGACGTGCGCCCCGGGGTGCGGGGGCCCCGCTCCCCCATCGCCGGGGGTCTCCCTCCCCTCCCCGTGGCTCCTCCGCGCCCGCCTCACCGGCTCTATGAAGTAGTCGCCCGCAGGCAGCCTCAGGAGACCTGTCTGGGAGAGAGGAGAGAGAGGGAGAGTGGGGAGTGGGGGAGCGGGCGGTGGGTTGGGATTGGTGGATCGCAAAGAGAAGGAGCGTAGGTGGTGGTGGTGGTGCTTGGGGGCGGGGTGCTCCAAGGGGCAGGGCCCCCTTCCCTCCTGAAGGGCTCAGCTACCCCCCCCCACCCAACCAAGTCAAGTTATATTTTTTGAAATTTTAACACCAGTCGCGCTTTTGCCTGCAAAGTTCACCGGATCGAAACGTGCAAAGCGTCCGCCGCGTGTATAGCCTGTGTTGGGAGTCCTCCACCGCCCGACACGACGGATGAACACACGCGTAGCGCGATTAACAAGCGCTCCGATGTGTGCCTCGCTTCAGCGGCGCCGTCTCTGGTGGTCACAGCCCAGCACCGTCAGGCGCTTCGCCAGAGATCGGGCTCCGTCCGGCAGAAGCGTCGGCACAACATTCTCAAACGGAGCTCTTGGCGGTGCACCGGTGCAGTGTGACACACCGGTCCCCATAAGACAGTCCCACATCTAAATGCATCATGTCATCTTATCTAGGATTGTATAGAGCGCTTTTTATCAAAGCACTTTACAAGAATTATAAATCGTACATTAGTACGAGATTTGAAGTTTTCGTGACTGCAAGGATCCGTACTCTCTGGTTCTTTCGGTAAAGGCACGTAGGTGAAAAAAAAATATGAAAATAAGAATTTAATTATTTTCATTTTATTATTTTTATTATTATTTTTCATCTACATGACTTTACCTGAAAGAACCAACGCGTATGTACATTAGTAGTGTTGGCTGATGGGGAAAAGGGATGGGGGTTTGAGTGTTGGGGCGGGGAAGGGATGGCAAGGGAGGGTGATGGTAGGGAAAGAGAGAGGGGGTGAAGTTAGGAAGATGAAGGGTGGTAAGGAAGGGTGATGGTAGGGAGAGAGAGTGCTGGCGAGGTTAGCAAGGGGGAGGTTAAATTTCGATTTAAAGCTTTCGTGACTGCAGGGATTCATCCTCTTGGTTCTTTCGGTAAAGTCACGTAGAATAGAAATAATAAAATAATAAAACTAAAACATCATAAAATAATTCTCACGACGTTTCGGCCACAGCGCAAGCAGCCGTCCATTGAAGAACAGGTCTGTCGAGAAGACAGTCATTCAGACTCTGTCTTCTCGACAGACCTGTTCTTCAGCCGTCCTCAGGTCTGTCGAGAAGACTCTGTCTTGTCGACAGACCTGTTCTTCACCTGAGGACGGCTGCTTGCGTTGTGGCCGAAACGTCGTGAGAATTATTTTATTATGTTTTATTTTTATTATTTTATTATTTCCATTCTACGTGACTTTACCGAAAGAACCAAGAAGGGGGAGGTTGGTTAAGGTTTAAAGGATGCGGGACAGTAAGTGGTAGAGGGATATGCTATTGACAAAAAGATGAGTCCTAAGGGAGTCACGTAAAACTGATCAGTGAAGTTGCCTGTTTCAACTGACATTCGCCTTCCGACTGCTTCGAAATCACGAGAACCCACTTTGACGCAACCGCCAACCCGCAAGATTTGCTGACCGCGCACCGGTGGACCGCCAACACGTTCAAATGTTGCATGCGGATCGCTCTGATGCACGTTGCGGTGGTGCTGCCGAATCGGAAGCAGAACGGGACGTTTGTTCACAGCGCAGCATTTTACTCGAGCGGCTATGGGGCCGTCCATAAATGACGTCACGCGATTTTGGACGATTTTTGACCCCCCCCCAACCTCGTCACACGGCGTCACAAAAAGTCAGACCCCCCCCCTCAAATATGACGTCACAACGCTCTGCCCTCCCCCCCCCACCCCTAAAACCATATTTCTATTTTGAAAATAAAACATGCTTCAAATCGCTTTCAACTGTTGTCATTGTAGTGCGCATTTAATGTGGCGCTGCACTCTGATGTTGTAGGAGTGTTGTTATAACAATTCTATATCTATTTAAAGTTGCGCATTTTGATGTGACGTCACATTTCTCAACCCCCCCCCCTCGTCACACATCGTCACAAATGTCTGACCCCCCCCCCCACCCCCTAGGTGCGTGACGTCATTTATGGACGGCCCCTATCCGACCAGAATCTCCAGCGCGGTTCGCCAGCTGCTGCTGATGCTGCTGCCCGGCCAGGCCGCTCCCCGACGGAGCGCGGCTCCTCAAAGAGACCCGTTGCTAGGAGTTCCTGAGCCGCAGCGGTGGAAATTCCCCATTCCCATGGCGGGGCCCAGTCTATCCGCTGGACGAGCACTGTGCTCTGCGTGCGGATGGTTTCCCAGAACACGCGTTATCAGGGAAGGGAGACAGATAGCCGTTCTCGGAATGAACGGAGAATGTGCGTGATGTGCATGTGTGTGCGTAGTGGGCAGCTGTCTCTCGGCTGTGCCACCGGTGTGTCTGTCTGTCTGTGTGTGATTGTTCGCCTGTGAGTCTGTTACATCTGTCAGTGTTTCTGTCTTCACGCACATGTGTGCGTGCGTGTGTGTCTATAGGTTGTGTCTGTAGTGTGGAGGTTAGCGCGCTGCGCTGCGAACCTGGCGGCCCAAGTTCGATTCCCGCTCACGGCCAACACCAGTGACGATTATCTAAACCGGTCCTGGGCCTCCTCTAGGTCGACTCAGTCTCAAATGAGTACCTGGTGTGGCGTGTATGCATCGCCACTGGGGAGACAAAGGCGGCCGGGCGTGGTTCTGGTCACCCACCCCCTCGTGTGCCACGCCGGCCTTCATAGGTGCTAGCTAACAGCACTTTCCCCAACAGTCTGTTAAGGCTACACGGGGGATCTTTGTCTGTATCTGTCTGCCAGTGTGCCCGTCTGTGTGCGTGTCTTTCTTTGCATCTGCCTGTGTGTGTGTTCCATCCCTCTACCTGTGCACCTCTCTGTGTCGTGTGATTCTGAATTTCTATTTGTCCACCTCTACCCGTCCGTGCGGCTGTCCGTCCTGCCGTGTCCACGCATCTCACCAGCCCGCCGCCGCACGAGCTCACGGCAGCCGACCCAGTGCGTCTCTTCCCCTCTGAGATCCAGCCCAGGTAGTGGCATCCTCCTCCTCCTGTCTCCACCGTCCCAGCCGTGTCCTCCGCGTCTGCCGTGTCCCTCTCCGTGTCCCCCTCCGTGTCTCCGCGTCCACCGTCGCTCCCTCGCGGTGATCCCGGGAAGCCGGGGGGAGATCTCCCTCCTCCGCTCCGAACCTCCAGCACGAATCTACACGAGCGCACAGCCCACCATCCATTCATTCATTCGCGTAAAAACATCCGGGATGTATTTTCGTTCATTTGCTTTGGTGATGCTCTGCCCTGGATGTCCAATGATTAACTCATACACCCACCCAAACATATTACATATGTATTAAACCATTTAATCATTAATCCCGTCATTCTGTTACCAATACATTCACCGATTTTGTTTGTTTCCTGCCACAGAATAATGCTTTAAGTGCAGTTGACTTCCAATCCAGTGGTCGCCAGTACCACATCGCGATGCGGCATTTCAAACCGAGGGCCAGTTAAATGCCCCCCCACTACCAACCACCACCTCACCCCCCCCCCCCCCCCCCCCAGGGGACGTGCAATCCAGAGATCGCCGCCTCGATTCGACCTCCGGGCGCGGCGGCTGAGACAACGGGGCAAGTTTCCACCGAGCAGCGTAAATGGGCGGCACCAGAGTCGACCGGCAGTCCACGTGCGGTGGGGCAACACCAGCGGTGATCAACGTGGAAAAATAGACCAAATATCCTCCTCCAGAGGGCTTCTCTAGAGCTCCCCCTGGTGTAAGGCCCCTTCCGCCAGCAGGTGGCGTGAGCCGGCACTTGCAGGGCTGCGCCTTCACCTTCGTGGCAGAGGTCGCAACCGGGTACCCGATACCCGTACCCTACCCGATACCCGGCTACCGGGTACCCGTTTGCGACCCTGGTGCGGCCGGGTACGGGTACGGGTAGGCCGTGAGTCACTGGTGAGTAACCGTTTGTCACTCATTTCCCAACGTCTTGTCTCTTCTCACAATTCAAAGTTCCTAGAATCAACCCACCCGCGCCTGCAACATGGCTTCATCCCAGAGGTCGCAATCAGGTACCCGATACCCGTACCCTACCCGTACCCGGCCGGGTAGGGTACGGGTACGGCCGGGTACGGGTACCCGTTTGCGACCCTGGTGCGGCCGGGTACGGGTACGGGTAAGGAATCAAAACCCGTTTGCGACCTCTGCTTCGTGGCCAGTTCGTTGCTTGCAGTGTGCACAACTCGCCGATTCGTTCACATCCAATCAGTCATCGTCCACCACCACCCTCCCATGCCCCCCCCCCCCCCCCACGGCTGTCAGGAGTTACCCCGGCGCGAGCAGGGCCTGGTTGGGCCTCAGGTCGAGACGAACGCGCTTCCCGTGGTGGCTGACCAGGTAGCGCAGTGGGGGGCCCCGCGGCCCCGCGTCCCTCCGGGCCCGTGACGTCAGTCTCAGGGGGATCGTCACCTGGAAGTTCGGGTCCTGGCGGCGGACATAGCGACCTGGGGAGGGACAGCGAGACACGGAGACGGCGCCAGGCACCACGGGACGAGGAGACACGGAGGCGATGCGTTTTTGAGCATCTTACAGAGAAACCTGCTTTAGCACTAAATCGACAGGGCCAAGCAGGAGCGAGCCCGCTTCGTACCTGGCCGGGAGGGAGATTGTCCGGCGCTTGGAGGCGTAGGCCACGTGGTGGCGTTCCAACAACGTGTTCCCGGAATCGGGTGAATCCATCTGTGCGGAGCTTCGAGTGCTACCCTCTCAAGGGGGATGGGGGGGGGGTCTCCTTCCTAGCCCTCCCGTTCCTCCTCCTCGCGCGTGAAGCTCAACTCGCATCAGCAGTGGAGTTGGCCAAACTATCCCAAAGTGGCAGCAGCACCATCGGCGGAATTTTGCCTTCTATATTTGTGTTGGGGGGGGGGGGGCACGGAGGTGGGGAGGGGGGCAATGCACCCCCCCCCAACCCCCGTGCCCCCCCCCCCCTCCGAAAACTCCGCCCGTGATCAGCACCCTCCCGAAGAGACATCAGGACGAGGGCGATTCTCAGAAAACGTCTCACTCCACGGCCACGCGCGTCCGAGCTCGCTGCGCTCTCGCGGCAAAGAAACTCGCCGTAGGGCCCGCGAGGGTGGCACGGTGGGGGGTGGTGGTACGGCCCGGGGTGGCACGGTGGGGGGTGGTGGTACGGCCTGGGGTGGCACGGTGGGGGTGGTGGTGCGGCCCGGGGTGGCACGGTGGGTGGGGAGGGGGACGAGGATTCAAGATCCCTCGCTCTCTCTCTCTCTCGTGCTCCATCTCAAGAGCAAGGAAGAAGTCAAGCGGCGCTGCCAAATTCCGTGACAAAGAATTTGCCCAACTCCGCGCCTGTGTCTCTGTGTCTCCGCGTCTGTGTCTCTGTGTCTCCGTGTCTCCGTGTCTCTGTGTCTCCGTGTCTCTCTGTCTCCGTGTCTGTGTCTCTGTGTCTCCGTGTCTCTGTGTCTCCGCGTCTGTGTCTCTGTGTCTCCGCGTCTGTGTCTCTGTGTCTCCGTGTCTCTGTGTCTCTGTGTCTCCGTGTCTCTCTGTCTCCGTGTCTGTGTCTCTGTGTCTCCGTGTCTCTGTGTCTCCGCGTCTGTGTCTCTGTGTCTCCGCGTCTGTGTCTCTGTGTCTCCGTTTCTCTCTGTCTCCGCATCTGTGTCTCTGTGTCTCCGTGTCCGTGTCTCTGTGTCTCCGCGTCTGCCCAACGTCGCATGCTCCACCGAAGTAATTGAGAGGGCCCTGGTAGTGCATGAAGTTCCGTGGACACGGCCTCTCTCTCCCCTCTCCTCCCTCCCTTCCTGGGGCGACTGCCGTCCTGTCGTCATTGACCCCTGCGCCAAATCGCCCGCGGTGCGCTCGATGCGCCTCGACTCTCGCAAGCTAAGCAGGCGGAAAAGTTGAGCCTGGCGATGCAGGTGGATGGGGGTCAGGCCGCGCTGCGCGCCCGGCCGGGCTTGCGTGGTTGGGCCTTGAGGGCACCGCGTGGGAACGGATCCGTTGCGGTGTCGGACGTCTGTCTTCCACTCCGACGTCGTCTATGCCCCACCCCCCCACTCCACCAACCTCCGCTGACCAGCGTGGTGAAGTATGGTCAAATACGCACACGACCCTCACAGCTGTTGATGCAAAGGGCTGCGTTGTTGTAAATGAGCCCCAAAAACCGATTAAACGACGCCCCACATATATGTCAAGGCAACCTCCAGGCACGCGTCTTATAATCCAGTTAATGTGACTTGGTGGGGAGCGGTGGCGCAGCGGTTAGCGCACTGCGCTACGAACCGGGCAACCAGATGGTTCGATTCCCGCTCACGGCCACAAACACCGGTGACGATTATCTGAGTCGCTGCTGTCTCCCCCCCCCCACCACCCCCCGCCTAGGTAAGCTCAGCCTCAAGTACCTGGTTCGGTACGTCAACGTCAAGCACCGGGGAGACAAAGGCGGCACTGACGTAGTTGCGGCCACACCCCCGACCCTAGTCAGCTGTGCCGGCCTGCAACAGCTGCTCGCGAACAGAAGCTTGTGCCAAGAGTCCGTCGCCAGGGGGGTGGGGGGGGTCTCTCTTTGTGTGTGGTCACATCTTAGAGGGGCGTCGTGCGACGAACGCGGACGCAGCGTTTCGTGAATCGCGATAATCACGGAATTGTTATCGAGGACGCAATATTCGATGCGATTAATAATTCCGCGTGAATGCGAAACCGCCTTACCTTGTTCATTATCGGGGAACACCGAGTCGACGGTTGCGCTCGGGATGGCAGTGGTGGCGGCGGCGGTGATGATGATGATGGAGGTGGTGATGGTGGTGGCGATGATGATGACGATGGTGGTGATGGCGCGTCTGGGCAACTCCATGTAGCCGCGTCGGTCGCGCGCGGCCGCGAAAGGCGATCTCAAGCGAGTCGCATCGCGTCGAGTCGAGAGTCAAAGTCGAGTTTTGGTTGCGGTTGGACAGAGTTCCGTGGCTTCGAGTTGATGAGGGGTGAGAGAGAGAGGTGAGGAGGGAGTTGGGGGGGGGTCTCATTAAACGATACGTAGTTGCGTCAAGTTGCTTAGAGTTGCGTGGAGTCGAGACGCGCAGAGTTGCGTTCAGCTGAGTTCCAAATTGCGTCCCGTTGCATGGAGTCGAGTTATCACGGAGTCGAGGTGGTCGTGGTTGTTCTGAATGGAGCTGTTGGCTCGCGTGGTGCACGGATTTGCGTTGAGCCGAATCGGATAAAGTTGCTCTCCGGCTCTCTCTCTCTCTCCCAGTGTCTCTCTCGCCGCGGTCTCTCTGCGCTCAGAGCTCTCCCTACCCCCACACACACACAGAGAGCCCTCCTCGCTTTCCCCTCCTGCACAGTGATCCCCTCCCCCCTCTCTCACCTCGCCACTCCTCCACTCTCCCCTCCTCCCTTTACCCCCCCCCGCACCACCTACTCTCCCTGCACTCTCCCCCTCTCTGCTCCCCTCCGCTGCCCCGCCACTGTTTGCACTCCCCCTGCTCCCAATCCCAACCCAGACGCTAGCTGCAGTCTCGTCTAGCCGAGCGTGTTTGACTCCTGAGTGTGTGTTGGGGGAGCGGTGGCGCAGTGGTAAGCGCACTTCGCTGCGAACTCGGAGACCGGACATCGATGACGAAGATCCGAACCAGTCTTGAGCCTCCTCTAGGGGAGACAAAGGCGGCCGGGCAGGGGAGTCTCGGCCACCCACGTGCCTCGTGTGGTGCTCGCCATCTAAATGGTGCTCGCTATCAGCACTCGCCCCCCCACCCACGTGTGATCGCTCTATCTTTGACTGTCTGTGTGCGCGTTTGGTGATGTTGTGTCACCAAGACGGCCATTGGCGTGTGTGCCAGTCACTCCAATGTCCGTCTCGCTGACCGGCCCTCCTCCTCCTCCACCCGACACACCACGCGTCCCACCCATCACTACCTCCTCCACCCTGCACACCACGCGTCCCACCCATCACTACCTCCTCCACCCTGCACACCATGCGTCCCACCCATCACTACCTCCTCCTCCACCCTGCACACCACGCGTCCCACCTATCACTACGTCCTCCACCCTGCACACCACGTGTCCCACCCATCACTACCTCCTCCTCCACCCTGCACACCACCCGTCCCACCCATCACTACCTTCTCCACCCGACACACCACGCGTCCCACCCATCACTACCTTCTCCTCCACCCTGCCCACCACCCGTCCCACCCATCACTACCTCCTCTACCCTGCACACCACGCGTCCCACCCATCACTACCTCCTCCACCCTGCACACCACGCGTCCCACCCATCACTACCTCCTCCACTCTACACACCACGCGTCCCACCCATCACTACCTCCTCCACCCTGCACACCACGCGTCCCACCCATCACTACCTCCTCCACCCTGCACACCACGCGTCCCACCCATCACTACCTCCTCCACGCTGCACACCACGCGTCCCACCCATCACTACCTCCTCCACCCTGCACACCACGCGTCCCACCCATCACTACCTCCTCCTCCACCCTGCACACCACGTGTCCCACCCATCACTACCTCCTCCACCCTGCACACCATGCGTCCCACCCATCACTACCTCCTCCTCCACCCTGCACACCACGCGTCCCACCCATCACTACATCCTCCACCCTGCACACCACGTGTCCCACCCATCACTACCTCCTCCTCCACCCTGCACACCACGTGTCCCACCCATCACTACCTCCTCCACCCTGCACACCACGCGTCCCACCCATCACTACTTCCTCCTCCACCCTGCACACCACGCGTCCCACCCATCACTACCTCCTCCTCCACCCTACACACCACGTGTCCCACCCATCACTACCTCCTCCACCCTACACACCACGTGTCCCACCCATCACTACCTCCTCCACCCTGCACACCATGCGTCCCACCCATCACTACCTCCTCCTCCACCCTGCACACCATGCATCCCACCCATCACTACCTCCTCCTCCACCCTGCACACCACGTGTCCCACCCATCACTACCTCCTCCTCCACCCTACACACCACGCGTCCCACCCATCACTACCTCCTCCACCCTACACACCACGCGTCCCACCCATCACTACCTCCTCCTCCACCCTGCCCACCACCCGTCCCACCCATCACTACCTCCTCCACCCTGCACACCACGTGTCACACCCATCACTACCTCCTCCTCCACCCTGCACACCACGTGTCCCACCCATCACTACCTCCTCCACCCTGCACACCACGCGTCCCACCCATCACTACCTCCTCCACCCTACACACCACATGTCCCACCCATCACTACCTCCTCCTTCTGATTACATCCTAAACGCCCTCCTGCCACGGTCCATTCAAAACAGCTCACAATTCATAGAATCCGATGATCGGAGAACAACGCCAAAATGCGAACAGCACAAAGACAATGCCACGTATCAGAGCATTCATTGGTCGGGGTGAGCGGCTGTATCATGGGTCCCAGTAGTTTAGACGGAGTGCCCTTGTGCAATGGAAACCCAGCAGCATTTGTTTAATGAGCCTGATTCTGCTGACGAGGCCCCAAACAGTGGAAACCGGTGCACCGTTTGCACGCTTGCACAGATCTCTGCTTGAGAGCGTCGCTCTTGCAAAGCAGAATCGGTTGATGGGACAGGGGGTGGGGAATGTTGCGTCCCAATGCTGCCCCCATCTGTTAAGATGTGGGATTGACATTTCTACAATTACACCATTGGGACCTCCCTTTGCCGTAGCAAAATATGATAATTGTTTTTTTACCCTTATATCTGGTAACGAAACTGACACCTTTTTTACAAGGAGTCATATTTGCATTGACCGCAATACCTGCGGTCGGAATGCAAACAAAAAACACAACTCTGATAATGTATGCACTGTCCTTGAAATTGATTCGTGCCCCTTTTGGCGCCATCTGGTCCAACACCATGTGAGACTAGGCTCTAAGAAAAGCTGTCTCATGTGTGCACCAATCAATTTCAAGGACAGTGCATGCATTATCAGAGTTGTATTTTTGTTTGCATTCCGACCGCAGGTATTGTGGTCAATGCAAACATGACTCCTTGTAAAAAAGGTGTCAGTTTCGTTGTCAGATAAAAGGGTAAAAAAACAATTCTCATTTCTACAATTGTAAATTTCCCATGTCTACCGTAGGTAAGGCGATCTTTTTTATGGGACCTTTTTTCCCAGTATCAAAGTACAAAAACTAAGAATAGGGTTTACTATTTCTGAAAATGAAACAGGAGGTGCTAAGATGTTCAAACACCAAAATATAAATCTTTTGCAAGGAATCACGTCTGCATTAACCACACATCCTTGTGGTGAACAAACATGCTCTGAACACATTCCTGCGGAGGGAGCTGGTAGGCGGCGTGGTGTATTCCGCAAATATGCCCGATTGTGAGGGCGGGTACAAGCCGGCGTGAGTAGGTTAAACGTTCAGTTTTATAAGGGCACCACGGGGTGACCAGCCCCTCCCCACCCAGCCCCACCCCTTCCACCCCCCACCCAGCCCCTCCCCACCCTCCCCACCCAGCCCCTCTCCACCCTCCCCTCTCCATCCAGCCCCACCCCTCCCATTTTTGGATGCACGACGGACGGACACAATAATCCCCTGTGGGCTGGTGTAACCAGGAGGTTCCTACCAGTATAATGATACAGCTGCTCAGCACGAGCTATGGATGCTCTGACACGTGGTGGCGTTGTCTTTGTGCTGTGCTTCTGTGGTCTGACACTGGTTGTGAGACGAGGCCATGAAGAAGGCTGTCTCTGGTGCAGGCCAATCAGCTTCAAAGTCAATGGATATATAATTAGCACAGCATGTTTGTACGTTCGCCACAAATACGCGTGGTTACTGCAGAATTAATTCCTTGCAAAAAAGGTTTCTATTGGGTGTTTGAAAATCTTAACATAACTCCTGTTTGATTATCGGAAAAGGGTAAACCCGATTCTTATGTTTCGTACGGTGATCTATTCATAGATACACCTATAAATACAGGCAGTCCCCGACTTACGATGGAGATGCGTTACGACGTCCCCATCGTAAGTCGAAATATCGTAAGTCGGACCATCGTTAGTCGGGGACTACCTGTAGATTTTGAACCACTTTTATTGATGGCAGCAATAAAAGTGGTTCAAAAGCCAAGTCGCATTGTGCTCGATCCGCGCTTTCTCTCTCTCCACTCGCCCACCCCCTTCACCCGAACAAACTTCCACATGAAGCGGTCACCATCGTTCACCAAGTTTGCGCTCCTCACCTCAAAATACGCAGATTGTTGTTTTCCAGCTCACCCCACGACCCCTGACTCTCCCCCTCATAACCGCCACCGTTCCTGTTACAGTGAGCGAAAACAGTATTTGATCCCTCCTGAGAGGTGTGCAAACCTGGTGGCCAACTGCAATAAACGTCTGACCTCTGTGATTGCCAACAAGGGTTTTGCCACCAAGTACTAAGTCATGTTTTGCAGAGGGGTCAACTACTTATTTCCCTCATTAAAATGCAAATCAATTTATAACATTTTTGACATGCGTTTCTCTGGATGTTTTAGTTGTTATTCTGTCTCTCACTGTTCAAATGAACCTACCATTAAAATTATAGACTGATCAGTTCTTTGTCAGTTGGCAAACGTACAAAATCAGCAGGGGATCATATACGTTTTTCCCTCACTGTACCCTCTTCACATTCCCATTACAGATAGTCCCCGAGTTACGATGGGGTCCGACTTACGATATTTCGATCTTACGATGGCGTTAGCGATACGACAAAATTGCCATCAACAACCTAACATCGTTCGAGTGTGCAGACGACGGACATAATCTTGGTGAGTACGGTACAATATGATACGTTACGATACGTTCAATGTGTAATGCGGGCGTAAGCGACCTTCCGGATGTGACGTCACGGGGGGTGGAGTCATGTGACGTGGGTGGAAGGTTCGGGTCCTTAAGCGGGTAAACCGGAAGGGGAAGGCAGTCGGGGTGTGAGCGGAAAAGAGTGAGGCCACGCGGGCGGGTGAGAAGAGGGGGGGGCACCGACGGCTATCGGGAGCCAACCCCGAAGACAAGAGGAAGCTGCGGAGTGGTGTGCAGCTGCAGAGGAGACAGCCAGAAGGGCTGCGTGTTAGAGGCAGCGGTGTGGCTGCCAGGAGGAGCTGCGGAGAGAGAGAGAGACAGCACGAGGCTGCCAGGAGGTGGAGAGAGAGGAGTTGCAGCGAGTACAGCCAAGGGGGGCTGTGTGAGAGAAACAGCAGCGGGGCTGCTGTTGTGGATCGGGCCGACATTGGAGTCAGCACCGTGGAGAAGCTACAGAGTAAAGACAGCCGTGTGGGTGTACAGCACGAACCGAATAAAGGACACTGAGCCAGACATCGTGGTCCAGTCGTTTATTACACTGGTGTCGGAAGTGCAACGGCATGTCGAAACAAGTGAGGAAGAAAGTTAATCCGGCGCCTGCATCGGCTTCTTCGTCCGACGACGACGAACTCCCTCCAACCACGGATCCTGTTGGGGTGGTGGAGGAGAGCCCGGCTGAGGCGACCACGGGAACGGGAGTGGAGGATGTTGGGGCGGTGGCGGGTCCGTCGACATCATCAGACGCGGATCAACGATGGCAAGCGATGGCGGTACAACTGGAGGCACTTAAGGACGTCCTGGCGCATCTATGCCATCTCGTCGCGCCAGGGACGATGGATGATGCAATTGGTGCTCCGCGGGCCGCCACGTTGCCTGTCCTGCCGCCGCCATTGCCCACGCGGCAAGAGGCCGCCATTTTGCGCGCTCCGTGGCGCCAAACCGCCATCTTGGCCACGCCGCGGGCCGACGCCATTTTGAATTTGCCATCACAACCACCACCATTGGAAGACGGCGGGAAGAGGAGTCGGAGTCGCCACCTTACAACGGTTAAAGAATTTTCCGTCGGTGGGGACTGGAGCGCGTTCGCCTGCCGCTTCTTGGCGGTGGTACGCACAGCAAGATGGACCGATGCGGAGGCTTTGGAGGTGTTGCCGACTCTCCTGGACGACGAATCTGTCCGATTCTTCCGTTCCATAACGACCGATAAGAAGGCAACTTTATGTGGTGTTTTTCAAGAAATGGCCGATGCTTATGAGCCACCAGATGATGCGCATCGGCGATTCGCTCAACGACAACGAGCACCAGAGGAGTCGCCCGTGGCGTTCAGGGGTGCGGTGCTGGAGCTGGCCATGGCAGCTTATCCTGAGACGCCACAGGACCTGCTCGAGCCTCTCATATTAGGGAAAATGTTGGAGCTGTCTCGGGATCTAGGGATCCCCATGCCTGTGTGTGGGCATGAGAAGCTAACTTCCCGGACGGCTGCTAAGTGTCTCGATGCGCAATTCAACCTCCGTCGCTGGAAACAAGTGACGGCGTGGACGGGGGGGCCCGTCAAAGAAGGGGATGCGCTGGGGTGGAACCCTGCGCAGGCTGTCTATGTTCCGGATGACCGGGGCCCTCAACAACTGACGGCCGCCTCCGCTCCATGGACGGGACGCGGCGGGCCGAGACCGCGCGCGGCGCTACCAGAACGGGGCCGTCAGGAGGCGAGGCCTGCGCTTCGGCGCAACGAGGCCGAATGTTTCCGCTGCGGGCGTAGGGGCCACTACGCCAGAGACTGCTGGGCCCGCTTCCCGGCTCCGCCGCAGCAGGAGGCCTCGGCACCGGTCAAGTCGGCTAAAGATCCTCCGAAACAGGCCGGCCGTGACATTGCGGGGGACGAGGGGCCCTGCTCGGAGGACGCCTGCCAGGTCTGCGGGACCTTCGAGCCCTGCAGCCCTTCCGACCCAGCTGTGGGCACGGTCACAGGACAAGCCCAAGACTAACTCTTTAGGGACACGGGACGGCGGTGAACTTCCAGCTGCGACAGGGGGATTACCCCCTGTCATTCCTCGACTTTCATCGCGTTCCCGTTCTGCGAGTGGGCCGCCGACCGTCCGGGACGGGCCGGCGACCCGCACACGTTCCAAATCGCTTACGTTTCGTTGATTGTGCTGTCTTGTTATTTTTTTCTTACAGTTGTATTTATTGCATGCTTTTTGTACGTTCGTTGATGTTAATTGCGTTGTTGTTGTTGTTCTTGCTGTTACATTGTATGCTTAGTGTCCTTTAGGGGGGGAAGCTCGGTTCGCCGCATTACGATTTGCTATTGGTCAGCCGAGGTCGGCTGGGATTTTTCTACGGGGGAGGGTGGTGTAATGCGGGCGTAAGCGACCTTCCGGATGTGACGTCACGGGGGGTGGAGTCATGTGACGTGGGTGGAAGGTTCGGGTCCTTAAGCGGGTAAACCGGAAGGGGAAGGCAGTCGGGGTGTGAGCGGAAAAGAGTGAGGCCACGCGGGCGGGTGAGAAGAGGGGGGGGCACCGACGGCTATCGGGAGCCAACCCCGAAGACAAGAGGAAGCTGCGGAGTGGTGTGCAGCTGCAGAGGAGACAGCCAGAAGGGCTGCGTGTTAGAGGCAGCGGTGTGGCTGCCAGGAGGAGCTGCGGAGAGAGAGAGAGACAGCACGAGGCTGCCAGGAGGTGGAGAGAGAGGAGTTGCAGCGAGTACAGCCAAGGGGGGCTGTGTGAGAGAAACAGCAGCGGGGCTGCTGTTGTGGATCGGGCCGACATTGGAGTCAGCACCGTGGAGAAGCTACAGAGTAAAGACAGCCGTGTGGGTGTACAGCACGAACCGAATAAAGGACACTGAGCCAGACATCGTGGTCCAGTCGTTTATTACAAATGCATGTGTATGATACGTAGCTTTAGCGATTTCTTTTTAAGGTCACCACGATACGATACGTTCGATGCATCTTTAAAGTTTTTTTTTTATAGCAGATAGGATTGTTTCCTGAAAAAAACTTTCTATTAAATTGCAATTCATATAGGTAGGCTAAGAATTTACCTTGTTTTTTTACTTTACATTTTACCGTATTGTAATTAATAAATACATACAGTATATAGTGTATACAGTACGGCACTGTAAATTGCTCTGTTTTGCTAAATTATCATCATTCTTTAAGACTCCTGGGTAGGCGAGGCCATCTTCGACTTGCGATATTTTCGACTTACGATGGGGTCGTCGTAACGCATCTCCATCGTAAGTCGAGGACTGCCTGTATATGGCTATCACTCCTTAACCCCCGCTCACTCAATGCATTCATCGTTTTACATCCATCGATTTCGCATCCACCGAACTCACGCATCACAGATTCGCCCCCATCGCTTCCTCGCATCCATTTCGTTCGCCTCGTCGCCACCGTTTTACGCGCCCATGCGTTGCACGGCTGTCAACGCTGCGTGAAGCGCATCGGATAGGGCGATACATCGATTCAATTCAAGATAAGATGACACGAGAGAGAAACGTGCATGCTGGGACCCCTCTGGGTGCTTCCAAATCGAACCTTTGACGACAGCGGCATTGGCAGTGGCGGACAAAGCCACTGCCAACGCAAAAAAAACTCCAAAACGCGTCCCGTTAAGAACAACACTGTGCGGCCTCCAAAGGAGTAGTGTACAATAGGCAACGTTTCGGGCAACGGGCCCTTCCTCACAAGCGCATGGCCGGAGAGGCTTGCCGTGACAAATGAGCCGGCGATGTCGAGCACCAGGCGGCGGCAGAGACACGCGCTGCAGAGAGAGAGAGAGCGCCTCCAAGTCGCTTCGTTGCAGAGGTCGCAACCGGGTACCCGATACCCGTACCCTACCCGATACCTGGTGCGGCCGGGTACGGGTAGGCCGTGAGTCACTGGTGAGTCACCGGTTGTCACTCATTTCCCAACGTCTCGTCTCTTCTCACAATTCAAGTTCCTAGAATCAACCCACCTGCGCCTGCAACATGGCTTCATCCCAGAGGTCGCAATCGGGTACCCGATACACGTACCCTACCCGTACCCGGCCGGGTACGGGTAGCCGGGTATCGGGTACGGGTACGGCCAGGTACGGGTATCCATTTGCGACCCTGGTGCGGCCGGGTACGGGTACGGGTAAAGAATCAAAACCCGTTTGCGACCTCTGCTTCGTTGACACCGGTCGACTGCTGCGGCGATAACGATCATTCTTGACGATTCGATGTTAAATCTTGAGTTGAAGCTTTCGTGACTGCAGGGATCCTTACTCTTTGGTTCTTTCGGTAAAGTCACGTGGGTAGAAATAAAATGAAATAAATCACGACGTTTCCATCGCTTATGTTGCGAACGAAACGTCGTAATTTGTTTTATTTTATTTCTAACTAAGTGACTTTACCGAAAGAACCAAAGAGTATGGATTCGATATTAAGTTCACGAGACGGTGATTATCGCGACATCGGACTGTGTTATTTCCAGAATGTAGCTCACTGTCTTGCGCATTTACTGTGAAGTGAGAAAAAATCACCTTCTTAGCCTCATCACAAATTTCATGAATTATTCTTAAAGTTATTCTGGATTTTGTCAAATTGACGTTATTAATATTCGGTGTGCTTGAATCTTTCTGGATGTACCCCCAGGTCAGCGCCCTTAAACCATACCCGAGAAATACTATAAACAATTTTTATTTTACCCAGGTAAGGCCCACTGAGCTCTATAGATATTTTTCAGAAACACATATTTCTAAATGTGGAGGGGGAAACCCGGAGGACCCGGAGAAAATTCCAAGCGACCACAGAGAGACAGACGCAAACTCCAAATACACAGCAGGCGTCAGGGTCGGGTTCTAACCCACGACCTCCTGTATACCAGGCGAGGTAGTTAACATCTCCTAGCCAACGTGATGATGATGAGAGAGAGAGACGCAAACTCCAAATATACAGCAGGCGTCAAGGTCTGGATCGAACCCACAACCTCCTGTATACCAGCTGAGGTAGTTAACATCTCCTAGCCACCGTGATGATGATGAGAGATAGAGAGACGCAAACTCCGAATATAGAGCAGGCGTCAGAGTCGGGATCGAACCCACGACCTCCTGTGTACCAGGCGAGGTAGTTAACATCTCCTAGCCACCGTGGCACCCTATTGTTGACCGTTTTCAAAACCGGTGACCGTTTTCAAAACCGGTAACCATTTCCAATGGAAATGGTTAGTAACGAGTGCACTGCTTGGCACGCGCGAACGTGGTCACGTGAATCGGGTACGAAGGTGAAGGCGCAGCCCTGCAATGTTTCGCTCGCGCCACTTGCTGGCGGAAGGGTCCCCGTGCACGAGAGGGAGCCCTGGAGTCCGTCAGTCTGAGTTCCATTCCAGGCCACGGCTAACATCCGTGACGAGTGATATCAACATGTGTGCTAGTCTTCCTCTAGGTCGACTCAGCCTTGACACGAGTACCTGGGCACAGTGTATAAACATCACTGGGGAAATCACGGCGGATGGGCGTTGGCCTTCATGTGTGTATGTGTAACTTCTTTCCCACCGTACGTAGGCAAGCGTGCTACTCGGAGGTGCGGTGGGTGCTCGCTAACAGCACTTGCCCCGACAGTCTGTTAAGGCTATCCGGGAATCTTTGTCTTTGTGCTGCAATAGCGTAATGCACAGCAATGCCGCAGATAAATAACATCCTCCATAAGGGGCCGTCCATAAATGATGTCACGCGATTTTGGACGATTTTTGCCCCCCCCCCCATCGTCACACAAAGTCAGACCCCCCTTAAATATGACGTCACAAAGCTCTGCCCCCCCCCCAAAAGTAAAAAATGCTTCAAATCGCTTCAAACTATTGTCATTGTAGTGCGTATTTAATGTGGCGCTGCACTCTGATGTTGTAGGAGAAAAATGTATTAACAATTATGTTTAATTAAGTAGAACGTGTTGTCTATTTTTATTTAAAGTTGCGCATTTTGACGTGACGTCACATTTCTCAACCCCCCCCCCCCCCCCCATCGTTATAAATGTCTGACCCCCCCCCCTAATGTAACGGAATAACGTTCCGGGCAATGAGCCTTCTTCAGGGCAGAGGGACGGTCGACTCGCAAAGTCGTTGGAGATTAAGAGCTGCGGGTGGTCATCGATTATTCCTCTGCCGATGATCGTGATCGATTCCTCCGACGAATCCGAGTAAACAGAATCAGAATCAGAAAGGGTTTTATTCGCCATGAAAGTTCGCACAGACAAGGAATTTACTTTGGCCGGAAGGTGCATACATTCAACATTTAGGAATCTTAAATCTTAAATAAGTGGTTTACAAGTCTAACTATATCATTGGAACCTCATTTGCCAGTAAAAATATGATAATTGTTTTTTTACCCTTCTATCTGGCAACAAAACTGACACCTTTTTTTTTACAAGGAATCATGTTTACATAGACCACAATACGTGCAGTCATAACATAACTCTGATAAGTGCACATTATCAGAGTTATGTTTTTTGTTTGCATTATGACTGCAGGTATTGTGGTCTATGTAAACATGACTCCTTGTAAAAAAAGGTGTCAGTTTTGTTGCCAGATAGAAGGGTAAAAAACCAATTATCAAGTCTAACTATACTAAAGGTACAAGTCTAACTAATACTAAAACAAACGCAGTTCGAAGACGTTTCACGCCTGTTTCAGTGTGCCGCAGGACTGGACAGTCCCTCCAGAAAAACGCGGAGTTTTTTGGTGATTGTTGCGGGCAAAAATCGTTGATTATGCGGCACGTTTTCTTAAAAAATGCGATGGAATATGCGGGATATTTATGCAATTTTATGCGATTAAATTGCGGGAACTTGCAAAAATTGCGGGAACTTGCAAAAACTGCGGTTTGATGAAAAAGAGAAAAAAAAAAGTGATTCCCCCAACACCCTATTCACTAGGCTACTACTTTAATGTAAAGAGTCATTTCTTATTACTTCCTATGATAAGCAAGCATACTACATCACAGAAAGTGCTGGGAATATTTAAGTTCGCATCTTGTTTTATTTCAGACCTTAACAAACAGATGGCTCAAACTTACAAAACATTGAGTCGAACAAGTTCTGTAGCTTTACAAAATGAATATGCTACAACTTCTGTAAAAATGAATAAATAAAATATTAAAAAATAAAATGTGTGCTTCCTGTTTTACAGAGGTAGCTATGCAAAATAATTTGCCCCACTGTCATGTAACACACTGGGGAACTGCTTTGCGCGGTCTTTTGCGCTTATGTTAGTTGGCAAATGAGAAAGATTTGCGGGCTTCATCATGGTTTCATTGGCATCGCGGGGTTTGCAGCTTTTCAATGATGTCGCGTAATGAGTGACGTCACTTCATAACGTTCCCATGGCAACAGGGGAAATGGCTGCGCTTGTGTGAAGTAAACGCAGCATTTTTCAACTTTCTGCTAAGATATATGTGGCTTTTTGCAACGAAAATGCGGGGATTATGAAATCATGCAAGCCCGCATATTTTGCGCGCGTAAATCTGCAATTTATGCGGCGAAAGTGCGGCGTATTTGAAAAAACGCGCCCCCCGCATAAATATGCGGACTTTGGCTGATTTTGCGTGAAATCTTGCGATCGCATAATCGCGTTTTTCTGGAGGGACTGACTGGAGGTTGTGTGGCGGTGCTCAGTGATGGCATCGTCTGCGTGTGGATACAGGGACTCATCTACTTACGAACGCTCGACTTATGAACTTTCAGAGATGAGAACAAACCGGTCCCCGTACGTTCAGTCGCCAGTTCGGACCGAGAGTCGTAAATTCAACCGCCGCGCAATAGATGGCGGTGGTGGCATCTATATCTGCAGAACGTGAAGAACCAGTGGCATCTACATCTGCAGAACGTGAAGAACCAGTGGCATCTACATCTGCAGAACGTGAAGAACCAGTGGCTTCTATATCTGCAGAACGTGAAGAACCAGTGGCATCTACATCTGTAGAACGTGAAGAACCAGTGGCATCTATATCTACAGAACGTGAAGAACCAGTGACATCTACATCTACAGAACGTGAAGAACCAGTGGCATCTACATCTGCAGAACGTGAAGAACCAGTGGCATCTACATCTGTAGAACGTGAAGAACCAGTGGCATCTATATCTGCAGAACGTGAAGAACCAGTGGCATCTACATCTGTAGAACGTGAAGAACCAGTGGCATCTGCATCTACAGAACGTGAAGAACCAGTGGCTTCTATATCTTCAGAACGTGAAGAACCAGTGGCATCTTCATCTGCAGAACGTGAAGAACCAGTGGCATCTACATCTGCAGAACGTGAAGAACCAGTGACATCTACATCTACAGAACGTGAAGAACCAGTGACATCTACATCAGCAGAACATAAACACTTTTAAAGCCATTCCCCGTGTTTAGTGTACATTCCGTACAACATGTTTGGAGTCGACAGGAGTAAAGTTGGACTTATGAACAAATCGACTTACGAACAGACCTCTGGAACCTAACTCGTTCGTAAGTAGAGGAGTACCTGTATACGAGTCTCTCTCTCTCTATGTAGGTCTCTGGGTCTCTCTGGAAGTCATTGGCGACCGGGCTGAGACCAATCAACTCGCCACACCTGCGAACCAGGTTTAACCGCAACTCAGTCTGTGCGAGCCTACGAGTCTCTGTGTCGAAATGTGGGTGTCTAAATTTCGATTTAAAGCTGTTCGTGACTGCAGGGATTCATCTTCTTGGTTCTTTCGGTAAAGTCACGTAGAAGGGAAGTAATAAAAAAATAAAAAAAAATTATTATGTTTTATTTTTATTATTTTATTACTTCACTTCTACGTGACTTTACCGAAAGAACCAAGACGATGTGGGTGTCTATTTCACGTCTCTGTAGTGTCGTTGGTGACCGAGGTGAGACCAAGAAATTCATCACACTCGAGAACCCGCTTGGGGGGGGCGGGGGCGAAATCTGGATTCAAACCCTGGTCCTCCAGTGGCCTTGACTCGGTGTGTCCCTGACACGGCTACTGAACTCCCTGGCTCAGCAGGCGACCTCTCATCTGGAACTGGTTTGATGGGGGGGTGGGGGGGGTGAGGTTGTCGTGTGAAGACACCGCTCCGTTCTACACCGTATGGTGGATTCGTCGCAGATTCTATTCACGAGCTGTTCCGAGCCGGAGGTTGTGCAGCGTTCGTTCGTTCCGCTTTGACACGTGGCAGGCAACGGAGGGTTCAAAGTGTTGACGCGTTAGCCTCTGTACTTGATACAGCAAGCGTGCTGTGACGGTTCCACCGGAAGACGGAAACTTGTGTTGCCTCCGAAACGTCGTGATTTTTATTTCACTTTAATTAATTTTAATTTATTTTTTATTTTTTTTACCTACGTGACTTTACCGGCAAAAACCTAAGAGTGTGCGCTAGCCTCCGTCCGTCCGCCCGTAACACGGGGCTACGATGTCTCTCGCGTAACCACGATCCTATTTGGACGATACCTTTTGCGTAAAGTAGCGTGCGTGCGTTAGCCTGGAACAGCGGCGCTCCGGACTGTTCCGGCTGAGATTACGCACCGGTGAACGTGAGCGCCACCATCATCATCGTCATCACGCTGTTAACCTTCGTAATACCCCCATTGTAAGATCCCTCCACTGGGTACCTATCGAGCTCAGAAAATCAACTTACAAGTTTGAACTCGCTCACTCACCGTTTTGAACATTCGTCACGGGCTAGACACCCCCACAACCACCCCCATCCCCGCCTATCTTTCTCCCCCGAGTTCAGTTCAATCCCTTCCCCGGGTTCTCGGTTCATCCCTTCGAGTGCCTGCTTCTGCGCCCCCCAAAAGAATCAGACTCAGAGCCGATCGGTCGGACGGACGAGCTTTGTCACGCGCGGCCCCCTGATGTCCTGGGTCACCCTCCTGATGACCGAATGGACCAATAATGTCTCTGTTGTGAATCACAGTTTTGTTATTCGTGCCTGTTAGTTTTGGCGCCATTTATTTGCTTAGTCTTAAAGATTTTCCGAGGGTTTTTTTCATTGGCTTGGCAGTCACTATTTGGCCATTGTATGTACCTAATGTACAGCGTTGTGGGATGCAATTATAAACTATTAAATTAAACTATGAACTATTTTTTTTATTTTACCAGGGAAGGCTCGCAGCTATGCAGCTCCTTTTCAGAAGCGATCTGGTTATCACAAATGATAGCTCAACAAAGCGGCTCATGCGGACATTTATAGCCACCAAACACTCCGAACGCGCGTTTCTAAATGTGGAGAGAAAAACCGGAGGAACCTGGAGAAAAATCCATGCCACCACGGGGAGAGAGACACGCAAACTCCCAAGTATAGAGCAGCCCTCAGGGTCCGGATCGAACCCAGGCGCCTCCTGTATACCAGGCGAGGTAGTTAACATCTCCCCACCGCGGCACCGATCATGAACGAGGCTAAATAATTCTAAATTATTATCCTGTGTAAGAAAACATTTGTTTTGGTCCTGGGTAGTAAGTGTTATTTCCTAATTGCTTATGTCTCAAAAGTACAGAAAATGGCTATTATTCCCAACAAACTTTGCTTTTGTGACCAGGACATTGATATTTTGAAATTTATCTATTTTAAAAGAGAAAACGGGCGAATTTGTGTAATTCAATCTTAATTTTAGAACTTTCGTGACTGCAGGAATTATTATTTGGTTCTTTCGGTTAAGTCACGTCTAAAGATAAAATAATAAATTAAATTAAATAATAGAATACGACGTTTCGATTGCAACACAAGCAATCATCATCAGGTATAATGAAATAGCGACATAAAATCTAACCAGAAAAGTAATATGTCTGTCTATAGTTTTCTGGTTAGGTTTTTTGTTGCTATTTCATTTATACCTGATGATGATTGCTTGTGTTGCAATCGAAACGTCGTATGCTAGCATTTAATTTATTATTTTCTCTTTAGACGTGACTTAACCGAAAGAACCAAATAATAATTCGTGTAATTCCTTCACGTAAAGTCCTGTTCACAAAAGCAAAGTTTGTGGGGAATAATAGCCATTTATTATACTTTTCAGGCATCAGCAATTAAAAAATAACACTTAGTACCCAGGAACAAAAATTGTGTTACGTAGTTAATTATCATCAACACCACCTCGATCATAAACTACTGGTGGATAGTGGTTGCAGTGATGATGTTAAATATCGTGAATTCACGTATACATACATACTGTACATCTTTTCACTCTTGCGGTGCAGCAAAGCACCAAAAGCGAATGGGGGAATGGTATCACGATAATCATGAAAATAATATAAATAATATAAATAATAATAGAAAGAAAACAATTATTTGTATTTTTTTCTTATTATTTATTTTTACCAACGTGACTTTACCCACATACAACCTAAGAGTATGAATCCTTGCAGTCACGAAAGCTTCAAATCTAGAATCGCGATAATCGTTACATCGCGATCTCATATCGTGCGATATCGTGAAAATAACTCGATCCGGTGACGTCACAGCCCCCCTCCACCCACCCCTCCCTCCTCTCTACATGTCCTAGAGTGACCCCCCACCCCCACCGCGGGACACCCGTGACCCTGACCTCGTCTGACCCCGAGACGGGAGGGAGAATCTCCGTGGAAGTTTCCAGGTCTTCGCTGGGATGGGCGGGCGGGTTTGGATTTTCGTGGATTTATTTCTTTGAGCCTTCGCCGATGAAAATCGACTGGAGCTCATCGAGAAGGGTGCATCCGCGGATGTGCCTGGGGCTTCATCGTCGGGATGGATGTCCTCACGATAGATATCCGTGGAAGTCCCTTGGATGGACATCATCGATAGGTCCTCACGATAGATATCCGTGGAAGTCCCTTGGCTGTCATTATAATGCTCGAGATCGGATTTTGCGTTGTGTGTAGTTGCGTCTATGATTGTGTAGTTGTGTGTATGAGTATGTGTAGTTGTGTGTACGAGTATGTGTAGTTTTATGCTTGTGTATAGTTGTGTGTATGATTGTGTATAGTTGTGTGTATGATTGTGTGTAGGTGTGTGTATGCGTGTGTGTAGTTCTGTATGATTGTGTAGTTGTGTGTATGATTGTGTGTAGGTGTGTGTATGATTGTGTATAGTTATGTGTATGATTGTGTGTAGTTGTGTGTATGATTGTGTGTAGTTGTGTGTATGATTGTGTGTAGGTGTGTGTATGCGTGTGTGTAGTTCTGTATGATTGTGTAGTTGTGTGTATGATTGTGTGTAGGTGTGTGTATGATTGTGTATAGTTATGTGTATGATTGTGTGTAGTTGTGTGTATGATTGTGTATAGTTGTGTGTATGATTGTGTGTAGGTGTGTGTATGCGTGTGTGTAGTTCTGTATGATTGTGTAGTTGTGTGTATGATTGTGTGTAGGTGTGTGTATGATTGTGTATAGTTATGTGTATGATTGTGTATAGTTGTGTGTATGATTGTGTATAGTTGTGTGTATGATTGTGTGTAGGTGTGTGTATGCGTGTGTGTAGTTCTGTATGATTGTGTAGTTGTGTGTATGATTGTGTGTAGGTGTGTGTATGATTGTGTATAGTTATGTGTATGATTGTGTGTAGTTGTGTGTATGATTGTGTGTAGTTGTGTGTATGATTGTGTGTAGGTGTGTGTATGCGTGTGTGTAGTTCTGTATGATTGTGTAGTTGTGTGTATGATTGTGTGTAGGTGTGTGTATGATTGTGTATAGTTATGTGTATGATTGTGTGTAGTTGTGTGTATGATTGTGTGTAGTTGTGTGTATGATTGTGTATAGTTGTGTGTATGATTGTGTGTAGTTGTGTGTATGATTGTGTGTAGTTGTGTGTATGATTGTGTGTAGTTGTGTGTATGATTGTGTATAGTTGTGTGTATGATTGTGTGTAGTTGTGTGTATGATTGTGTGTAGGTGTGTGTATGATTGTGTATAGTTGTGTGCATGATTGTGTGTAGTTGTGTGTATGATTGTGTGTAGTTGTGTGTATGATTGTGTATAGTTGTGTGTATGATTGTGTGTAGTTCTGTATGATTGTGTAGTTGTGTGTATGATTGTGTGTAGTTGTGTGTATGATTGTGTATAGTTGTGTGTATGATTGTGTATAGTTGTGTGTATGATTGTGTGTAGTTGTGTGTATGATTGTGTGTAGTTGTGTGTATGATTGTGTATAGTTGTGTGTATGATTGTGTGTAGTTGTGTGTATGATTGTGTGTAGTTGTGTGTATGATTGTGTATAGTTGTGTGTATGATTGTGTATAGTTGTGTGTATGATTGTGTGTAGTTGTGTGTATGATTGTGTATAGTTGTGTGTATGATTGTGTGTAGTTGTGTGTATGATTGTGTGTAGTTGTGTGTATGATTGTGTATAGTTGTGTGTATGATTGTGTATAGTTGTGTGTATGATTGTGTGTAGTTGTGTGTATGATTGTGTGTAGTTGTGTGTATGATTGTGTGTAGTTGTGTGTATGATTGTGTATAGTTGTGTGTATGATTGTGTATAGTTGTGTGTATGATTGTGTGTAGTTGTGTGTATGATTGTGTGTAGTTGTGTGTATGATTGTGTATAGTTGTGTGTATGATTGTGTATAGTTGTGTGTATGATTGTGTGTAGTTGTGTGTATGATTGTGTGTAGTTGTGTGTATGATTGTGTGTAGTTGTGTGTATGATTGTGTATAGTTGTGTGTATGATTGTGTATAGTTGTGTGTATGATTGTGTGTAGTTGTGTGTATGATTGTGTGTAGTTGTGTGTATGATTGTGTATAGTTGTGTGTATGATTGTGTGTAGTTGTGTGTATGATTGTGTGTAGTTGTGTGTATGATTGTGTATAGTTGTGTGTATGATTGTGTGTAGTTGTATGATTGTGTATAGTTGTGTGTATGATTGTGTGTAGTTGTGTGTATGATTGTGTGTAGTTGTGTGTATGATTGTGTATAGTTGTGTGTATGATTGTGTGTAGTTGTGTGTATGATTGTGTATAGTTGTGTGTATGATTGTGTGTAGTTCTGTATGATTGTGTAGTTGTGTGTATGATTGTGTGTAGTTGTGTGTATGATTGTGTATAGTTGTGTGTATGATTGTGTATAGTTGTGTGTATGATTGTGTATAGTTGTGTGTATGATTGTGTGTAGTTGTGTGTATGATTGTGTGTAGTTGTGTGTATGATTGTGTATAGTTGTGTGTATGATTGTGTGTAGTTGTGTGTATGATTGTGTATATTTGTGTGTATGATTGTGTGTAGTTGTGTGTATGATTGTGTAGTTGTTGTGTGTATGATTGTGTGTAGTTGTGTGTATGATTGTGTGTAGTTGTGTGTATGATTGTGTATAGTTGTGTGTATGATTGTGTATATGGAATAGAGTCAGATCTAAACACCGTTCAAAGTCACGCTTTGTAATCGCAATAAAGTCGTCGTGTTTGGGCCCCTTAAATCGGCCGTTGGCTTTGAAGTCTGCGTGTGAACTGTGTTTGTGTGTGTGTGGTACCAGGCTAGGTACACCACTGTGTGTGTGTGTGTATGTGCGTGACGAGCGGTGGCGCAGTGGTTAGCGCGCTGCGCGAACGGAGCGCCGAACCGGGGCTACCCCCAAGTTCGGAACTCTCCTCGACTCCGCCGACGATTGCGAATTACGTGAACCGGTCCTGGCCTTCCACTAGGTCGACTCGGCCTCGACAATGGGTCGCTGGCGACGTGCGGCTCAGTCAACAGCGGCGCACCGGGGAGACAAAAGCGGCCGCGCTGCGGTGATGTTCGCCACGCACTGCCTGGCGCGACGTGCCACTCACCATCGGTTAAGCGTTGAGCTCACAACGTGTGTGTGTGTCTTTGTGTGTGTGTCTGTGTGTGTGTGTGGGGAGCGGTGGTGTAGCGGTTAGCGCGCTGCCGCTACGAACCCGGCGACCCCAGTTATATTCCCGCTTACGGCCAACACCGGTGACGATTATCTGTACCGGTCCCGGGCCTCCCCTAGGTCGACTCAACCTCAAATGAGTACCTGGTGCGATGTGTAAACATCGCCACTGGGGAGACAAAGGCGGCCGGGTGTGGAGTTGGCCACCCAACGCCTCGTGTGCCGTGCCGGCCTTCATAGGTGCTCGCGAACAGCACTTGCCCCAACAGTCTGTTAAGGCTAATTGGGGGATCTTTGTGTGTGTGTGGGGAGCGGTGGTGCAGCGGTTAGCGCGCTGCCGCTACGAACCCGGCGACCCGAGTTCTATTCCCGCTCACGGCCACCAACACCGGTGACGATTTATCTCAACCGGTCCTGGGCTTCCCCTAGGTCGACTCAGCCTCAAATGAGTACCTGGTGCGGTGTGTACATATCGCCACTCGGGAGACAAAGGCGGTCGGGCGTGGTGCTGGCCACCCAACGCCTCGTGTGCCGATCCGGCCTTCATAGGTGCTCGCGAACAGCACTTGCCCCAACAGCCTGTTAAGGCTACACGGGGGAGCTTTGCCTTTGTCTCGCGCGCGCGCGCGTGCGTCTGTGTGGCGTCGGTGAGTGGTTGTGGGTGGGTGGTGATTGTGGTTGTGGATGGGTGTGGTATTGGGCTTGTGCGCTCACTGAGCTTCCCATATAAATACGGCTTCCCCTTAACACACACACACTTTACTTCTCATCCTCCTTAGAACGTGCAAGTCTGCAATTCGACCCGACACTCACTACCGTCTCTCTAATCGAACTATTTCAGTATTATACTGCACAGTAAGCCTTGCCACATACACACCAATCTCATACACACCCACACTTACAACTCATACAAGTCTTACCAAATTGTGCAGGGTGCACACACACACACACGTGTACACACGTGCGTGTACACACACACACGTACACACACACACGTACACACACACGTGTACACACACACGTGTACACACACACACGTGTACACACACACACACACGTGTACACACACACGTGTACACACACACACGTGTACACACACACACGTGTACACACGCGCGCGCGTGTCCACCACTTACACCTCCCGGGATACTCATCAGGCGATGGAGACGAGGTGGAACTCTCCGACTGCCCACGTGACTCTCCTGCTGCACCTGCTGCATGCGGCCACCGCCGTCGAAGGTACGTCGCCTCCGTTTCACGACACGTCGAGTCCGTTTCACGACACGTCGCCTCCGTTTCACGACACGTCGCCTCCGTTTCACGACACGTCGCCTCCGTTTCACGACACGTCGAGTCCGTTTCACGACGCCTCGAGTCCGTTTCACGACGACGCGTCGCCTCCGTTTCACGACGACGCGTCGCCTCCGTTTCACGACGCGTTGCCTCCGTTTCACGACACGTCGCCTCCGTTTCACGACGCGTCGCCTCCGTTTCACGACACGTCGCGTCCGTTTCACGACGCGTCGCCTCCGTTTCACGACACGCGTGGCTTTGTACGTCGCGGTCATGCCACTCAAATCAACATCAAAGTGTCATCATCATCATCGGCAGCATCATCGGCATCGTGATGACCCACGGCGCTCGCTGCTTTCGCCAGCCGCCACCACCGCGTGCAGCGTCGCTTGCCAGCGCGTTCCAGACCTTGCAAGACGACAATCGATCCGACACACACTACCCTGTCTCATCGAAACACGTTCCTGCGGAGGGGGCCGGTAGGAACGTTGGGTTGCTCGGTCAATGGCCAGGGTCAACGGCGGCGTGGTGTATTCCGCAAATATGGCCGACTGTGAGGGCGGGCACAAGCCGGCGTGAGTAGGTTAAACGTTGAGTTTAATAAGGGCACCACGGGGTGACCAGCCCTTCCCCACCCAGCCCTCCCCTCCCCACCCAGCCCCTCCCCATCCTCCCCACCCAGCTCCTCCCCACCCTCCCCTCTCCACCCAGCCCCACCCCTCCCATTTTTGGATGCACGACGGACGGACACAATAATCCTCTGTGGGCTGGTGTAACCAGGAGGTTCCTACCAGTATTATTTCAGTCTTCTACATTGCAAGTCTTAACCATATACACACCAGTCTCATACACCCCAGTTGCATCTAATACACGGCTTACCACATCGTGCAGGGTGCACACAATAACAACAACAACCGCCATTCGCCACTAGGTGGCGGTAACGTCACCACGACGCTTGTGCCAGGCTAGGTGCACGTTGAGGCCACGTGAAGTGTCGAACGCCCGCTGGCAGGAGGTCACGGGGCAGACCCAGCAGGTGCCACGGGTCGACCGACAGAGATGAGTGGCCGATGCACCACCTGTGCCCCCTACTGTGCACAAACAAACAAAGATCCCCTGTATAGCCTTAACAGATTCTAGGGGCAAGTGCTGTTAGCGAGCACCTATGAAGGCCGGAACGGTACACACGCGTGCACATGCACACGTGTACACACACACACGTGCACACATGTACACACACACACACACGTGTACACACACACACACAGGCCGCATCCTGCAGGAGGCCCGGAGCACAGTGGTGGGAGACACAGCCACAAACCTCACCGCCATGTGCTCCTGCTTTAGCGAGGTCTCCCTCTCTCTCTCTCGTCACCCCTTTGCTCGCTGGACAGAGACCACCCCAGGTCTCCCTCTCTCTCTCTCGTCACCCCTTTGCTCGCTGGACAGAGACCACCCCAGGTCTCCCTCTCTCTCTCTCGTCACCCCATTGCTCGCTGGACAGAGACCATTCCAGGTCTCCCTCTCTCTCGTCACCCCTTTGCTCGCAAGACAGAGACCATTCCAGGTCTCCCTCTCTCTCTCTCGTCACCCCTTTGCTCGCAAGACAGAGACCACCCCAGGTCTCCCTCTCTCTCTCTCGTCACCCCTTTGCTCGCTGGACAGAGACCACTCCAGGGATTCATCTTCTTGGTTCTTTCGGTAAAGTCACGTAGAATGGAAATAATAAAATAATACAAATAAAACATATAAAATAATATAATAACATAATGAGGTTCCAATGGTGTAAACGGTGAATCCTCGAATCCCAAGGGGTGATCCCGAGCGGTGACCATTGATTGGCCGCAGACGCGGTGTGTGTGAACCGAGGTCGTGATTTTAATATAAATTAGGGGGTAAACATCTCCCCCCCCAATTTATATTTTAATAACGTAAATATTCAAATATGCTCAAAATGTCCCCCCCCCAAAAATGTATAGCAATAAAAAATTATTGTTATGCTATATAAATAAAAATAACAATTTGATAAACCTTGGCCACATTATCTGGACTTGTCTTCATATAAATCAATACATAGATTTCTGTTCATATGATTTTGGTTATGGTTGGTTGTTCTTTATTAATCATTAATCTCTGCCATTACATACAATGAAACAAGAAATGGTAAAATAAAAGTAAAAACAGAGCAGCGTTTATACAATACACTATTAGACATTACTGTAAAAAATACATAAAAATTCCATCCTATATGTTAGTGACTTTTTTATATATTAGGCAGGAAATTAGTTTTCAAATTTTAATATTTTTCTGGGTTGGGACCACCCTACCCGATACCCGGCTACCCGTACCCAGCCGGGTACGGGTACGGGTAGACCGTGAGTCACTGGTGAGTAACTGTTTGTCACTCATTTCCCAACGTCTTGTCTCTTCTCACAATTCAAGTTCCTAGAATCAACCCACCCGCGCCTGCAACATGGCTTCATCCCAGAGGTCGCAATCAGGTACCCGATACCCGTACCCTACCCGTGCCCGGCCGGGTACGGCCGGGTACGGGGTACTCGTTTGCGACCCTGGTGCGGCCGGGTACGGGTACGGGTAAGGAATCAAAACCCGTTTGCGACCTCTGGCGCTCGCTCAACTCGCTCGCACGCATCTGCGTCGCCTACGCGTGGACCGTCCCTGCAAGGCGCTTGCAGGGACGGAGCTGCGTGCGAGCGCCTTGCAGCTCACGCAGAGAGAAGTACGCAGAGTCGATCTTCGAGCGCGGTGGCTCCCCGCTGGGCGATTCGCCAGCGACGCGTTCCAACAGCGTCGTGCGGTCAACGACGCAGCTGCAGGGCGAAGATTTAAGTCGCGCGACTTCGATGGCGATAAATTGGCGGCGCTAGAACGGGATAAAACATTAATTAGCGACAGAATGGATGGCGCGTTATGTTAATGCGGGAAGGCAAGGGATCACTTTCACGATTAAAGCATTAATATTCAAAATATCGCAGCTTGATCCACGCTTCATCCATGCTCGAATCAAGCGTGGATCAAGCTCTGGTATTGGGAATGCACTTGCCTATGTGTTGGAGCATGGATCAGGCATGGTTATGGTATGTGACTTGGGTGTGTTGGCATGACGATGATATTTTGAATACATGTGACTTTGGTGTGTTGGCATGGTTACGATATTCTGAATACATGTGACTTGGGTGTGTTGGCATGGCGATGATATTCTGAATACATGTGGCTTGGGTGTGTTGGCATGGTTACGATATTCTGAATACATGTGGCTTGGGTGTGTTAAAACATCGATAAAGCATATCTATGATATTTTGAATACATGTGACTATTTGTTCGAGCATGGATAAAGCTTTCTATCGATAAAAAAATTGGTCGATTCCCGTTTAATACAATATTTGATCGTTAAAAATACATCGATTCCCGTCCCAGTATTCCTTATGTGGGAAAAGCATGCCCAATTACTCCACATATGGGCCAAAATGATGAACATAATTTATCATTCATTCTGTCGAGGATTAATGGTATCTTGTTACAGCGCTGTAATAATCAGTTTAACACGTAGGCTTTCGCAACCAATGTTATCCATAATATTATTATCAATAAGAGAGGTTTTTATTATAATAATAGGGTTTTTCCCATTTTTTTCGCAACAAAACTGAAACCTTTTTACGAGGATTCATGTCTACATTAACCACAATACTTGCAGTCAAAAGGGACATCCCTTGGTGTGGACCAATCAGTTTCAAGGACAATGCATATATTTTCATAGTATGTTTTTTGTTTGCATTTTGACTGCAAGTATTGTGGTTAATGCAGACATGAATCCTTGCAAAAAGGTTTCAGTTTTATTGCCAGAAAAAAGGGGAAAACCCTATTATTCTATTTTGGTACTGGCAAAGGAAGTCTAATGATGAAAGAGAGGTTTTCGTTTTGTTTACGTGACAAACCTTACTAACTGGCTGTGTCGGCTGGTGACGGGTTTCACGACACATTTATATTTCAGCGATCTAACCCAAAACAACCTCTATTATGGAGCGATAAAATGGTACACTCGACAAAATCACCCATCAGAGACGTGACCCCCACATATATGGATGGAGGAAGAAAGTGAGCATGGCTTTGGCTGAAGGCGGCGTGTCTTTGCCCATATATGGTCATTGCGGATCGTTCATCGAGATCAATTCTATCGTTTCCCACTCAGTTGGTCCACAACAAACGAACATCAAAAAATACCGCGGGGTTATCGTAATTAGGGGGTTCATCTCTGTGTCGATTAATTGCCAATAGATCTGTGGATCGAGTAATGATGTGGCCACGGGCCCCGCCCATCCCCCTTCATTTGATTGGCTAAGGGGCCGTCCATAAATGACGTCACGCACCTAGGGGGGGGAGGGTTGAGAAATGTGACGTCACATAAAAATGCGCAACTTTAAATATATAGACAACACGTTCTACTTAATTAAGTAGACTTTTTAATAAATGTTTTCTCCTACAACATCAGAGTGCAGCGCCACATTAAATACGCACTAAATGACAATAGTTTAAAGCGATTTGAAGCATGTTTTATATATATTTTTGTGGGGGGGGGCAGAGCTTTGTGACGTCATATTTGAGGGGGGGGGGGGCTCTGACTTTTTGTGACGCCGTGTGACGAGGGGGGGGGGGGGTAAAAAATCGTCCAAAATCGCGTGACGTCATTTATGGACGGCCCCTCATCACCACGTCTGCCGTTGACACGTGACGGTGGCCATGCGCACGTGGCAGCAATGGGTGTTGCTGGATCACACACAGACACGCGGATATTGTGAGACTCCCTTGCCGAAGGCACCATGGAGGTTAGCCACACCACCACGGCTCGCCAAGAGGGCGGTACAGCCAGCGTGGGATAATCTCCATCTGCCCCATCTGTACTGGATAGAACGTTGCCCTCTCAACTTCCTCCCACACGTATAAACATTCATGGGTCGATAACACATTCATGCATAGAGGACCGCAGAGCTTGGGTGGGTGGGCGGGGCATTGTGAATGTGGTGCCGGCTCACCGCATGGTCTGCGGCCCCTCGCCTCCAAGAGTCTTTACGTCTGCACGAGGAACGTCGAGTGGGCACCGCGCGTCAGCAGCGCACGGCGTCACGTGGTCGACCTCCTCGTTCCACTTCGTTTTTGTTCAAGTTCAAGTTCATGTATTAGGTGTAGCCCTGTGAGCCATTCGGCTCTTGAATCGGGTGCAACCGCAACAAACAAAAAACTAAAACATGAACAAGAAAACATCTTAAAGTGAATATGTGACTAAGTGCAAACAGAAAATCCAAGAAAAGACAGCAAAATATTGCAGAAAAACACCGTACACCAACACTGTGTGCAATAATCCCAGTGGGATACAAGTCAAACAACAACAACCACAAGACAACTTAGATGAACTCTGTACTACAACAAACAAACATGGCTAAACCAATACACTTTTTGAAATCACCAAAATAAAGCCATGAAAGCAATGCAACAGTGATCATAGGAACTGTGACGGAATTTGCACAATAAACGCCATAAACAACATGTACCACCAAAACCCTGCAGCCATAGCTGGCTGCATGAGTCACTCCGCAACAGCAGAAGCATCAATCGGGGTATTACCATTTTTCAATGCACCTGTATGTTCGGACGACACCTCCGTGGGCGTGCAGGGGGCATCTGCTGGCTGCGTCGGGGCGAGGGTGGCAGGTGCCAGGGCTCGCTGCTGCAGGTCGGGGTCTCCATGGCCGAGTGCTGCTCGGCGCACGGGCCGGGCCGCGCGTGGAGCGGCCTCGACGCATCTCCGGAGAGCCTCTTCCGCTGGAAGTTGAGCGGCGGCGCCACGCCGTGCGTGCCCTGCAGCCGGGGTAAGCGCCTCGCGCCCACGGATAGCGGCTGGAGGCATGCGGAGTAGCCGGAAGGCCACGAGTGCCGGGCTTGCTAACGCCACACGCGCGTCGAACGACAGCGCAGTTGCGCATCTACGGCAAGGGGCACCACCGTGCACTGCGTTTTTTGCTCACGTTCATTTTGATGGTGAGCTAGGGCCAAGAGGATGGCCACAATGCTCTTCTTCTTCTTGGTTCTTTCGGTAAAGTCACGTAGAATGGAAATAATAAAATAATAAAAAATAAAACATAATAATTCTCACGACGTTTCGGCCACAACGCAAGCAGCCGTCCTCAGGTGGAGAACAGGTCTGTCGAGAAGACAGAAGACAGAGTCTTCTTGGTTCTTTCGGTAAAGTGACATAAAATGGAAATAATAAAATAATAAAAATAAAACATAATAAAATAATTCTCACGACGTTTCGGCCACAACGCAAGCAGCCGTCCTCAGGTGGAGAACAGGTCTGTCGAGAAGACAGAATCTGTTCTCCACCTGAGGACGGCTGTCTTCTCGACAGACATGTTCTCCACCTGAGGACGGCTGCTTGCGTTGTGGCCGAAACGTCGTGAGAATTATTTTATTATGTTTTATTTTTATTATTTTATTATTTCCATTCTACGTGACTTTACCGAAAGAACCAAGAAGATGAATTCCTGCAGTCACGAAAGCTTTAAATCGAAATTTAACACAATGCTCTTCTTCAGGAAATGTTTATTTTTATTTTTACAAGCCAGGAGGGTACTTGTGATCAGGATGATCAGGGTGATGATGGTAATGATTGTGTTGGTGGTAATAATTTTCATGATTGTACTAGTGCTGATTGCATTGGTGTTGGTGATTCTGGTTGTGGTGGTGACAGTGTGTTGCTGGTGACGGTGGTGTTCGTGACGGTGGTGGTAGTAGTGGTGATGATGATGGGAGTTTTGGTGGTGGCGGTGATGGTGAATGATAATGAAGACAGCGCTTGTGACGATAAGAATGATGACGACGAGGATTGTGGAGGCGGTGGTGGAATGCCGGTTGAGAAAGTTGTTTCGAGACGACAATGTTCATGCTCCGGGTCTGTCCCGCGATCTCCTGCCAGCGAACGTGACCCTCAATGTGCACCTAGCCTGGCACAACCTCTGCGGCCATTCCAGCCGCACAGAGTGGCGAAGCAAGCGGCCGTTGCCGAGCTAAGTTGAAATTGTATTTTGTTTAACCGGGGCGAGATCTCGGGTGGAGGAGGACTTGGGAACGACTCTCGTTTGCGAGAGTCACCCGAGGTCACCGGAGTGCAGGCGGAGGAAAACAATTTTAATAAAACTTCTTGGTTCTTTCGGTAAAGTCACGTAGAATTGAAATAATAAAATAATAAAAATAAAACATAATAAAATAATTCTCACGACGTTTCGGCCACAACGCAAGTAGCCGTCCTCAGGTGGAGAACAGGTCTGTCGAGGAGACAGACTCTGTCTTTATTTTTATTGTTTTATTTTTATTATTTTATTATTTCAATTCTACGTGACTTTACTGAAAGAACCAAGAAGATGAATCCCTGCAGTCACGAAAGCTTTAAATCGAAATTTGAATAAAGTGCGGCAACAAAGCGATGAGAAATAAGAGCCCCAAAAATAAAATGCCGTGTGTCAACTCCTGAGAAAACTGCAAACAAAATAAACATTGCACAAACGCTAAAGTGGCGTTGAGCAATAAGCTCGCCGCGACGCGAGCCTGCTCGGGCAGCTCTCACATCCAGACGGATCGTAGGGACGACTTATACAAAACTCAAGTTACAGCCGTGGGGGCGGTGGGGGGGGGCAGGTGGTGAGTGTCGCAGGCCACAGTGTCAACAGGACCATTTGGCGGCTGCATACACAGACGAGCCGCTCGCTCCGTGCCGCTGACGCCGCCGCCGCCGCTGTTCCCGCTCCAGGCTCCTGCGACCGCATCGAGTGCGGTCCCGACCAGCGGTGCCGCGTGGGCCGCAACGGGGCCCCACGCTGCCTCTGCGCGCCGCCATGCCCCCCGGCCACGCGCGCGGGCCCCGTGTGTGCCTCCAGCGGCCGCACCTTCAGGGACGAGTGCGCCCTGCTGAGGGCCCGATGCCGGGGGCAGAGGGGCCTTTCCGTGCAGTACCCGGGGCCCTGCATGAGTGAGTCCGTGGGCGCGTGTTCGACGCGTGGGCCCCCAATTGGCAGGTCCTGGATCGTGCGCGGTGTCTACGGATGCTGAAACATCGGGCTGGGGACGTGGCCGGGAAGCGAGGCTTGCCTCACTTGTGTTCCCAAGCCTCGCGTAACCTCGCTCCATTCGAGAGCGCATACCGTGTCGACCCATACGGGTTCACCGGTTTCTTGTACAGGGAAATTGAGTTTTTAGGTCCGTTTCAATATAGGCAAAAAAAACAATTTTTTTGGTCAATTTGTTTGTGTTTCTCTTCTTGTGATGGGACTTTGTAGGATGAACGTTGAGATTTTATAATAGCACGGGGTGACCAGTACGATCTGAATTGGTCTGTAATAAGTTAGGGCACTGATAAGTGGTTGGCAGGTTTGAGAGCGTCATAGTACCGCTACTGCCATGGCTACCATTCCCAATGAACTTCGCTCGGGTTCATTCCTCCACCCATGTTTCTCTCGTCCCCACTGTGTTCAACCACCACACTGCAGGTCACAACAACACACTCGCACCGTTCACTCCAACAACAACCACCGTCATTCGCCACTAAGTGGCGGTGATGTCACCACGGTGCTTGCGACAGGCTATGGGCGATTTAAGGCCACGTGAAGTGTCAACCAAAAACAAATCCCACTCAGTTTGTAGTTTTGGATTATTATTTATTTTTATTCTCTTTAAACTACCTGGAAAAAAACACTACACATTCACTCACACGCTCATTCGCCCTACTCACAAGCTCATTCGCCCTACTCACACATACGCTCACACAAAAAACCGCACTAACCACATTGCAGGTCACCCTCACTTCTCAGTTTGTGCTTCTTTGTAATTCTCTCCCATCGCCTCGAACTTTGTTCAACTTCAGCGATCCCGTCAACCGCCGTCATCCGTTCTAACGCCTTCAAATGGCGCTTGTTTGACGCTCGCCAGCTCGGCATTTAGTATTTTATTATTACACGCTTTTATTTAACTCCCTCTGTCTGTTGTTGTTATTGTTGTTGTCGTTGTCGTATCCTCAAATCTTGTAACTCAATTTTAACCCACTTCCCAATGTGGTATCGACTGCAAACTTGGTATACTTATGTCATACTGATGACAATACTATATTCTATCATAAAAAAAATATACATATATTTTTAATCATTCTTTTTATATGTTATGTTTCGGCTTGGGTCTAACTGTCCACGCTCAACTGACGTTGGCTGTAATTGGCCACGGTCCCACACGTTATGGCAAGCTTCGGGGCCACTTCCTGGAGTCGTGGAGTTCTTCCATTACTAGTAGGGTACATTTCATTAAAGCGTGTTTAAAAAAAAAGTATTTTAAATATCACTTATTTAAGCCCGCGCTCGGCAAAAACTGCGATTTACAAAACAAAACCTAGGGGGGGACTCAGAGCGGAGTGCCGCTGTCACCCCCCCCCAACCCCCCTCCCCCACTCCCCCCCATCCCCCCACTCCCCCAACCCCCCATCGCCCCGCCCACACCCCCCATCCCCCCGAACCCCACCCAACTCTCTCATCTCCCCCACCCCCCCCATCCCCCCACTCTCCCCAACCCTCTCATCTCCCCCACCCCCCATCCCCCAACCCCCCATCGCCCCCACCCCCCCATCCCCCCCCCGCAGGGTCGTGCGCGACCGTGCCGTGCCCCGGCGCCTCCGTGTGCCTGCTGGACCAGAGCAGCACGGCGCACTGCGTCAGCTGCAGCCTGCGACCCTGCGCCACCACCACCACGACCACCACCACGGCCACGGCTGAGGTGTCGCCGCGCTCCACGCTGTGCGGCAACGACGGCGTCACCTACCCCGGCGTGTGCCACCTGCGCCGCGCCACCTGCCAACGCGGTCGCTCCATCGGCGTGGCGCACCACGGGCCCTGCCAGGGTAGAAGCCCTGAGCCCTCGCCCCTTCACCCCTGAACCCTCACCCCTGAATCCTAACCCTAACCCCCTGAGCACTAACCACGGTCCCTGCCAGGGTAGAACCCCTGAGCACTCGCCCTCACCCCTCACCCCCTCACCCCCCTCTTCCTCACCCCTGAACCCTCACCCCTGAACCCTCACCCTGAGCCCTCACCCCCACCCCCTCACCCTCACCCCTGAACCCTCACCCCTGAGCCCTCACCCCCCTCTCTCTCACCCCTGAGCCCTCACCCCTGAGCCTCCCCCCTCACCCCTGAGCCCCCCCCCTCACCCCTGAGCCCTCACCCCCCTCACCCTCACCCCCTCACCCCTGAACCCTCACGCCCTGAGCACTCACCCCTCTGAGCTCTAACAACAACAACGACAACAAAACTCTCACCCTGAACCTGACACTAAACCCTCAGCCGAACCCCCTTGTTCTGAAACTCAGCCCCTGAACGCACGCATTAAACCGCGCACCCCCAGCACGAATCTCCTGACCCTGAGCCCAACATCGTCTGCCGGCGTGGGGGGCTCTAATTGGTGTGGCACACAGCGGGGCCCTGGCAGGCCGATCGTCTCTGCTAGACCGCAAACTCCTAAACCCAGAACGCTAAATCCCACAGTAAACCCGAGATCTAAACTCTTAAAACCCTGAATCATATTGCCCGCCACCAATCCCAAACCCTGTGGGATCACAGCGAGGCGGAGTCCGTGAGCCCGTGGACCAGACGTCTCACTCTTCGGTGCTACCTGGGATGGCAGAAGGCAAAAGCGGTTCCAATTTGTTTACACCGCCCCAAATAAACAGCGAATTATGCGATAGTCACTTGAAAACGAGCGGGGTTATACACAGCCACTTCGCCCTCGCTCACCCCGTCCAAATCAATCGGTACGATCAAAGCTTAGCTACCTCCAGTTGTTGGGACATCTCCTCCGGGCGCATGGGTCCATGCTGTGCCCGCACCTCCGTTTAGCGCAGAGGTCGCAACCGGGTACCCGATACCCGAACCCTACCCGATACCCGGCTACCCGTACCCGGCCGGGTACGGGTACCCATTTGCGACCCTGGTGCGGCCGGGTACGGGTAAGGAATCAAAACCCGTTTGCGACCTCCGGTTTAGCGCGGTCGGCTACGTACGGCGCGAAAGAAGTTGCGCGTGGTACGCGCGTGCGTGCCATGCTCCAATGGTCACCCACTTCGCCGCGCTCACCCCCCGCCCCGCAGACCGCCCGTCCTGCGCCGACACGCGCTGCGGCCCCGGCCGCCGCTGCCTCTGGGACTCGGAGTCGCGGCGGCCGCACTGCGTGCTCTGCCCCGAGGCTCCGTGCTCGACGGCGCCGACGGCGACCCGCGACGGCCCGGACGAGGGGGCGGCCGTGTGCGCCTCCGACAACGTGACGTACCCGAGCGCATGCGCGATGCGCGAGGCCGCGTGCGCGCGCGGAGTGTACCTGGAGGCGCGAGCGCCGGGATTCTGCGGCCGTGAGTACGCGGCTCCAAATCCCCTCTCTCCGCTTTGTGCCGCGTGGCTCGTGCGGAGCGCGTCAATTGCTTCGCCTCGGGAGCTCGGGGATTGGCCGATACACCTGCTCACCCGCCCACTCGCCGAACCTTCACTGGCCACCTTCACGTGTTACCAGATCCATGGTTTGGCGGTCAAAGCCGCAGTCGCACACACGAGGGAGTCTTTAATTTTCCATTCGGTGTTCGCATCTTCCACGGTTTGTGCCGATTCCGTTAAGCGCTGCCCATTGTTTCCGAACCCTGTTGAACCTGTAAACCGGTTTCTATCGGTTTGAATCTTGATTTGAAGCTTTCGTGACTGCAGGAATCCATACTCTTTGGTTCTTTCGGTAAAGTCACGTAGTTAGAAATGATTTTATTTTATTTCTAACTACGTAACTTTACCGAAAGAACCAAAGACCATCGGTTTTAGTTGAGCCCAAACCGAACCCGGAGAAACTTGTGATTTTGACTGGCCGTTCCCAAAGGTGGTGACGTCACCTTGCGATGCAGCAGCATGCGTTGCCCTTTTGCCGTCTGAAATGTCTACCTTGGCATCTCGGTTATCATGATTGCATTTGTTTCTATTTTCTAGCGACGGAGGAGTACGACTTGGAGGACTTGGAGGATGAGGTTGATGATGAAGACGACGGCGGCGGCGATGGCGACGATGTAGGCGATTACGCCTCCGAAATGGGCGATGACCTCAATGAAGCGTGGGAGTCAACCCAACGGCTCGATCCGCAAATCACCGCGTCGGAAAGGTCAAACGGTCGGGACAGCTGGTAAAAAAAAAAACACGCACGCACAGGTCAAACGCCAAGTTACCGTTATTCTCCGTGGCGTACCACTTTTACCTCCCTGTGTACTTTAAAGCAAACGTTTGCGGGGTGGATCTTCTAATCTAGTAAGAGTGCGTGCGTGCGTTCGTTTGCGCATGTGACCAGATTTGTGTTAACTCTTGACACCAGACACTTTCCAGATTTCGACAGATTCGTCGTGTTAAACAGAGAATATGCGGTACAGCAAAAGGCACAATGTCCCGCAAGGATCGATTGATTCCCTAGCCGAGGATGCGAGCGGAAGTTCCGCTGATTACCTTTAGCGTAGACTGCGGCATTGTGGCGAGACCACGATGAGATGTAGAATCCACGAAAGTTTGGTTGTCGTCTGCTTGTAAGAGATAATCGTCTCGTTCGCTCATTGTTTCCTTGCGCGTTATTTACAAAATAACACACACGGCAATGAAAAGTTCTGAAAATAAACGGCTATGACCAATTTAAATGAGCGTTTTCGGCTCAACGTTTTTCGCTCGGGGTAATTAACGGCCCGGAAGTCACGTGGTACCATCATTGCCGCGGCCATTTTCACATTTTGCTGAATTCCAACTTACGGCGGAACTGACGGCACGTGCCCCATGAGCGCGACAGATGGTGGACATTGCGACGGTCGGGGGGCTCGCTCGCAGGCTCACGCCCAGCCACGGGTCCTCTAAAGTCGCACGTCCAGTGCTGGGGGGGGGGGGTCTTTATGGCGCCCGCCGTGATGCTTTGTGAAGTGCAAATCTCACTGGCAGCCATCGGTAAACTTTGGTGGTTGGAGATTCGAAGGCAGATCGCGGTTCGAAGGACACGGGAGCAGCAATTAACACATTCCTGCGGAGGGAGCTGGTAGGAACGTTGGGTTGCTTGGTCAATGGCCAGGGTCAACGGCGGCGTGGTGTATTCCACAAATATGGCCGACTGTGAGGGCGGGCACAAGCCGGCGTGAGTAGGTTAAACGTTGAGTTTTATAAGGGCACCACGGGGTGACCAGCCCCTCCCCACCCAGCCCCTCCCCACCCTCCCCTCCCCACCCAGCCCCTCCCCACCCTCCCCACCCTCCCCTCCCCTCCCCACCCAGCCCCTCCCCACCCTCCCCACCCAGCCCCTCCCCACCCTCCCCTCCCCACCCAGCCCCACCCTCCTCACCAGTATAATGCTTTGCTCACGCAACCGCCGACGGAAGAGCCTCCACTCGGAAAAAAAAAATATTAAGAGCCTCTCCAGAGGGCATTTTATTCCCCGCCCACTCTTCCACGCTGACCGAACGTATTGAAAGAGGTGTGAGTGTCCACCCTTTACCCCGCCGACCCTCCGATTGACTCACTGTGGTGGCGAACCTCTGCACGCTGCGGGGTGGACAAAGACGGCGGTGGGAGTTTAAGAAACTTGCCCCATTGTTGAAACCGCCGCGCCAGGGAGATCGGCTCGGAAAGTCCAGTTGTGCGCCGATCCTTACGCCATAAGGGGGAAGGTGTGATTTGTTTAATAACTACAAGGCACCCACCCCACCCTCTCTCCTTCCCTCCCCCCGACGATGAGGAAACACTCAGCGCCCTACGAAGACCAAATTACTCCCGGGGCTGATGAAATATGGCATGGGGTGAACAATAGCTGGGGGGTGGTGGGGGGGAGCTTGCAAAATGATATCATGTCTGGCCAAACCGGCTTGCAATAAAACCTCTTTAGATAATACAACTCTTTAGATATTATTTTTACACGGCTGTTACAGTTGATACATTACATTCTATAAATGTTTTTTTTTTTACGTAAAGTATATAATAACAACGACAACAAAAACAATAGATTTTATTTGATGGAAAACAAAATACAAATGGGTGGGTGTTCAAGTTCAAGTTCATGTATTAGGTATAGCCCTGTGAGCCATTCGGCTCTTGATTGGTAAAGGCGATGGCGTTGCTGAGAACCGGTATGCAGACGTGAGCGATTTTTGTTTTTGTATTAGTTTGACAAACGATGGTCCCCCAGGTTTGGCTCCGTCGTCGCTGGGGGGGTTTTGAGTCTCTGCCGGTGCCACGGCACCTTCAGCAGGAGGAGGGCCCCTCGCCCCGGTCTCACCGCTCGGTGCTTTTGCTCACAAAATCAGCGACAAGAGTTTTTTTTGTACTTTTTATACATCTTAGTCAAGGACGAATACGATGACGGTTACAGCTGCTGCCCACTCAGGACCCAGAGCGCGACCGACTGACGAGGCGATGTGAGCGCGTCTGAACGCAGACGCAGGGTTCGTTCATTTGTTGCGCTTTGCGAAACTCTGAGCGAGCGATGCCTGTGGTTGCGTTGAAAATCGCACGGCTGTTTTGCCAACACCTGAAATCTGTACCACACGTGTAAAACTTTAAACCTGGTCCGGACTACACCCACGCGTGAAATGTATTATTCTCGTCCATATTGTAACGATTTAGCGTTGTTCTGAGCTTTGTGTATGCAAAATTGGCATGTGAAAACTGTAAATATCGATGATGTTAAAATAAAAAAGTAAATCTCGTTTGTCCGTCCTGCGTGTTTGTGATGCGTACATTTCAAAAAGACGTCATTTTCAAGATCAAGAAGTCATCGTGGCCGAGGCCATTAATGTCACCACCCCACCGATGCTTCGAGCTCCTCCACCAGATCCCACGGGTGCTGCTGCTGCTGCTGCACAGGAGATACAGAGAGTGACCTCTGCAGGAGATGCAGAGTGACCTCTGCAGGAGATGGAGAGTGACCTCTACAAGAGACGCAGAGTGACCTCTGCAGGAGATGGAGAGTGACCTCTGCAGTAGACGCAGTGACCTCTACAAGAGACGCAGAGTGACCTCTACGATCTGCGCTCGTGGTCTCCCACCACCACCTGCTCTCAGGCCTTCGCCTTGGTCGCGAAAAATGAATTTGTCTAACATATACAAATACAAAGATTTCACGAAACGTGATCACAACGATGCACCCATGGGCGAGACTGGTGACAGAATGGCAGCCAATGGAGTGAGCGCAACAGGGCGACCACAGCAGAGACGGAGCGTTGAGATCCAGCTCACGTGACAAGGGAATTTGGCAAACACCAAACGATGAAGCATGGTGACTTTCAACCAGCAGTGGATAAAGGATAGCTGATGATGATGATGCAGTCACCAGCGGTGCAACATCGTGTAATTTTTTTGTCCCTTTGATTTTTTTGGACAATTGTATGCCTGGTGTATTTTCAGCATCAAGTCGCGGAATTAAATTAATTTGGAAAGCTCAGGTGGAGCTATCCTATTGTGTCGAACTTAGAAGAGAGATTTTACACGCGAAAAAACGTTCACACTCGGGGTTGAACGTTACCACACTGTGCTATGAGACTGGTGTTCGTAAAATGACACTCAAACCAATAGTTAATTCTCAAAGAGGGCATGTATTAGTATTAACTTCACCAAGATACGTAACAATCCAAATGTTAAATGAGCTGTGTTTGGTTGTGGCTGACAAAGCCCAAGCTTTCGACTCTTCTGCACTCGGGAACCCTGATTAATCACAGGATTAACCACAGGATTAATCAAAGGCAGCGACGACTGAAACCTGGATTCGAGCCCAGCATCTCAGCAGTGCCGGCTCAACTATAAATATCTCATCTCTGAGTCACCCTGTCACCCCATAAAACTGTGTCACCCCGAGATTCCTGGCTCACACCTACAACCCTAATCCAATGTAAATGCCCGCGTCTGTGCCCAACACACCACGTGTGGGCTCGTGCTTCTCAAAGTGCCCGTGCGCTGCCAGTGGCTCGAGGCAGCCGTGGCACCGATCGTTCTACGTGACGAGCAAAACATCGTTCTCGTTGCAACCGATGAGTTTCACGTCTCCTCTCACACTCGTGGCGGGCCATCGAGTGTCTGCTTGGGCGAACACACGGTGCACGTGCATGCCTAGACTGTATACCTAGTTAGTAGTTAATATAAATAATCATGGGCGGAGTTTGGAGGGGGCAATGCCCCCCCCCCCATACTGGGCACCTTTATGAATTTATTTTCAGTCGTTTACAATAAAGAAGAATTATAATTAATTAATTATATGCACCAGCGATTCCTGATGTGAGGGACAATGCGAAACCCTGCCCAGCCCATTGCACCATCATATTATTATGATGGTGCAATAGCACATGTGCAGTGGGTTCAACTGAGTCTCAGACGTAGACTTGGAGGCAACACATTTATTTAACTCCAACACACGGGGCAACTTCCCCTTAACAGAATAACAACCTATGGTGGTGACCTCTAGGCTCGCTACACTAGCTCGGGTCCAGGTCCACGTGTTGGAGACTCGTTGAACGGAGAACGTAGACGAAGGTTTCTTCAGAATAAACAACAACAACCCTGGTCCCTCGGGGGACCCGGCTTCTAGTCTCTGCTGCGTGGTCGGCTCCGCCCTGGGCCACGCCCACCTTCCAGAATCCTCGAGCAGGATCTGGACCCCGACCACGTGACCACCCCTAGCCCCCACTTGGGGCCCCTGTGTGGACTTAACTGGTCACGTGTCCTCCCGGGTCAACCAGAGTGCCATGGCCTTTAGTAACCTCTTTCTACGGCATTCCCACACCCTGTCCTGTAGGGGCTGGCACTGCACGCCAAGCGTGGTGCCATCAATCAGCGCTGTCACTCAGCGCTCACCGGGCCCCTCTAGGGCCGGCTGGCACTGCACAGTGACATTCCGCGATGTCACTACACTACTATACACTACACTATACACTACACTATATACTACACTATACACTACACTACTATACACTACTATACACTACACTATATACTACACTATATACTACACTAATATACACTACTATACACTACACTACTATACACTACACTATAGAGTACACTATACATTACACTATACACTACACTACTATACACTACACTATAGACTACATTATACACTACACTATACACTACACTAAACACTACACTATACACTACACTACTATACACTACACTATAGACTACACTATACACTACACTATACACTACTATACACTACACTATACACTACACTATGCACTACTATACACTACACTACTATACACTACACTACTATACACTACTATACAGAACACTATACACTACACTATACACTACACTACTATACACTATACACTGCTATACACTACACTATACACTAGACTACTATACACTACACTATACACTACACTATGCACTACTATACACTACACTACTATACACTACACTACTATACAGAACACTATACACTACACTATACACTACTATACACTACACTACTATACACTATACACTGCTATACACTACACTACTATACACTACACTATACACTACACTATACACTAGACTACTATACACTACACTATACACTACACTATCCACTACTATACACTACACTACTATACACTACACTACTATGCACTATACACTACTATACACTACACATGTAATAAACAAAAAACTCCACACGTTCATCGAATCTGCCTTAAAGTGATAAATATTATTGGAGACGTTTCGGACAACGCTCATGAAGAAGGACCATTGCTATAAACGTTGCCTGTTACATATTATTTTTTCAATAAGAATGAGTGATTTTGTTGGCATTCCTCTTTAAAAGAACGGTTTGCTCGGGCACAGGCCAAAACTTACAAAACGGCCCAGCAATAAGCAGCACTTCAAGCCGTACAGATGAACGTTACAGAAAGTGCATTCCTTGAATAGAGCAAGATGTGAGCTTTGGAAAAAAAAGAAGTTTGGAGGGAATTCCAAAGCGGAGCAGTGGGAGGAAGGGAAAATATAATTATGACCTGCAGTGTGGTGAGTGGGTGAGTGTAGTGTGGTGAGTGAGAGTGTGTTGAGACCTGCAGTGTGGTGAGTGGGTGAGTGCAGTGTGGTGAGTGAGAGTGTGTTGTGACCTGCAGTGTGGTGAGTGGGTGAGTGCAGTGTGGTAAGGGAGAGTGTGTTGAGACCTGCAGTGTGGTGAGTGGGTTAGTGCGGTGTTGTGAGTGGGTGAACTCAGTGTGGTGAGTGGGTGAGTGCAGTGTGGTGAGTGAGAGTGTGTTGAGGCCTGCAGTGTGGTGAGTGGGTGAGTGCGGTGTGGTGAGTGGGTGAACTCAGTGTGGTGAGTGGGTGAGTGCAGTGTGGTAAGGGAGTGTGTTGAGACCTGCAGTGTGATGAGTGGGTGAGTGCAGTGTGGTGAGTGAGAGTGTGTTGTGACCTGCAGTGTGGTGAGTGGGTGAGTGCAGTGTGGTGAGTGAGAGTGTGTTGTGACCTGCAGTGTGGTGAGTGGGTGAGTGCAGTGTGGTGAGTGAGAGTGTGTTGAGACCTGCAGTGTGGTGAGTGGGTGAGCAGTGTGGTGAGTGAGTGTTGTGACCTGCAGTGTGGTGAGTGGGTGAGTGCAGCGGAATACACCACGCCGCCGTTGACCCTGGTCATTGACCGAGCAACTCAACGTTCCTACCAGCTCCCTCCGCAGGAATATGTTTCTTGTACAAAAAAAATGAGTTTTCAGGTCCATACGGCGTACAGCCGTTTCAATACGGGCTATATTTTTGTCTATTTGTTTGTGTGTGCCCCCCCCCCCTTGTGATGGGACTTTGTAGGCTGGACGTTGAATCGTTCTGTAATGTGGTAGGGCACTGATAAGGGGTTGACAGGCATGGGCCGATGCTCGCTGTGGACATTGCAACCGAGTCAACATTGTGCGCTTGCGTGAATGGCTACATCGGAGGACGATGAGAGCCCACGAGATCGATGTCGTCGTGTCGGCCTTCATCCGGCAGTGGATTATTTTGCTGATTTCGAAAAGTTTACTGGTTTGGCCACGTTTGTTTGTTGTAGTACGGAGTAAGACTGATGGCCTTAATCTAAGTTGCCTTGTGGTTGCTGTTGTTGTTGTTTGACTTGCATCCCACTGGGATTGTTGCACACAGCGTTGGTGTGTAACGGTGCTTTTTTCTGCAATATTTTGCTGTCTTTTCTTGGATTTTCTGTTTGCACTCAGTCACATATTCACTTTAAGATGTTTTCTTGTTCATGATTTAGTTTTTTGTTTGTTGCGGTTGCACCCGATTCAAGAGCCGAATGGCTCACAGGGCTCTACCAAATAAATGAACTTGAAAACTTGATCACGGCTGAAGGTTTCTGTGGAGCGAGCGATGGGGGGGGGGGGTATGTGCGTGGGGGGTATCACGTGACCGCGGCTCGTAGCGACGTCACCGCCGCAATGGCTGCCCCCTTAGCGGCCCTGGGACGGACGGGAATGGCCGGTGTTCGTGGCTGCGTCTCTCTCCTCCTGCGAGCTCCCGGCTCGGTGCAGACGCCTGCACGGTGAGCTCCGCTTCAGTGGGGGTCCCCTTCTCGTCCTCCCCGCGTGGCTGTCGTCTTACCCGGGGGGCGCTGCCGCCACTCCGGAGCCGACCTTGACGATGCGGCCTAGCAGAGCCGAGGAGCCTTACGCTTTTCCTAGAAGCTCTGCCTGGGAACGCCGCGCCTCGAACCCCGTAATTTTGCGTGATTTGGCCATGCTTTCATCTCGTGTGTGTAGATTAGCTTTAAGTAAAATAGGTATGAGCCCATTGACACCAAGATACTCTTCGGCTTGTATAGAGACCCACGTACCTACATAGAGACCCTTCGACTTGTAATAGAGACGCACGGACGGACTGCCAGCCATAGAACACGAAAACAATGCAAGTTTGATTCATATGGAGTCGAAATGTTACCGCATCTCCAGACGTTGCATAGAAACAGTGGGCATACCGTACGTCAGAGAAAGAGACGGTCACTCATGGGCATATGACTTGAACAGGGTAAAGGAATCGACGGCACGGACTTGCACGGTGTAGTATAGGAAAATGAGAGAACTCACCACTGATTTTAGAGAGACTCGTAGATAACTTAGAGACCCATAAACTTGTATAGGGAACCATAGGCTTGCATATGCTTACAGTGAAATGAATATACATAAATGTCCTTTATTAAAATCAGGCAACGGCTATTCTTTTTGCAAGCGACACCTGCGTGATAACACAACACAGCATTCGGCAACTACATTTGTAAATCTAAACAAAGACGGCTTGAGCACATTTCTCATGCGCCTCTCATGCAATCCCTTCCCCCTAGAGGAGCGATCGTTCGAGAGGCAGTCTAAACATTCCCCTTCCGACTCTTTGAACGGACCTACGCGAAGGGCGTTAGGCAGGTTTGGGCAGGCAGGCTTAGCCTGTGAATGGACGCGCGCGTGTGTGTGTGCGCATGTGTGAATGCATGCGAGCGCAGGCACTAATTTGGATATCATTTCACACCAGTGTTCTGTTGTCGTGGCCGTGATGACACACGATGAGGTAGCCACCTTCGCGTATTCGTCTGGCCGCGCCGTCTGATGTCTGGACATTTAAGCCGTAAAGAAGGGCTTAATGTACAATGCTTGCAATTATCACTTGCATTACGTCTCTTAACAAGACCAGTGATGTTTGGCACATGGGGTAGAGCGTTGTACATTATAACGAGTAGTGTTGCTACCGATCTAAATGTGACCTGCGCTAATTTTAGACTTTGCCTGGGTCATAATGACCGTCATCATTCCTAATGCAGATTAGGTTGTGGCATGATTGCTGTGTAATTTATTGCTTTTGGGTTATGAAATTACTGGCCTCCTGCAGCATTCTGCTGCCATGATATAACTACGCGGGATTGTATTTCATGTGACGTGGAGAGTTGTTGTGTCAACCCATTTTTAGACAATTGCGTTATTCCTGAATGATTTAAAGAATACAAAACACTTCTACCAAAGTTCATTAAGTGTCACCGACCGTATGATTGATTCAAGACAATGGGAAGTAATGAGTGTGTGCTATTTTTACTGTTGTATTCAGCAGAGGTGGGACAAAGTCATTGTTATGCAAGTCCAAGTCGAGTCGCAAGTCATCAAATTCATGACTCGAGTCTGACTCGAGTCCAAGTCACATGACTCGAGTCCACACCTCTGGTATTCAGTAATATTACACTGCTTTAATTTCGTTGTATAGATTACTAGTTTTACTACATTGTAGAATGCGATGGCAGACTAACAGTAGCAACAAAAGGAGACAACACCCAAGAGGATGTCCACCACGAAGATGGAGATTAGCTCACAGGCACAAGCTTGAGGGGGAGTATTGTTGCATTGCAAGACCTTGGAGAATCGTGATGGCTTTGGGGGGAGGGGGAGATCTTCATTCAGCAGTGGATAGACTGTGACTGATGGTGATAAACTACAGTACGCAGCATGATCAAGCCCTTGACCTGCCACGGCTGCCCTTCCCAAGGTGACCGGGTGGCTCGGTCAACACTGAGCTGACACCACTGGGATCCTTGGTTCAAATGTTGGTTTCAGCTGGTCAAACTGGGTGTCGTGTGTATGGGGTTGACGGTCTCAGCTTAATCACCAATCACCGTGCAAAAAAACATTATTAATTTTTTTTATTCACTTTGGCTGAATTTCAACTCTGAAGAACTGTGAATATCAGTTTGACTGCCATGTGACGACCATTTCACTGCATTAGGCAAACTACATCCCCGAGTGTGGATTTTGATTAAAAAAATCACTCGAAGGGATCTCAGAAGCAAATTCTATAGTATCTGGTTTCTGGCATTGGAGGTTTGCACCGCTTTGCGAAAGTTCTGAATGGACACTCTCATGACGCTGTGAGCCCGATTGGAATAAAGTTGGAGAAAAGGCAAATAAATGTACCTTTCCTGACCCTGCTTCATCAATGCCATACGTTCCTTCTGTCTTTGTGGCCAGGTTCCTGTCATCAGTGCCACAGGGCAAGGGCGGCGACAGTCAGCTCATCGTCGTCAACGAGAAAGTGGTGGGGCCCGACAGCGACAATACATTTAAAGATGAAAGACAATATATTTTATCACAGCATATGAACACATCGTATGAAGTGGACAAAAAAAGTCTGCAGAACATTTTAGCATTACATTTCGTTACAATAGACAGACAGACCTAGTACAATTGCGATTAACCTGCGTTGAAAAGTGTAAACAAGCTGTACAAAAAACCTTGTGATCTGTTGCTTCTCGCATCTCACCCCCCAGTCTCTGCTCCCTTTCTCTCCCGGCACGTGCACACGCGCAGGACATCTCGCCCGTTACAGGCATTCCTGGCGAGCACGTGACCACGCGCAAGGTGCGCATCTTCGTGCCGGCACGCAACGCCATGCAGTCGGGCACCAACAACACGCGCAAGTGGAAGCTGGAATTCGACACGCGAGAACGCTGGGAAAACCCACTCATGGGCTGGAGCTCCTCGTGAGTGGCGTGTGATGATGTCTGTGGTGGTGGTGATAGTTGCGGAAGCAGTGGTGATTGCATTGGGGGTGGTGGTAGTGGTGTTAGCAGTGGTGCTAGGGGCATTAGTACTGACAATGGCACAGTAAAGATGGGACAGTGGTTGTGATGGTGGCGGTGCTAGCTAACAATACTTGCTCTAACAGTTTATGTAGGCTACATGGGTGAACTTTGACTTTGTGTGTCGGTGTGCAGGGGTGACCCCCTCTCCAACGTGCTCCTGTCCTTCTCCAGTAAAGAAGAAGCCATCGACTTCGCTGACAAAAATGGTACCGATAAACGATACGAATCTACGCACGGCTCATTATGAAATGAGCAGAAAGTCGTTCCTACTTTGTGAATGTCAAATGTAAAAATTGCGATTTAATGTAACACTGGCTGTGCACGGTGACTCAGGGTGGAGCTACGAAGTGGAAGAGAAGAGAACCCCGAAGCCCAGGAACAAATCCTACGGCGCAAACTTCTCCTGGAGCAAACGCACGCGCGTGTCCACCAAGTGACACCCCTCCCCAGCATGCACAGGCACACAAGCTCACATGCTCACACCCACACAGGCACGTTCATATACAAGCTTTCCAGCTCTTGCCAATCTCCATAGGTTGACATGCAACACCAGGTATCTATGATTGGCAAGCACCGTGGCAGTAATGGGTGTCAGGTGCACTGTTGATGGATAGACGTGTTAAGCCGAGCCAACTGTGTGTCAGTAGCTGCGTCATTCGCCACCTTTGTCGCAACAGCGGTTGACAGCTGCCGGTTGGGTTACAGAGATAAACACGTGTATGCACGTGTGTGTACGTGAGTGTGCCATCCGCTGTCAGTGCAGGTGTGTTGATCGTGTCTTTATTGTGTTACCTATCATTATTATAATTGTAATTCACTTGTCAATAAAGTTGCATCTGACCAGGTGTGTTGTTGCAATGCCCATTTGCGTTTGCTACTACGTGTAAAAGGTGAATCGATAAATAATTATTTTACATGCCAATATCACCCTCAATAAAGTAGGCATCGGAGCGCATAATAGCAAAGCAGGAACGGTACAACAACAGGAATGAAAAAAGAAACCTGTCACGACCTCGGTGGCGAACGCCGACTGAGCAGAATAAATTGCAACCGCGTGCGAAATAAAGTGCAACCGTGCGCAACGAATAGCACAATAAAAGTGAGTAGAAAATAAAATGTCAAGAAACAGGTTTATATATGTTTTTACCTCCCCTGAATGTTATTGTATGAGAAGCTAAGTCTGAACAGACGTCTTGCACAGACCACGGAATTGAGAAAATAGGGTGTTGTGTTTAAACAGGGAAAGCTCATTGTGGCTACAGATATATAACACCAGCATAATACTGGTAGGAACCACCTAGTTCCACCATCCCACGGGATTATTGTGTCCGTCCGTCGTGCATCCAAAAATGGGAGGGGTGGGGCCGGGTGGAGTGGGGAAGGGCTGGGTGGGGAGAGGCTGGTCACCCCGTGGTGCCCTTATAAATCTCAACGTTTAACCTACTCACGCCGGCTTGTGCCCGCCCTCACAGTCGGCCATATTTGCGGAATACACCACGCCGCCGTTGACCCTGGCCATTGACCGAGCACCCCAACGTTCCTACCAGCTCCCTCCGCAGGAATGTGTTTAACAGCAGCAGCTGCTACTGCTGCAACATCATCATTGCCGTGTCCATCTCTTGTGTCCTACCCAAGCACCGGTCATAGTACGGTGCATTTCCATGTGCAGCCTGTGTGTCGATCCACTGCTGGATGGAGAGCCCCCCCCCCCCCATTCCCTTGACAGGCAGTGAGGGTTTTAATTGACCATACTTCACCAGGCTGGTCGGTGCGGGTTGGTTCAGGCGAAGGAAATACAAATTAACTGATGTTGTTGCACTGCCCTCTACTGGCCACAATCGCTACGGCGGTTTGTTGACATGGTGGTCACCCATCCAAGCACTGCCCGGGACCAACCCCGTGCATCGCTTCCTACGTCTGACGTGTTTGGATTGCATTCTAGGCGATTTGGTCAAATGCCATGGATCAACATTGCGTCTTCATTTCTGTTCCCTAAACCCGCGTGTTCTCTCTTTCTGGTGGGCCGAGTCAACCCTCCACCCTCAACAAGCATTTGAACTTGAAATCTTCCGATTGTGGGCCGCTTGCTCCTGCCACTAAACTGGTAAACGTGCAACGTTAGTCCAACGGTTCCAGCCAAATGCTATCGTTGGCCCAACATTGGCATGTTTATTGGGCAAACCACCTGGTCGGTGGGTGGTGCTGAGGAATGCAAACCACTTTTCTTCGGTGTTTTGCTGAAAGAGTAATAACAAAAAAATAGAGGATTTAAACTCATGAAGCGAAACTTCCGCTCACTGTTTGCGCAAGGAAATACTTGGGCTCGCCGCTTGCGCACACGGACGGGAATGACGTTTCGTTACTACGCACAGAGGGGGATGATGTTTCGTTACGACGCGCGGAGAGGGATAACGTTTCGTTGGCACGCCACGTTCCGACGGGAGGCTCGCTCGATTAGCACGGAGCGGCGGTGGCCTCGTGCGCCGATTCAAAATATGAACTTTTTTCTGTTTAACAAAATCCACGCCAAACAAAACCTCGACTTTCCCTAATAGGGGTTTTGTTTCGGGTTAGATCGCGTAAATATAATATCGGTCGCCAAAGCCGACGTGTTAAATTGATTTTCCCTGTTTTGGGAACACCTGGTTCCGAATTCGGAGCAATTCAAAAGAAATATTTAAAAAAACGGAGCGTGCATTGTGTTTTGTACATTAAACCCTTTCTCAAATACAGTACCGATAGGGAGTAGTACCAGTGAGACTTCAATCTTGATTTGAAGCTTTCGTGACTGCAGGAATCCATACTCTTTGGTTCTTTCGGTAAAGTCACGTAGGTAGAAATAAAATAAAATAAAACAAATCACGACGTTTCGATCGCAACACAAGCAATCATCATCAGGTGGAACAACCACAGCAAGAAACAATGCTGTGAGTCTTCGTCATGTGCTACCCACAGACACTCTCTCAACACTCTTCTTCGAACGCTGGGGAGCCGGACAAGCCCCCATCTGTACCAGCGTGGACGGCACCCTCGTGTTCACCTTCTGAAGCGTTCGCTCGACACCGTGGCGTGCGCGATGACCACCACCACCACCACCACGTGACTTTTCTTTTGTGGTGTGCGCGGTGCCACAGCGCGTTGATTTATAGCGTTTGTTTTCATTTGTTTTCTGGTGACTTTGTGTATTTCATATCGGAGTCGCCTCCAGTGCTGTTGCTGCTGGCGGCAATAAAAGTTGTTTAAAAGTCAAAAGTCTCTCAAGATTGACTGCCACACCTCTCCACCTTTCTCGTTCCACTGACCACCGCAAACTGCCGTGCGCTACGGAGCGCATCTATCAACCTACGGAATAGACACGCAAACACAGTCAGGCCCACAGACAGACAGACAAAGAGCACACTCACAGCCATACAAAAGACAAAGATCCCCCGATATAGCCTGTAACAGACTTGTGGCAAGTCCCTTTAGCGAGCAGCTACGAAGGCCGGCAGGGCACCCGAGCGGGTGGGGTGGCCAGCACCAGCCCCGTCGCCTTTGTCTCCCCGGTGGCGATGTTCACACATCGCACCAGGTACTCATTTGAGGCCGAGTCGACCTAGGGGAGGCCCAGGAACGATTCAGAGAATCGTCACCGGCGTTGGCCGTGAGCGGGCATCGATCATTTTCTGAAAGACTTTGCTGTTTTTTTTCCTGGATTTTTCTGTTTGCGCATCGTTACTTTAAGATGCTTCTTGTTCATGTTTTTGTTTGTTGCGGTTGCACCCGATTCAAGAGCCGAATGGCTCACAGGGCCATACCTAATACATGAAACTGAAACTGCAAACCGATCTGGGGTCGCCGGGTTCGTAGCGCAGAGCAGCGCGCCCACCGGATCCCCCACGCGGGCGTTCGTACAGACACGCGCAGACACAAAGAGCGAGAGACACAAAGACAGACACTCAGAGACAGAGAGGCAGCGCCGTGTGAATGGGCTTTGCTCTTCCCGATGCTCGGGGCCGTTGCCGGACAAAGCGAGTTTTGTTTTTTTGGGGCAGAAGCGAGAACGAGACGACGTCTGGAATTGCGCGCGAGTGGGAGCGGTGGCACGGTGGTTGTGGTGGTGGTTGTGGTGGTGGTGAGCGCACTGCGCTACTGACCCCCAACCGCTCGAGTTCACGCCTGCTCAGGGCCAACGTCGTTGACGAATATTTTGAACGGGTCCCTGGGTCCTCCCCTAGGTCGACTCAGCCTCAAATTAGTGCCTGGTGCAGTGTATTAAAAAATAAAAACATCAGCACTGGGGAGACAAAGGCGGCTAGGCGTGGTGACGAGGCACGCTCGCTAACAGCGTTTGCCCCCAACGGTCTGTTCAGGCGAAACGGGGGAGTCTGTTGTGACCTGCAGTGTGGCGAGTGGGTGGGTGAATGAACGAATGAGTGTGGAGTCTTGTGGGGAGTGGTAGTGTCGCCGTTAGCGCGCTGCGCTACGAACCTGGCGACCCAGGTTCGATTCCCGCTCACGGCCAACACCAGTGACGATTATCTGAACCGGTCCTGGGCCTCCCCTAGATCGACTCAGCCTCAAATGACTACCTGGTTCGGTGTGTAAAACATTGTCACTCGGGAGACAAAGGCGGCCGGGCGTGGTGTTGGCCAACCACCCCCTCGTGTGCCGTGCCGGCCTTCATAGGTGCTCGCTAACAGCACTTGCCCCAACAGTCTGTTAAGGCTATAAGGGGGATTATTGTCTTTGTGGAGTTGAGTGTCCTGTGGTGATCTGCAGTGTGGCGAGTGGGTGGGTGAATGAATGAATGAGTGTGGAGTTTGGTGAGTGTCTTGTGGTGATCTGCAGTGTAGCGAGTGGGTGGGTGAATGAATGAATGAGTGTGGAGTTTGGTGAGTGTCTTGTGGTGATCTGCAGTGGGGCGAGTGGGTGGGTGAATGAATGAGTGTGGAGTTGGGTGAGTGTCCTGTGGTGATCTGCAGTGTGGCGAGTGGGTGGGTGGGTGAATGAATGAGTGTGGAGTTGGGTGAGTGTCCTGTTGTGATCTGCAGTGTGGCGAGTGGGTGGGTGGGTGAATGAATGAGTGTGGAGTTGGGTGAGTGTCCTGTGGTGATCTGCAGTGGGGCGAGTGGGTGGGCGAATGAATGAGTGTGGAGTTGGGTGAGTGTCCTGTTGTGATCTGCAGTGTGGCGAGTGGGTGGGTGGGTGAATGAATGAGTGTGGAGTTGGGTGAGTGTCCTGTGGTGATCTGCAGTGTGGCGAGTGGGTGGGTGAATGAATGAATGAATGAGTGTGGAGTTGGGTGAGTGTCCTGTGGTGATCTGCAGTGTGGCGAGTGGGTGGGTGAATGAATGAATGAGTGTGGAGTTGGGTGAGTGTCTTGTGGTGACCTGCAGTGGATGAGACGACAAACGTGTCCGGTTTGCCGACGCGGCGTCCTCAACACGGGTGGAGGAGGAATGATCGAGTGACATTGCTGGGGACAGCGTGGCTCCTACCAGCTGCAACTCTCTTCTTCCTCCTCCACGCGTCTGTCCCCACTCATGTTGGGGGTGTTCCGCTGTCCTTGCCATGGGTGGAAAAAACCCGATTTTTCCAGCGAGAGGCATCGGGTTTTTTCTTTAATACATTTAAACCCGATTTGGGGGAATTCAAACCTGGTTTAATGAATACGCAACTCTGATCCAAGGCTTAGGCAGCTTCCTCGTCCGTGCTGCTATCGTACTCGGGGGGGGCGTCGGGCACGGGGTAGTCGTAGAATGCGGCGGGCAGGTTGGTCTTGATGAACACGAGGAGCTTCTCCTCCACAATCGTGGGTGCCAGTGAGTTCCTTAGCTTGGAATGGATGAAGCCCATCGTTGAGAAGTCGGCGAAGTGCGGTTCTGCAATTAGAAACAATTAAACCGGATTTCTCCCAATCTCAAATGATCGGGTTTAATATAAAAAGACAATTAAACCCGATTGTAAAAAAAAACCGACTGTGCCACCTTTGGTCCTTGCCCTCTTCTTCTGCCCCCCTCTTGATATGTTTCCTTCCACTTGCTTTACTTGCACCTTCTGACCCACATCAAGTTCCTGCTGTCACAAGAGCATTCTCTCTCTCTTTCTCTCTCATCTCCTCTCTCTGTGATTTCGACCGCCTCGATTCTTCCTCTCGCTTCTTCATTTCTCACCCTGCCCTTCCTTGTTAAACCCGGCACCCAACACTTCAGTAAACTCAACAAGACTCATGATTTCCCTTTTAGAGTATGTTCTCTTATTTTGATACTTTTACACGCGTCTTGATTCTTATAGGCAGGACTACCTTCATTTAATTTATGCTGTAAAGTGTTAAATACAATTTATGAATGAATGAAAGCACAATCGGTGTATTTTCTATGACCAGCTCTGACGCGTGCATCATAAATAAGGACATTGACCCAAGAAGACGAAACAACACAAATGGAAGGCAAAACATGCGAAAACACGTCAGTGTCGTGACCTGGAGTATGGGGAGGGGGGGGGGGGTTCGAACACCGTACGGATGGGAAGACAAAGACGGCCGCGGGCTAGTTTGTGTTTTTTTCTCGCAAGACTCCCTCCCCCCGCCGCCGCTTACCCCCCTGGCTTGAGTCTCGCAATGCAGGACGTCGCGAGGAACTCTTTCACGACTTTGCCTTCCGGACCTGAGAGAGAGAGAGAGAGGAAAGTGCGACAGAGGAGAGAGAGGAGAGAGCGGACAGAGGAGAGAGAGAGAGAGGACAGAGGAGACTTTTTTGACTTTTAAACAACTTTTATTGCCGCCAGCAGCAAAAGCACCGGAGGCGATTCCAATATGAAAAACAGTCGCCAACAAACGAAAGAAAACAAACGTTACATATCGTTACAAATCAACGCGCTGTGGTGCTGAAAGCACCGCACACAACACAAAAGAAAAAAAGTCACGTGGTTGTGGTGTCATCGCGCACGCCACGGTGACGAGCGAGCGTATCAGAAAGTGAACACGAGGGTGCCGTCCACGCTGGTGCAAAGGGCCTTTCCGGCTCCCCAGCGTTCGAGAGGACAGAGGAGAGAGAGAGGAGAGATGAGAGGACAGAGGAGAGTCAAGGGCCCACTTTGTTATTCCCAATCGCGCGCCGTCTCCCGAGCAATATTAAAATATTTTTTAAAAACCCACAATGTCCCGTCTGCTTCCAGCTGGGCGAGTGTCGGAGTTGGAGAAGAGAACGCCCTTGCCTCGGGTTATATAAAGTTACATAAATCCAGTGATTTGAGAGACGCGGGCGGGGGGGGCGTAGATGGGGGTGGGGGGTGGGGCAGGGTGATGGCCGGGGAAGGAGAGGCGGAGAAAACACGTGAAGATTTTCCGTCAGGAATTCCGCGGAGCGAGCGAGCGAGCGTGAGACTCGTTTGACATTACTGGGCCGGTTGACCCGTTGTGGCATTCCAGGCGGTGGCACTCGCTTCACAATCGTCGACTGTTTCGAGCGGAACTCTTTGCACAATTTTAGATTTCTTCTCCGCACGCCACAGACTTTGGGGGTGGGGTTGGGGGAGCAGCGGTGGTGGTGGTGGCCGAGTGAACGATCCGACTGCGCCTCTGAGAACCGGCTGCAGCGTTCGTCTGTGGGATGTTTTTAAATGCTTATATTAAGTTCGCTTGCTTGCTTAGGACCGTGCAAATCTTTCGGTCGTTTTTTAACCCACTGCCCGTGATCCAATCGAGCTGACATTTTGCACACAGACTCGTTGTGCGTGACAATACATTTTGGTGAATTTTTTTCCCAAAATTTTAGACTTTATAGGGAAAAAAATGATATTTAATTACCAATTGCTTAATGGTGGCAGGCAATCATCTGACCCATAGGTGGCAGCCATCTCAAGCCAGAGGACGAGAGGACTCTAGCCGCCACGCATATAAAGGATTTATAGTTAAAAACTTTGTTTTTACGGGTTAAATTTTTCCCTTCCGTTTTACCATTGTTGCTTGACCCACGGTCACTCGCTCTTGCTCAGCGACGACGCTGGTCTCCCTGTCACCCCTCGCGGAGACCTCACCTGGTAGCAACAAGATAACAACTTTGTTCGACAACAGCCGCCGTTCGCGAGTAAGTGACGGGTGACATGAACGCGGGGGCTTGTAACCGGGCCGGGTGCACGTTGAGGCCGCGTGAAGTGTTGAAGACTCGCTGGCAGGAGGTCACGGAACAGATGCCGGTTGTTGTCGCAGTCGAACACGAAGCTCCTTGGGCATGCTCTGGGCTGGGGCATGCGGGCTACACGAAGCAGCCCAACGCAACCTCGGATGAGCTCACTCACCGAGACTCACTCAACACGAGTCAAGATCTGGGAAGCGTCTACAAGTGTCCTCACACTGCGACCCAGGTCCGGTCAGCCTGAACTATTGCAGTCGGCACGGGTGTTCATGTAGAGAGGGGGTCCAAGTCTCCTCCCAAGCACAGAGCCGAGACGGCCCCACCGGTCTCGCGAGAGGTCGGGGTCCGTATCGTGGGTGATGCCGAGTTACGTAAATCATCACCTCGTCATTGCGTCAAGAGGATACGTATCATATTCTTAGGTTTTTTCGGTAAATTAATAAAAGTAAAATAAAAATAAAATAAAAATTACGACGTTTCGGAGGCAACACAAGCTTCCGTCTTCAGGTGGAACCGTCACAGCACGATAGCTGTATCATGTGAGAGAAATTCCAAGAAAACAGTCCTTGTATATATACTGGTTGAGGGTGGTAGGCGCCAAGGTAGGCCCTGGATATTATTTTTAAATCCTTTATATTAAGTTCGCTTGCTTGCTTAGGACCGTGCAAATCTTTCGGTCGTTTTAAACCCACTTCCCGTGATCCAATCGAGCTGACTTTTTGCACACAGACTCGTTGTGCGTGACAATGCATTTTCGTGAAAAAAAAATTCCTAAATTTTACACTGTTTAGGGAATTTTTTTAAAAATATTTTATTACCAATTGTTTAATGCTGCCAGACAATCATCTGACCCATAGGTGGCAGCCATCTCAAGCCAGAGGACGAGAGGACTCTAGCCGCCACGCATATAAAGGATTTATAGTGAAAAACTTTGTTTTTACGGGTTATACTTGTTATTGTGAGGTTCGGTGCGGCTGAAGCATATAGGGGATACGTATCCTTTACCTGTGAGATCGCCACGTTCACGAGCGTCGATTCAGGCAAGCACGGCTCTGCTGGCGTGACACCACATTTCAAATCCGGTCCAGAGTTGGTGCTCGTCTAGACAGAATGCTGCTGGAAATGACGGACAGCCAGGATGATGGCCGTGTCGGTCGGTGGGCTTGTGTAAGGAATAGTTGGATAATGTTGTTGTTTTTTTAAGTGAAGAGACGGATAAGTGAAGGAGACATTAAATTTCGATTTAAAGCTTTCGTGACTGCAGGGATTCATCTTCTTGGTTCTTTCGGTAAAGTCACGTAGAAGGGAAGTAATAAAATGATAAAAAATAAAATATAATAAAATAATTCTCACGACGTTTCGGCCACAACGCAAGCAGCCGTCCTCAGGTAAAGACGCTGTCTCCCCGACAGGCCTGGTCTTCACCTGAGGACGGCTGCTTGCGTTGTGGCCGAAATGTCGTGAGAATTATTTTATTATGTCTTTTTATTATTATTTTATTACTTCCCTTCTACGTGACTTTACCGAAACAACCAAGAAGAGACATTATATTATAATAATAGGGTTTTTCCCCTTTTTTCTGCCAACAAAACTGAAACCTTTTTACGAGGATTCATGTCTGCATTAACCACAATACTAGCAGTCAAATGCAAACAAAAACACACTATGATAATATATGCATTGTCCTTCAAACTGATTGGTCCACACCAAGGGACGGCTTTCTTTCGTTTGAAGGACAATGCACATATTATCATCGTGTGTGTTTTTTGTTTGCATTTGACTGCAGGTATTGTGGTTAATGCAGTAACATGAATCCTTGTAAAAAGGTTTCAGTTTTGTTGGCAGAAAAAAGGGGGAAAACCCTATTATTATATTTTGGTACTGGCAAAGGAGGTCCAATGATGTAGACATTATATTTTTGGTTCTTTCGGTAAAGTCACGTAGAAGGGACACAATAAAATAATTAAAATATAAAACAATAAAATTCTCACGACGTTTCACACCTGATGACGATTGCTTGCGTTGCAGTCGAAACGTCGTGATAATGTTATTGTTTTATACATGTGTGTTTAATTGTTTCCCCTCTAAGTGACTTTACCGAATGAACCAAGAATATGAATCCCTGCAGTCACGAAAGCTTGAAATCAAAATTTCAAGGAGACGTTGGCTACTTATTGATGCTGTTCCTTTGCACTGAGCAGTCAATACGCCCACCGTCTGTGCCCTCTTATTTCTTCCGATCTCTCTCTCTGCGCAACTTCGAGCAGCGCATCCCAGCGCCCCGCGGTGATGTTGTTTCCTTCGCGGCTGCCAACTCCGTTTCGCTTACCCCGCGATGAATGCGAAGAATGATCCACTTGCAGGCGGGAATGCCGAAAACTTAGCGGATGTTGTTGATGAGAGGTTCGTGGGGGGAGGGGGGGGGGATGCCACGGGAGGGGTGTTGGAGTCACAGAAGACGCTGAACGGTCGTTCAGAGAGAATTGTTATTTAGGTTTTTTTTTTTACGCAAAATGACGTCCACATTTCCCGGCAAGAGATCGACTCGTTTTTTTTTTGGGGTGGGGGGGGGGGTCATTTATTTGCGTGCACTGGCAAAATACGGATATCAGAAAATGTCCGGACGAAAGAAGACAAGTGCTTATATACAGATCTCACGCAACTAACGAGAAGCAACAGACGTGGCGTTTAAAAGAAAAAATGTAAAACATTTATTTCACGAACAGACACGCGTGATGTACTGTACATGTGTTCCGGAGAGCAGCAGGGCACGCAACAGCAAGACCATTCATGAGAATCATTGGGAGAAAGGCGAAGTTAGACTTCTTGGACCTGTAATGATTAAAAAAAAACACAAAAGACCGATTATCAAATGCGCTTTGACTGGGAACATTCGGGAGGGACCACAGGGAGACGGCCATTCAAGTTACAAAAGCGAAGCGAGCGGTTGGATCCCACTGGGAGATGAATCTCAATGGGAAGTTTAACACCTAGTCCTTGGCTTTTGCGACCAATATTATCAGACGCTGTCTTCCCGACAGACCTGTTCTTCACCTGAGGACGGCTGCTTGCGTTGTGGCCGAAACGTCGTGAGAATTATTTTATTATGTTTTATTTTTATTATTTTATTATTTCCCTTCTACGTGACTTTACCGAAAGAACCAAGAAGATGAATATTATCCATTATAGAGGTGTTTGGGTTAGATCGCGTAAATATATAAATGCGTCGTTAAACCCGCTACAATTAGCGGCGAAACATCGTACTTTAGTTGTGAATCACGTGTTTTTTAACAGTGGAATAATACTGCATGGAGGAATCCGAAGGGCTATGCAGCTCTTCATCACAGATGCCCAGCATGGTTGTTTACCCTGCAATGCTGTGGGTTTACTCTTAAACACACCGGCTCGTGCTGAACTAGTAACTAATTGACATAAAATAATAATAATATTGGTGTTTGTTTGTGATGGGGTTTTCGCACATGTGTGTGTGTGGTTAATGCAGACCCGATGCCTTGCGAAAGTTATCTATTTGGTGTTTGAATACCTCTGAACTTCTGTTTTATTGGCAGAAAGGGAAAACAACCTCTTGTCACGGATTATTGAACACGTAGCCTTTCGCGACTAATATCATCCGTAATACAGAGGGGGGGGGGTATTGGGGGGTTAGATCGCGTAAATAGCCACAAATCTGGCTGTCGCCTGATGAAGCTGATTGTAATTACTGGTGAAACGTCGTACTCAGATTGTGAATGTTGTGGCTTGGCTCTCCAACACACCGATTAGTGCTGTACTAGTATACTACACTATACACTACACTATACACTACACTATACACTACTATACACTACACTATACACTTCACTATACACTAGTGCTGTACTAGTATACTACACTATACACTACACTACACACTAGTGCTGTACTAGTGACGAATTGGCCACGTTCTGTTTACGTGACAACCCTTACTAGTTGGCTGTGTCGGGTGGTGGCGGGTTTTGACGACACATTTATACATTTACGCAATCTAACCCAAAAAAAAACACTATCATGGACAATATTTAAATACGTAGAAAAAAAAGTCCTTTGTAACTATGGAACTGTGTATTTGAAGAGTCCATCTCCGCGTCATCTCACGTGGGTTTAAGTAAAACAAAAATTACTCGGTACTGCTGCTGCGTTGGCAGCGGTACGCAAACAATAACAACAACAGAGGCTCGACTGAGGCTAGACTGGTTAAAGTATTTCTATTTAAATGTCATTCCCAACAGAATGTAATAAAAGTGACGCAATTAAATAATTAATTGCGTTTTGTTTACGTGCCCTTTTGATTGATTCAAAAAAATGTTTCCGCTGTTGTCGCTGTTGTGGTTGTGGCCGCCGTTGTGGTTGTGGCCGTGGTTGCAGGCGGCCTCTGCAGTGATTCATTCATTGGGCGCGCATTTTTCCCCGTTGGGGGTCACGATTCTTGATTCATGGAGGGAGAGGCGCGCGAGAGATGAACTCGAAAACAAGATTCCTGGGGTCTCCCCTTCTTCCGGTCGTTCATCGCACGCGCACATGCACACACACACGCACACACACGCGCACACACGCACACACACGCACGCACACACACGCACACATGCACTCACACACGCATGCGCACGCACACACACACGCGCACACACACGCGCACACGCACGCACGCACACACACGCATGCACACACACACACGCACATACACGCACGAACACAGGCGAACCCACACACGCACCCACACACACACGCATGCACACAACAACCGCCATTCGCCACTAAGTGGCGGTGACGTCACCACGACGCTTGTGCCAGGCTATGTGCATCTTGAGGCCACGTGAAGTGTCGAACGCCCGCTGGTAGGAGGTCACGGGGCAGACCCAGGTGCCACGCGTCGACTGACTGGGACGACTGGCTGATGCACCACCTGTGCCCCCCTACTGTGCCAACTTGCTGTGCTTTAGCCACCCGGTGCTCCGCTCGTTGTTGTGAGCGTCGCTCCTCTGCCCTCCGTTGTTGTTGGAGGGCGACTGCCTCCAACTGCGCAGTAGCGGCCTTCACGAGCCTCCTCCACTGAGGCCGATCTTGACACCGCTGGTACCGGTCATCGGCAAGTCCACTCTGCTCTACGTCCTCCTGTACCACATCACTCCATCTCTTCTCTAGCCCGTGCCGCGCCCATTTAGCCCCCTCGATCTGGCCGAACAAAAGCTGCTTAGGCATGCGGTGGCTGGGCATGCGGGCTACATGACCCAGACAACGCAGCCTTGCCTGCCGGAGGAGCTCACAGATGGGACTTTGCCCAGATCTTTCAAGGATTTGTGAGCTCCTCACACAATCCAGCCTGGTTAAACCCAGGATGGATCGTAGGCAGGCGAGCCTAAATGTTTCTAACCGGCGAGATGTTCCATTAGGGGTGTCCACGTTTCGCAAGCGTAGAGAAGGGAGGGAATGACCGTGGCCGAGAAGACTTGAAGCTTCGTGCGGAGTGATAGACCAGGTAGCTTCCACACAAAGTTACGCAACCGATGAAAAGATAATGCCGCACGACTGATTCGGAGTGAAACCTCAACTGTTAAACCGGAGCCGGTCATGAGCACACTGCCCAGGTATTGGAAACTCTCCACTCTCTCCACAACTGCCCCATCACCGATTGGGAGTTGTGGGGGTGGAGTGGCCGATGGTAAAAAATAGCCAGGCAGGTGCTTAGTTTTGGTGGGGCTGATGGTAAGGCCCCACCTCTTAGTGGCACACTCCAGTTTCAGCAGCAGCGCCTCCAACTCCTCCTCTGAGTGAGCCGCAATTACCAGGCCATCGGCATGGTTGACCAATAGGAAGCCATCCCTTGACCGCACCCGGGCATCAATCAGCCTCCCATTGTATCTGTACCAAATGGAAATTCCTCCTGTACAGCTACTCAAGGCAACACGAACTACGTGGTAATGTTGTATTCAGAGGACATCCCTGTCGCACCCCAATGTGAACAGGGAATGGCTCCGACTCCCGGCCACGTAGTTTTACCCGGTCCTTAATAATCGTGAGCAGTGGGTCAGGGACTCCGAAATCATGAAGAACAACCCAGAGCCCAGGCCTACTGATGGTACCATAGGCCTTGACCATGTCAATAAAGCAGAGAAGTAGGTCTTCTTGGAATTCCCTACACCTCTGCTGTAACAAACAAACAGAAAATATTGCATCTGTGCAGGATGCTCCGCAAGCCTCTCCTCAGAGTGCCTAGCAAGGCGATGTTGAATAATACTTGCCAGGACCTTTCCCGGCACACCGAGGAGTGAGATGCCCCTGTAGTTGTTACAGTCTGTGCGGTCCGCCTTCTGAAAGATGGGGACCACCAGGGCATCCTTCCAGGCCTGCGGAACCCGTCCAGTGGTCCAGACTGTTGTTATGATGTCATGTATAGGGCAGTCTGTGCACAAAACGCCACCCTCCCTCAGTATTTTGCACACACGCACGCGTGTGTGCAAAAGTTTACACACCGCGCCAGATACTCATTTAATGCTGAGCCGACCTAGGGGAGGCCCAGAACCGATTCAGATGATAATCGTCACTCGGTATTGGCCGTGAGCTGGACTCGAACTCGGGTTGCCGGGTTCGTAGCGCAGCGCGCTAACCGCTGCACCACCGCTCCCCACGTGTCAGGCAGCCACACACACACACGCATGCACACACACGCACGCACACCACTCACTGACCGTACACAAAGACAACCACATACAGACACAGACCGCCCCCCCCACCCCACCTCTCTCACACTCACAAACACTCATCCACAACACTCTTGCATATACACACCCAGCCACGCAGTTACACTACACACACGCGCATGCTTTGATCTCCATTCCTATACGTTGCACGCTGATCGTTTGTGTGTGCGCGTTGTTTGTTGCGGTGACCCTTTGACCTGCCCCTGCTGGACATCTGTGGAAAAAAAGAGCTTCATAGCTCATCGGATTTCTCCAGGTCTTAAGTAAAGATTCTGATTCTGAACACTGAGATGACTGGCAGCAGATGCACCCACCTGCGCTCCCCACTCTGAAAACACCCTGCGTTCTCGCTGCTCAGCGCTTGCGACTTCATTGTGAGCGTCCCTCCTCCGCCCTCCGTTGTTGCTGGAGGGCGACTGCCTCCAACTGCCCAGTAGTAGTAGCGTCCTTCACGAGCCTCCTCCATAGAGGCCGATCTTGACACCGCTGGTACCGGTCATCGGCAAGTCCGCTCAGCTTCAAACATCCTACTGGACCGCATCGGTCCGTGTCTTTTCCAGCGCGTGTCGTAGCCCGTTCAAGCTCCCTCCCAAGCAGAAGCTTTTTGGCAATGCGATGTTTGGGCATGCGGGCTACATGACGCAAACAACGCAGCGACGTTTCAAGCAATGGGCCTTCTTTGTGTGCTCGGACGAAGGGGGCCGTCCATAAATGACGTCACGCGATTTTGGACCATTTTGGACCCCCCCCCCCCTCGTCACACGGCGTCACAAACAGTCAGACCTCCCCTCAATTATGACGTCACTAAGCTCTGCTCCCCCCCCCCAAAAAAAATCGCTTTAAACTATTGTCATTGTAGTGCGTATTTAATGTGGAGCTGCACTCTGATGTTGTAGGAGAAAACATTTATTAAAAAAAAAGTCTATTTAATTAAGTAGAACGTGTTGTCTATATTTATTTAAAGTTGCGCATTTTGACATGACGTCACATTTCTCAACCCCCCCCCCCCTCGTCACACATCGTCACAAATGTCTGACCCCCCCCCCCCCTAGGTGCGTGACGTCATTTATGGACGGCCTCTTATCCAGCGCGACCCCTCAGGGCGATGCTGCCCCCTGCAGGTCGCGGGGGGGGGAGGAGATCTTTACCCAACCAGCCAGGGACGCACCGTTGAGGGTAGTGGGGGTGCTGGACGTGGCAGGGTTAGGGGACATCCATTGAGTTGGTACGCAAAAGTCTGTCAAAACTTGACCCCTCCTCCCCCCGACACAGCCAATTAGCGATATTTGTCACGGTGTGTTGGAGAGTAATTAATTACCGACGAAACGTCGCCCGCGAATTGTAAATGCTGTGCGTTTACCGCACGTAGCCAACCGTGCAAATCGGAGGGTCGGGGGGAAATCACAACAAACTAAAACACGAAAAGGAGTTTAAAAGAAATGAGTTTGTCAATATTAGGTGATTTTTTAAAATAAAAAAGTGCGCGTAGCTCCGGCGGCTTCCTTTATATCGGAAGGGATGAACGTTCCAGACGGACGCAGAAGCGCATCTGAAAGCGCATCGCAAAGCCAGTGACCCCCTTCTCTGTTCTATAGCTCCTGCCACAAGCCGCTGCTGCTGCTGATGCTGCTGCTGCTGCTCACACGAGGGCTGAACGATTTGGGGGAAATATCTTATTACAATTTTTCTGACAGATATTGCGATTTGATTTGCGATCAAACATTTTTTTAAGCCAAGCTTCAGTTCAATATTCACTGCGTAATAGATTTAAAACATGTGATGGGGCATTACCACGTGATACCATCAACATATGAACTGTTCTATATATTGCAATGCAAGGATGAGAACTTAAATGATATGAATTGCTTCCAGCATGTATTTTTTTATGTTTAAATTGAAATAGAACAATAAAACGCAGAACGATTGTTAAGTTAAATAAGCAAAGTTATAATAATAAAATAATACAACAATTCCAATAATAAAGTAACAGGAACTTTTCAAATCGCAAAAAAATCGCAGCCTTTGCGATTTGCTAATCGCATTGTTTCAAATTTCGATTTCGATTCGAAATCGATTCATCGTCCCAGCCCTCGCCCACACACAGTCCGCGTCGTGGTTGTATTCTTCCTTGCCGCCACCAGAGGTCACCAGAGGCTCGCGGAACGCGCAGGCCGCTGGCTCGTGATTCCTAAAACTCCGTGCGCTGTCGCGACTCGCTGCTCAGTCCGACAGCCAACGACATTAGGGGCCGTCCATAAATGACGTCACGCGATTTTGGACAATTTTTGACCTCCCCCCCCCCCCCTCAAATATAAATTTGCATTATGAAAATAAAACATGCTTCAAATCCATCTTCTTGGTTCTTTCGGTAAAGTCACGTAGAAGGGAAGTAATAAAATGATAAAAATAAAACATAATAAAATAATTCTCACGACGTTTCGGCCACAACGCAAGCAGCCGTCCTCAGGTGAAGAACATGTCTGTCGTGAGAATTATTTTATTATGTTTTATTTTTATTATTTTATTACTTCCCTTCTACGTGACTTTACCGAAAGAACCAAGAAGATGAATCCCTGCAGTCACGAAAGCTTTAAATCGAAATGTCTCCTTATATTTAAGCATTTTTTGATACGGGACAAAAAATGTCCCGTAGATGTATCATCTATGATGTTCATTCGTCCGATCACAATTGCGCCCGTAGCTCATTAGTGAGTCGCTAGCAAGTGGGGCGTGTTACGTTCTGCGGTGCTAAAGTTGCGTTCCAGTGGCGATGCGTACACAAAGCATTGCCGTTCATATACAGACAGAGGAGCAAATTAGGGCACTCCAAGGCCGTAGCCATGGGGTCAACATTGGGGGGGGACCAAATCTTCCAGGGTGTCTGGGGGTCCCAACCCAGAAAAATATCGGAAGTTGAAAACTAATTTCCTGCCTAAAATAAAAAAAATGCAGTAACACATGGGATGGACTTTTATTTATTTATGTTTTACAATATTGTTTAATTGTGTATTTTATAACATTGCTCTGTTTTAACTTTTTGACCATTTCTTGTTTCATTGTATGTAATGGCAGAGATTAGGGATTAATAAAGTACAACCTTAACCACAATCGTATAAAGAGAAATCTACGCGTTGATTTATATGAAGACAAGTCCATATATTGTGGCCAAGGTTTAGCAAATTGTTGTTTTTATTTACATAGCATAGCAATACAATTTTTATAGCAATATATTGGGGGGGACATTTTGAGAATATTTGAATATTGGGGGGGATATGTGGGATATGTTCCCCCCAATATATATTATAATTACGGCCTTGGGGCACTCACATTCGCAAAACAAGGACAAAGATCCCCCGTATAGCCTCAACCGACTATTGGGGCAGGTGCTGTCAACGAGTAGCACCGGTGAAGGAGTCCAATGCGCACGAGGGGGTGGGTGGCCAGCACCACCACGCCCGCACACAAACGCTGCCACGTGCGCGCTCACGCACCGTGTCAAATGATTTGGCGATGCTACCGCCGCCGTCGCTGCTGCTGCATTGGCAGTGGTGCACAAGCAAAGTGAACAACAACAACACTCAACACGTTCCTCGATAGAGCTGTTTATGCGTGGCCTTAAAGGAACAGTATATACTAGGCGAGAGAGAGAGATGGTGAGAGAGTAGAACCTCACTTTATGTACTGATTGTAAATACTGCAACGACTTCCCTCCCGCCGCCCCCCCCCCCCCAATGCGGCAAAACGTCGTAGTTGAGCGGTACTTCTATGATCCCTTGCCTCATGCTTTCCGCTTTCAGCAACAACCCGCGCAGAGCGGCGTGGTGAAGTATGGTCAAAAATAACCACACCAGCCGCAGGTGTCAATGTTGATGTCGGCGAGAGAACGGGTTTCGGCCTCACACGGTTTCATCGGCAGACCCACACATCAGCCTGGAATGCCCTTAAATGTACAAGGCTGGTGGAACAAAATGTGTTTTTGTTTTAACGTTTAAGTTATCAAGGGCCATGCTCTCTTCTGTTAAGACGCGGGATGCAACCTTGGATTCATATCATTGGCAATCATCATTACCAGAACGACGCACTGGTGGGATTTGGGGAGGGGGTGGGCTGGCACCACACCCGGCCGCCTTTGTCTCCCCAGTGCTGATGTGTTACGCACAGCACTCAAGTACTCATCTTAAGGCTGAGTCAACTTCGCGAGTGTGCCGGGGCGTGTGTGTTAGGGACACCACCAACACACACAAAGACAAAGATCCCCCGTGTAGCCTTAACAGCCTGTTGGGGCAAGTGCTGTGACCGAGCACCTACGAAGGCCGGCACGGCACACGAGGGGGTGGGTGGCCAGCACCAACCCCGACCGCCTTTGTCCCCCCATTGGCGATGTGTTACACACCGCACCAGGTACTCATTTGAGGCCGAGTCGACCTAGAGGAGGCCCAGGACAGGTTCTGATAATGGTCACTGGTGAAGTGCCGAACGCTCGCTGACAGGAGGTCACACGGGACAGACCCAGCAGGTGCCACGGGTCGAGTGACTAAGACGAATGGCCGATGTACCACCTGTGCCCCCTACTGTGCCAACTAGCTGTGTTTTATCCACCCGGCGCTCCGCTCGTTGTTGTGAGCGTCGCTCCTCTGCCCACGCGTGGTAAAGTAAATAACGGGGAGTGGGGGGGGGTTTGTGGAGTCGCTGGCATCCAGAGTGGCTTATTCACAAGCGAGATAACGTTATCGTCTCGCAGGAGATAATGTTGGCTCGCTTATCTGCACCACTGGGGAATGGCCTCGTCTTCAGACGCGGCGAGTGAGGACGAAGGGACCCCCTCCCCGCGATCAACGTCCCCCCAACACCCCCCTCCCCCCCCACCTCGGGGGTGGGGGGGGGGTTTAGGGGTGGCGTCTCTCGTGCCGGGGAGGTCGTCGAGGGGCGAACCCCCCTCCAAACCCCCCCAAACGCCCCCCCCCAAACCCCCCCCCAACCCCCTCCCCAACCCCCCCTCCCAGCCCCCCCCCCCAGCCCCCCCCAACCCCCCCCCAACCCCCCCCAACCCCCCCCAGCCCCCCCCAACCGCCCCCCAGCCCCATAACGGCACGCGTGGTGAGCTCCACGCCACGGTTTTGAACTCACACGAGCAAACCCGTGGGCGTCAAGGGGCCGTCCATAAATGACGTCACGCACCTAGGGGGTGGGGGGGGGGTCAGAGATTTGTGACGATGTGTGACGAGGGGGGTGGGTTGAGAAATGTGACGTCACATCAAAATAAATATAGACGACACGTTCTAACTTAATTAAATAGACTTTTTTAATAAATGTTTTCTCCTACAACATCAGAGTGCAGCACCATATTAAATACGCACTACAATGACAATGGTTTAAAGCGATTTAAAGCATGCTTTTTTTGGGGGGGGGGGGCAGAGCTTTGTGACGTCATATTTGTGGGGGGGGTCTGACTTTTTGTGACGCTGTGTGACGACGGGGGGGGGGGGTCAAAAATCGTCCAAAATCGCGTGACGTCATTTATGGACGGCCCCAAGAGGGGGCGCTTAACTAGCACGTGGGCGTCAAGAGGAGACGCTTAACTAGATTAACTAGTTCTAGATTTGAATATTTAGGGACTGCAAGGATTCATACTCTTAGGTTTTTTCGGTAAAGTCACGTAGGTAAAAAATAAATAATAAAAATAAATAATAAAAATCATAGACAAAAATAAGAGAAATAAAATAATAAATCACGACGTTTCGGAGGCAACACAATATTACTTATTTTTTTACCATCGTGACTTTACTGAAAAAACCATAAGAGTAGATGAACTAGATTAACTAGCACGTTGACCGATCTGCACGATCACACACACGCAGCGTCTCGGTACGATGCCGCCCGCCACGATCCGGCCACCGCTTTGCCTGCGAGGAGGCCCCAAGCGGTTCGGGCGACGAAACTTGAAACATCCCGCTACGAAGTCGGTCGGAGGCCGACTCGGAAATCATCGCCCCCCCCTTCCCCCCGACTGCGAAAATCTCGGCAGGACCCACTTGAACCCTTTGGGGGAAAAACTAAGATTTTTGATTACTATTAAAACATTAAATTAGCGATTTAAAGCTTTCGTGACTGCAGGGATTCATCTTCTTGGTTCTTTCGGTAAAGTCACGTAGAAGGGAAGTAATGAAATAATAAAAATAAAACATAATATAATAATATAATAAAATAATAAAATAATATAATAAAATATTATAATAAAATATTCTTTTATTATGTTTTCTTTTTATTATTCCATTACTTCCCTTCTACGTGAATTTATTAAAACATTGTTTTTTTATTTTAACAGATAAGGCCCACTGAGCTATATATATATGTTTTTCAGAAGCGACCTGGTCATCATGAACGATAGCTCAAACGAAGTTGGCCATCATCATCATCATCGTGTGGAAATGAAAATCACGTGGAGGGGGAGAAAACCGGAGGACCCGGAGAAAAATCCACGCGACCACGGGGAGAGAGAGAGAGAGAGCGAGAGAAGAGACACCGAAAACTCCAAATGCACAGCAGCAGCAGCAGCAGGCGTAAGCGTCGGGATTTCACCCGCGACCTCCTGCACACCCGGCGAGGTCGTTAACATCTCTTCGCCACCGTGGCGAGATGTCAACCGAGACTCGGCGAGAGCATGTCCGGGGTGAACGTGACGAGTGGTGGTGGCCGCACAACCGGTGGCTGAGTGCCGCGTGCCGATTGGCGGCCCGGGGCATCACAGAAATCATTAATTTAATTGGCCGCTCCCGGGAAACGACGACGGCTTTAGCTTTAATTATTGATCGGCTGATTGCAGCCCCCCTTCACAGACTGTTGGGGCAAGTGCTGTTATAGCAGGTAATCGATGAAAGCCCACGAGGGGGTGCGTGGGTGGCCAGCACCATGCCCCGGCCACCTTTGTCTCCCTGGTGGCTATGTTCGCAGCAGGCAAGGCCGTGGCCATGGAGTCAACATTGGGGGGGACCAAATTTTCCAGGGGGTGTGGGGGTCCCAACCCAGAAAAAAAATCTAAATTTGAAAACGAATTTCCTGGCTAAAATATAAAAAAAAAACACTAACACATGGGATGGACTTTTTTCCTTTCATTTTTAACAATAATGTCGAATAGTTTTATTGTATTACATTGCTCTGATTAATGTTTTTACCTTGTCTTGTTTCATTGTATGTAATGGCAGAGATTAGGGATTAATAAAGTACAACCATAACCACAATCATATAAACAGAAATCTATTTTATAGCAATATATTGGGGGGGACATTTTGAGCATATTTATATTGTAATTACGGCCTTGATAGCAGGTACACATTTGAGGCCGAGTAGACCTAGGCTTAGGCCCAGGACCGGTTCACACATTCCCCACTCTTGTTGGCCGTGAGCGGGGAATCCAAACTCCGGTGGCCGGGCTCGTAAGCGGTTACGATGCGCTTAGGGGCCGTCCATAAATGACGTCACGCGATTTTGGACGATTTTTGACCCCCCCCCCTTCGTCACACGGCGTCACAAAAAGTCAGACCCCCCCCCTCAAATATGACGTCACAAAGCTAACCCCCCCCCCCCAAAGACATAAAACATGTTTCAAATCGCTTTAAACTGTTGTCATTGTAGTGCGTATTTAATGTGGCGCTGCACTCTGATGTTGTAGGAAACATTTATTTAATTAAGTAGAACGTGTTGTCTATATTTATTTTAGTTTGCGCATTTCGATGTGACGTCACATTTCTCAAACCCACCCCCCCCCCCTCGTCACACATCGTCACAAATATCTGACCCCCCCCCCCCCCATATGTGCGTGACGTCATTTATGGACGGCCCCTTATTCACCGTGCCACCGCTCACCGCCACACAACGCACGCACGCGGCCAGCGCATCCGCACATCGCGCGCGTTGTGCGGATGCCATTCTCCGTAGCAGAATTCAAGAGAGATAGGGGTCTAATCTCATAGGCGGGGTTCCAATGGGGAAGGCCAGAGGCGTCTGGCGCAGACTCATTTCCTCCCAGATAAGGAGGGTTCGGTAGAAGCACGCGGAAGTTCCGCCTTGGACGAAATGCAGAAGACAGCGAGTGGTTGACGGGGCTTTTCGATTTAAAGCTTCTTTCGTGACTGCAGGGATTCATCTTCTTGGTTCTTTCGGTAAAGTCACGTAGAATGGAAATAATAAAGTAATACAAAATAAAGCATTGTAAAATTATTCTCACGACGTTTCGGCCACAACGCAAGCAGCCGTCCTCAGGTGACTTTACCAAAAGAACTAAGAAGATGACGGGGCTTTGTTTGAACTTAATTTGGAGCTTAAACTTAATTTGTAGCTTTCGTGACTGCAGGAATTACTCTTTGGTTCTTTCTGTAAAGTCACGTGTAAAGAGAAAATAATCAATTAAATAATAGCATACGACGTTTCGATTGCAACACAAGCAATCATCATCAGGTATAAATGAAACAGAAAACAAACCTAGTATATATATATTCTTGGTTCTTTCGGTAAGTCATGTAGAAGGGAAATAATAAAATAATATAAATATAAAACAAAAAATCAAAACCTAGTATACTTAGAAATATAATGCAATACAACACAGAGAGTGGGCTAACATAACAGTCAACACCATACCTGGTTGATTACGTTCTTCCAGAGAATGCTACATTTGAGAGAGAGACAAAACACAGAACCGGAGACATATAGACAGACACACAAGCAGAGAGAGATAACACAGAGACACATTGAGAGAGACACACACATAGACACACAGAGAAACCACGCCTCTGTGTCGAGGCCTTAAATAGAGAGGGAGGGGGGGGTAGAAAAATTATCATGTCAATGAGTGGCACGGAGCCTGCGCAAAAACGACAAAACGACAAAAATTAGGGGAGACAGAGAGAGACACACACTAAATTAAATAACCGAGCAAAATTTCGAAATGTAATGCAATGCAACACAGAGAGTCGGTCAACACACAATTAACGCATAACCTGGTTGGCCTTTGTTTGGCCTTTGTTTGGCCTGCGAACCTCAATTTATCCTGAACGCGTCAAGTCTCAAATCAGATCTCAGAAGCTAAGCAGGAGGGTGGGGGGGTGTTTTTTAAAATCCTAGATTTGAAGCTTTCGTGACTGCAAGGATTCATACTCTTAGTTCTTTCGGTAAAGTCACGTAGGTAATGCAGCAAATCTGGCTGTGACGGTCCCACCTGATGACGGAGACTTGTGTTGCCTCCGAAACGTCGTGATTTTTATGGTTTTATTTTTATTAATTTTTATTTCATTTTGTACCTACGTGACTTTACCGAAAGAACTAAGAGTATTTTAAAATCCCGCTTAAGTTTTTTTTTGACTGCGGTGACCACGCGACCGGCAAAAATTGATTCGCCGAAATCCCGCGGGTCCGTGCGGATCTTTGAGCGTGATGACGACCTCGGCCGCGTCCCACACTAAAGTGGCCGCCCTCTCGTGCGACAACGGCGGAGACAATTTGGACCGGACAATCCGCCGAGGAGCAGCGACCCCTCCTGAAGAGAGAGAGAGAGAGAAATATCAACAAACAACAACAACAACAGCAGAGAAATTCACGGACGTAGAAATGACGACGGCTGCGAAGTTGAGCAGGGAGAGACGCGCAACGGTTCGCGCAAGTTCGCTTCGCGACACCTAAGTTCGATTGCCGGCCATGGCTCATGTCTGTGTCAGGCGACATCCGAACCTGCCCCCCCCCACGTCCCCCTACGTCCCCCCACGCTCGCTCGCTGGCGAGCGAGCGTGGTTGACGCACGGTCGAACAATCCACACGTCCCGCACGGCACGGGGAGAGCGTGGTGCCACAAAGGGTCCGTGAATTCAAGGCCGTAGCCGTAGAGTCAACATTGGGGGGGGGGGGGAAATCTTCCAGGGGGTCTGGGGTCCCCCCCCCCCCCCCCATGAAAAAAATCATGATTTGAAAATAATTTCCTGCTTAAAATATTTGAAAAAGTTCACTAACACACAGGATGGACTTTTTATTTATTTTGTACAATGATGTCTAATAGTGTATTGTATTACATTGCTCTGATTTTTTTTCTTTTTTTACCTTTTCTCGTTTCATTGTATGTAATGGCAGAGATTGGGGATTGATAAAGTACAACCATAACCACAATCACATAATCAGAAATCTATTTTATAGCAATAATATTGGGGGGGGGCATTTTGAGCACATTTGAATATTGGGGGGGGGGAGGGGGGATGTGCCCCCCCTCAATATATATTTATATAATTACGGCCTTGCGTGAATCACACACGGACTAGACGAGTTGGTGGCTTCCTCGGATTTCTACCCGACGCGGCCGATAAGGGCCCTTGCTGCTTGAGACATGGGCCTCGATTGTGTGCAGGGCTGTCTTCTCTCCCTCCCCGCCTCCATCTCTCCCCTCCCAGCTCCCCTCCATCTCTCTCCCTGCCTCTCCCCCTCACTCTCCCCTCTCCTCCATCTCTCTCTGCCTGTACCAGCGTGGACGGCACCCTCGTGTTCACCTTCTGAAGCGCTCGCTCGTCACCGTGGCGTGCGCGATGACCACCACCACCACCACCACGTGGCTTTTATTTCGTGTTTTGCGCGGTGCATTTAGCGCCACAGCGCGTGGATTTGTAGCGATTATTTTCATTTGTGTTGCTGGTGACTTTGTGTATTTCGAATCGAAATCGCCCTCCAGTGCTGTTGCTGCTGGCGGCAATAAAAGTTGTTTAAAAGTCAAAAGTCTGCCTCCCCCTATCTCTCTATGTCCTCTCTCCGGCTCTGACTCTCTCCATATCTCGCTCCCCACCCCCCCAACTCTCTACCCCTCATTGTCCCTCTCTCGCACCACCCCCCCCCCCTTATTATCTCTTCCTCTCCCTATCCACCCCCCCCCCCCATTTCTCTGCCATTTCCCCCTTTCCAAATCTCTCTCCCTCTATCGTTTTTTTTTCTCAAGATCTCCTTCCGGCTCACTCACCTCATGCTATTCTCTCCGATCGCCTCATCTCTCTTTCTCTCTCTCTTTTTTTTTACGATCAGTGGAAACAAGAAGATGCTCGGTGTAGTCGGCACTTTGCTTCGTTCATCATTTCGTAAAAAATAAAAATTCTCTCTCTCTCTACCTCTACATTTTCGCTCTCCCCATCTCCCTCTCACCCCTCTGTCTCTCTCCTCCTCTGCCTCCTCCCCCTCTCGGTCTGGCCGTTGATTAGATTGGCCTCAATAGCCGGGCCAAAATCTTTATCTTCTGCCAGAACCTCGCGGCTCGCTCCACGCGGACTTCCATTCATCACTCTCGTATGACCTCTCTTCTCTCTCCTTCTCCCGCTCGCTCTGCCATCCGTGGACAGCGAGTGGCCCGGCCTTCGTAAACATCGGTTCACAAGTCCCGCGCGCTCACTCAGGGATGATCACACACACTCACGGACTCTGAACACAGCCTCCCCCCTTCCACAAACGCCAAGCGACCAGCAACAAAAGGCACAAGTGAAGGTGCAATAAGATAAGGGTCAAATAAGGGTCAACAGCGACGTTTGAATTCAGCGGGGTTTTCATGATTTTTCTTTTTCTTTTTTTAAAGAGACAGAGACGATGATGACGACGATGGGAGGGGAAGGAATTCCAAAGTGGAGCAGTTCTAGGGAAGAAGCAGAGAGAGTAGCGAGGTGACCTGCAGTGTGGTTGGTGAGTAGGTGGGAGAGTGAATTTGGGGAACGGTGGTGCAGCGGTTAGTGCGGTGCGCTACAAACCTGGAAACCCGAGTTCGATTCCCGCTCACGGCCAACACCAGTGACGATGATATGAACCGGTCCTGGGCCTCCCTTAGGTCGACTCAGCCTCAAATGAGTACCTGGTGCGGTGCGTAAACCTAGTGCGGTGGGACAGTAGGGATACAAATGCGGCCAGGCGTGGTGCTGGCCACCCACCCCCTCGTGTGCCGTGCCCTGCCTTCATAGGTGCTCGCTAACAGCACTTGCCTGAACAGTCTGTTGAGGCTATACAGGGGCATCTTTGCCTTTGGGGCCGTCCATAAATGACGTCACGTACCTAGGGGGGGGGACATTTGTGACGATGTGTGACAAGGGGGGGGGGGGTGAGAAATGTGACATCACATCAAAATGCGCAACTTTAAATGAATATATACAACACGTTCTACTTAATTAAATAGACTTCTTAATACATGTTTTCTCCTACATCAGAGTGCAGCGCCACATTAAATACGCACTACAATGACAATAGTTTAAAGCGATTTGAAGCATGTTTCATTTTGGGGGGGGGGGGGGCAGAGCTTTGTGACGTCATATTTGAAGGGGGGGTCTAACTTTTTGTGACGCCGTGTGACGAAGCGGGGGGGGGGGTTAAAATCGTCCAAAATCGCGTGACGTCATTTATGGACGGCCCCTTTGGGAGCGTTGGTGACGAGTTGAGTGAGTGAATGAGCGAGCGTGTGATCTGCAGGGTTTGCTGGTGGGTCGAAATCTCCGCGTTTGGTAATGAGCGATTCTCCTCGACACCGATGGAGGAGGAATCGACGAGCGAAGTTCAGTGGCCAGGGTGGCAGCAATAGTGGAGTGAAATAATAATCGATATCGATCCACTGCTGGATGAAGCCAACGCCGAATCGGTCGTTGGGGGGGGGGGGTGCGTGACCATACTTCACCATCTTCTTGGTTCTTTCGGTAAAGTCACGTGGAAGGGAAATGATAAAATAATAAAAAGAAAACATAATAAAATAATTCTCACGACGTTTCGGCCACAACGCAAGCAGCCGTCCTCAGGTGAAGACCAGGTCTGTCGGGGAGACAGCGTCATTTAGACGTCATTCAGACGCTGTCTCCCCGACAGACCTGGTCTTCACCTGAGGACGGCTGCTTGCGTTGTGGCCGAAACGTCGTGAGAATTATTTTATTATGTTTTATTTATTATTTTTGTATTATTTCCCTTCCACGTGACTTTACCGAAAGAACCAAGAAGATGAATCCCTGCAGTCACGAAAGCTTTAAATCGATACTTCACCATGTCGGTCAGCGCGGGTTGGTTAAGGACTTCGACGGGAACCGATTCAGTCGTGGCTTGGAATCGAACTCGACGCGCTAACCACTGTCCCACCGCTCCATCCGCTGTGGTTACACCCAGAGGCAACGTCGACTCGACATCGCCCTGGGCTGATGTGCTCATCGATCCAGGAGCATCGATGACCACTAAATTAAAACAATAACAATGTGTAAATATAATCGGTGAACGCTACGGGCAATATGCCCGCCTTCGTGTCACGCAGGGCGATGGTACGGAACGTCGGCCTACTCTATATTTGTTCAATATTTACACTTTCCCTTTAAAGGCCGCGTCTTTATTGGCAGCGGTGTTGAGTCATCGCGATCGTGAATGATGAAGCACGCGGCGCGAGCTCGGACAGCAGAGCCCCCGCTCAAATTGCAGATAGCCCCCCCCCCGTCCATCGCCCCCCCCCTACCCATTACCACCGAGCCCCCCCCTGCCTATCCCCCCAGAGCCCCCACCCCATCCCCTTTGAGCCCCCCCCCCTGCCCATTACCACCGAGCCCCCCCCTACCCATCCCCCCAGTGCCCCCCCCCTGCCCATTCCCACCGAGTTCCCCCCCGCCCCCCTCCCTGCCCATTCCCCCCCCACCCCCCCCGCCCAAGCCCCCCCCCGCCCCCCTCCTCGCCCATTCCCCCCCCACCCCCCCGCCCAAGCCCCCCCCCGCCCCCTCCTCGCCCATTCCCCCCCCCCCCCCCGCCGTGATGCTACCCCCACGTGATCACGCCGCGTTTCTTGTCTGGCATTTAAACAAAAATCCGCGGAAGCTCCCCGCACTTTGACCGTGTCCTTGGCCTTCTCCTCCCACCACCACCACCACCACCCTCTACCCTACCGCCCCACGCGGACTTGCAGGTCCGTCGGGTTCGCTGGCAATGGCAGGTCGGAGACGGCTCGCGGAGATCGTCACCCAGCAGTGGATGGACCATGGCTGCTTGCTGCTGATGGCGGCGCATCTTGTTTGCGAGGGTTATCATGGGTGAGGATCGCTTGTGTTGCGATCGAAACGTCGTTATTTGTTTTGTTTTATTTTCTACCCACGTGACTTTACCGACAGAACCAAAGAGTATGGATTGCTGCAGTCACGGAAGCTTCAAATCAAGATTGTGATTTGCGTGCTCAGGAAATGTAACCGACGGTGTATTTAGCATGTGGCATGGGTGCAGGGTGTTGCTATACTGTTGATGATAAGAGATTATGATGACTAAGGTGATCATTATTGTCGTAATGGTCGTAGCGATGATGATTGCGATGACCGTGCAAATTATGATTACGAAGATTAAAGAGATGATGATGATGATGGCAGCGGTTATGGTAATTATAGCGTTGGTTTTGATGATGTAACGATTACTGTTAACGAGATAATAACGATTATATCGGTGATGACGAAAATGATGAGGGTGATAATGACATTGTCGATGGCGTTGTGGTCCTGGTTGGAGGTGGCCCTGTTCGTGGTGACACCAAATCGATGAAAATTGCGCGCTCGTGATTGATGCTCCACCAAAACCTCGTCCTCCTCGGGAACCTCCGCGGATTTCTAACCCCCCTGTGCCCGAACATTCATTCATTGCGAGCGATAATTGCCGACGCATCTGCCGCTAATACGCAGAGTCGAAACCAGAGCCAGGTGTTCGGGCAGGTTGGTAAGCGATGGGTCACAGCCCTCCTCCAAATCCTCAACCCCCCGACAGACCCAACAACAACAACAACTCATGCTTAGCCATCAATTGGTCTTCACAATTACTGCCTTGTACGCAGCCCCCATGCGCTTCGCACCGAGGGTAAGGAGGGGGGTCTGTGTGTGTGTGTGTGTGTCTGTGTGTGTGTCTGTGTGTGTGTCTGTGTGTGTCTGTGTGTGTGTCTGTGTGTCTGTCTGTGTGTCTGTGTGTGTCTGCGTGTCTGTCTGTGTCTGTGTGTGTCTGCGTGTCTGTCTGTGTCTGTGTGTGTCTGCGTGTCTGTCTGTGTGTGTCTGCGTGTCTGTCTGTGTGTGTCTGTGTGTGTCTGTGTGTCTGTGTGTCTGTGTGTGCCTGTGTGTCTGTGTGTCTGCGTGTCTGTCTGTGTGTGTCTGCGTGTCTGTCTGTGTGTGTCTGTGTGTGTCTGTGTGTCTGTGTGTCTGTGTGTGCCTGTGTGTCTGTGTGTCTGCGTGTCTGTCTGTGTGTGTCTGTGTGTCTGCGTGTCTGTCTGTGTGTGTCTGTGTGTCTGTGTGTGCCTGTGTGTGTCTGCGTGTCTGTCTGTGTGTGTCTGTGTGTGTCTGTGTGTTTGCGTATCTGTCTGCGTGTCTGTGTGTGTCTGTGTGTCTGTGTGTGTCTGCGTGTCTGTCTGTGTGTGTCTATGTGTCTGTCTGTGTGTGTCTGTCTGTGTGTCTGTGTGTGTCTGTGTGTCTGCATGTCTGTCTGTGTGTGTGGGGGAGCGGTAGTGTAGTGGTTAGCGCGCCACGCTCCAAACCCGGCGGGCCGAGTTCAGTTCCCGCTCACGGCCATCACCAATGACGATTATCTGAACCGGTCCAGGGCTTCGCCTAGGTCGACTCAGCCTCAAATGAGTACCTGGTGCGATGTGTACAACATCGCCACTAGGGAGACAAAGGCGGTCGGGCGTGGTGCTGGACACCCACCCCCTCGTTGCCGTTCTGGCCTTCATAGGTGCTCGCTAACAGCACTTGCCCTAAGAGTCAAAGGCTATACAGGGGATCTTTGTCTTTGTACGTGCGTGACGTATATTACCACTATCGTTATACCATAACCATTGTCGTGACATCATAGCATCATCACCTTCGATGTGAAGTTTAACATACATCACCAACATCATGCTATTACCATATTTGTACCATCATAACGACAATTATCTCATCATCCCATCGCCGTCATCGCATTACCATGGCCATCAACCCACCGCCGCAAACTTAACATCACCATCTCAGTCAATGAATTGCCATCATCCAAATCAGCACGAGCATTAATGCCATCACCTTCCCCATCCTCCCATCCCTACTCTCACCCTCCTCTCTCCTAGCGGCCTGCATTCCCCGAGCCATCAGCACGACCGAGGGTGGCACGCGTGGCTCACAGCAAGAGGCACCTGGGTTCGATTCCTGACTCGGGCGCTTTTCCATGTCTCGTTTGTGTGTTCTCTCTCTCTCTCTGTTCTGCATTGGTTTTCCAGTTTTCGCCCACAGCGAAAGAAAACCGCCACACACTCTCACTGTGAATGCTCTTGGCGAACAAAAACGCATCGGAGTGTGCAAGAATTGCTGCGAAAATTCGGCGGAACCCCTCCTGAAGAAGAGTCGAGACTCTTCTTCCTGGGTAGACACGTGGAGCAATAATCCCATCACCACCATCATCATCACCATCACCACCATAATCATCACCACCACCATCATCATCATCACCACCACCACCATCATCACCATCATCATCACCACCATCATCATCATCACCATTATCATCATCACCATCATCATCACCACCATCATCATCACCATCACCACCATAATCATCACCACCATTATCATCACCACCATCATCATCATCACCACCATCATCACCATCATCATCACCACCACCACCATCATCATCATCACCATTATCATCATCACCATCATCATCACCATCATCACCACCATCACCACCATCATCACCATCATCATCACCATCATCATCACCACCACCATCAACACCATCATCATCATCACCATCATCATCACCACCATCATCATCATCATCACCATCATCATCACCACCACCATCACCACCATCATCATCACCATCATCACCACCATCATCATCATCACCACCACAATCACCAACATCACCACCATCATCACCACCATCATCATCATCACCACCACCACCATCATCATCACCACCACAACCATCACCACCATCATCATCACCACCACGATCACCACCATCATCACCACCATCACCACCACCACCACCACCATCATCACCATCATCACCACCATCACCACTACCATCATCATCATCTCCCTCCCTCCTCCCCCACTCCCCATTAACGTGGCGGGGTCGCGTGGAGCTGTTGAGGAGGGTGACCGCGTCAGCAGGGCCAGGACCCACGTGTGGACGTTCAGTAGAACCCCCTCCGCTTAACGAAGGTGATTGGTTCCAGAAAACCGGTCGTGAAGAGATTTGGTCGATAAGCGAATGTAGGAGATGCACATTAAAGGCTTCATTCATTCCTATAGCATCGAAAGTTCCCCCTTTGTCACCCAAAACACGTATTTTATCATATTTAAACAATGGATATTAATACATGAAGATACTAATAACATAAACACATCATGTTAAAATAAACACGGTTAAGCAATGCATTAATCCATATTCTTGTTTCTTTCGGTAAAGTCACGTAGATAAAAAAAAAGATATAAAAAAATACATTGAAAATAAAATGAAAAAAACACAAAAAGATAAAAGAAAAATTAGTCAAATAAAATAAAAACGAGTTTTTTTTAATAAATTGAAAATATGAAAAGCAAAAAACCCACGACGTTTCGATCGCAACACAAGCGGTCTTCATCAGGCGCTTGTGTTGCGATCGAAACGTCGTGGGTTTTTTGCTTTTATTATTTTCAATTTATTTTTAATTTCATTTTACTATTTTTTTGTTTCCTATCTGCATGACTTTACAGAAATAACCAAAAATATGAATTCCTGCAGTCACGAAAGTTTTAAGTAAAAATGTTGCATGCATTCATATTTACTGGATTTGCAACAAACAGCCCGTCCTTTACAGGTAAATGGTTTTGATTTGAAGCTTTCGTGACTGCAGGAATCCATTCTCTTTGGTTATTTCGGTAAAGTCACAGACACACACACACAGACACACACACAGACACACACACACACACAGACGCAGACATGCAGACATACAGACAAAGATCCTCCGTATAGCCTTAACATACTGTAAGGGCAAGTGCTGTTAGCGAGCACCTATGAAGGCCAGAACGGTCCACGAGGGAGTGGGTGGCCAGCACCACGCCCGACCGCCTTTGTCTCCCCAGTGACGATGTTTACACATCACACCAGGTACTCATTTGAGGCTGAGTCGACCTAGGGGAGGCCCAGGACCGGTTCAGATAATCGTCACTGGTGTTGGCCGTGAGCGGGAATCGAACTCGGGTCGCCGGGTTCATAGCGCAGCGCGCTAACCGCTACACCACCGCTCCCCACACAGACACACACACAGACACACACACAGACACACACACAGACACACACACAGACACACACACAGACACACACACAGACACACACACAGACAACAACAACCGCCATTCGCCACTAAGTGGCGGTGACGTCACCACGACGCTTGTGCCAGGCCATGTGCACCCTGAGGCCACGTGAAGTGTCGAACGCCCGCTGGCAGGAGGTCACGGGGCAGACCCAGGTGCCACGGGTCGACTGACCGAGATGACCGAGATGACTGGCTGATGCACCACCTGTGCCCCCTACTGTGCCAACACACAGACACACACACAGACACACACACAGACACACACACAGACACACACACAGACACACACACAGACACACAGATACACACACGCGCGCGCACACCGCTGCTGGGTCGCCTCGGTCACCCGTGACCTCGTGGCGGGCGCTCTTCCCACGCGTCGCGACATCTGCGCAGTCGCCTCGACTCGCCCCCCCCCGTCTCACCCCCCCCCCTCGTCTCACGCTCGCTCGGAGCGAGCCCCGAGCTTGCGGGAGAGTGGGGGGGGGAGGGGGGCGGCGTTACTGCTGCCGCTGCTGCCGATGCCGATGATTATTATGGCAACAAAGATGATGGGGATGATGATGATTGTGATGATGCTGCTACTGATGATTATTATGACAACAAAGATGATGGGGATTATGATTGTGATGACGCTGCTACTGATGATTATTATGGCAACAAAGATGATGGGGATGATGATGATTGTGATGACGCTGCTACTGATGATTATTATGGCAACAAAGATGATGGGGATGATGATGATTGTGATGATGCTGCTACTGATGATTATTATGGCAACAAAGATGATGGGGATGATGATTGTGATGACGCTGCTACTGATGATTATTATGGCAACAAAGATGATGGGGATGATGATGATTGTGATGACGCTGCTACTGATGATTATTATGGCAACAAAGATGATGGGGATGATGATGATTGTGATGATGCTGCTACTGATGATTATTATGACAACAAAGATGATGGGGATGATGATTGTGATGACGCTGCTACTGATGATTATTATGGCAACAAAGATGATGGGGATGATGATTGTGATGACGCTGCTACTGATGATTATTATGGCAACAAAGATGATGGGGATGATGATTGTGATGATGCTGCTACTGATGATTATTATGGCAACAAAGATGATGGGGATGATGATGATTGTGATGATGCTGCTACTGATGATTATTATGACAACAAAGATGATGGGGATGATGATGATTGTGATGATGCTGCTACTGATGATTATTATGGCAACAAAGATGATGGGGATGATGATGATTGTGATGATGCTGCTACTGATGATTATTATGGCAACAAAGATGATGGGGATGATGATGATTGTGATGACGCTGCTACTGATGATTATTATGGCAACAAAGATGATGGGGATGATGATGATGATGATTGTGATGACGCTGCTACTGATGATTATTGTGACAACAAAGATGATGGGGATGATGATGATGATGATTGTGATGACGCTGCTACTGATGATTATTATGGCAACAAAGATGATGGGGATGATGATGATGATTGTGATGACGCTGCTACTGATGATTATTATGGCAACAAAGATGATGACGATGATTGTGATGATTGTGATGACGCTGCTACTGATGATTATTATGGCAACAAAGATGATGGGGATGATGATGATTGTGATGACGCTGCTACTGATGATTATTATGGCAACAAAGATGATGGGGATGATGATGATGATGATGATTGTGATGACGCTGCTACTGATGATTATTGTGACAACAAAGATGATGGGGATGATGATGATGATGATTGTGATGACGCTGCTACTGATGATTATTATGGCAACAAAGATGATGGGGATGATGATGATGATTGTGATGACGCTGCTACTGATGATTATTATGGCAACAAAGATGATGACGATGATTGTGATGATTGTGATGACGCTGCTACTGATGATTATTATGGCAACAAAGATGATGGGGATGATGATGATTGTGATGACGCTGCTACTGATGATTATTATGGCAACAAAGATGATGGGGATGATGATGATGATGATTGTGATGACGCTGCTACTGATGATTATTATGGCAACAAAGGTGATGACGATGATTGTGATGATTGTGATGATGCTGCTGCTACTGATGATTATTGTGACAACAAAGATGATGACGATGATTGTGATGATTTTGATGACGCTGCTACTGATGATTATTATGGCAACAAAGATGATGGAGATGATGATGATGATTGTGATGACACTGCTACTGATGATGATTACGACAACAAAGATGATGATGATGATGATTATGATGATTGTGACGATACTGCTACTGATGATTATTGCGACAACAAAGATGATGATGATAATGATGATGGTGATGATACTGCTACTGATGATTATTACCACAACAAAGATGGTGATTAGGATGATTGTGATGATACTGATGGTGATTACGAAACGTCGGTACCGAGTCAATCTTCTGTCGCATTCCCTCTCCGCGCACGCCCCAACAACATCGGTCTCTTCACGCAGCCCCCATTGGCATCGTGTCTTCAGCACCGATTCCGTCCCAGCAAAAACTGTGGACCGGTTTCGACATTCGGCGTTTCGTCAGCGGTCAGTCTCGCTTGAGTCCACGCTGGCGAGCCGTCAGATACTAGCATACGACGTTTCGATTGCAACACAAGCAATCGTCATCAGGTACAAATGAAATAGAAACACAAATCTAGTATACTTAGAAATGTAATGTAATACAACAGAGAGTCGGATAACATAACAGTCAACACCCTACCTGGTTGATTACGTTCTTTATGGGAATGCTAAATTTGAGAGAGATACATAGAGAGAGAACTATGTTTGTTCTCTCTCTATGTATCTCTGTGGTATCTGTCTGCTTATATGTCTGTCTATATGTCTCTGGTTCAGTGTTGTATCTCTCTCTCAAATTTAGCATTCTCAGGAAGAACGTAATCAACCAGGTAGGGTGTTGACTGTTATGTTATCCGACTCTCTATTGTATTACATTACATTTCTAAGTATACTAGATTTGTGTTTCTATTTCATTTATACCTGATGATGATTGCTTGTGTTGCAATCGAAACGTCGTATGCTAGCATTTAATTTATTATTTTCTCTTTACACGTGACTTTACCGAAAGAACCAAAGAGTCATTCCTGCAGTCACGAAAGCTCCAAATTAAGTATGAGCCGTCAGATGTTTGTCGGCACCCCAAATCTCGTGGTCACGTCGTTGCAAATATTTCGTTCGATCTTCGTGGGGTGTGTGTAGGAAATACCGTATATGGCAATATCTGTGAAGTCGAGGACGTGAATACAAAGTGTATACGTGTGTCTTTGAGAAAAGCATGAGTGGGGAGCAAGGCCGTAATCTATTGATATATTAAAGGGAAATGTGTGATTATGTGTGTCTGTTCAAAATGTTTAGCGTACGTCCCGACATGCAACAAACTTGAAATTTGCCATGCAAAAATAATAAAAATGTACTTTTGAAAAAAAAATTGGGGGGGGGGGGGGGCAAAAATGCCCTATATTTTGCACGGCAAGTGAGCTGTGACGTCACATCTGTCATGTGACCCGTGTGCGGAAGCGTAACGGAGTGTGCCTGCTGATCGCGGGTAAAGTGAAATACAAATGTGTTGCAGGTCTAAGGCGTTCTTCGCGCAGCATTGCTGCTTTATGTTGAGTCGTTTACTGCCGTACGCACCCTGAAAGTTGTGTGTGTCTGCAGCAAGCGCGTGTTTGTGTACCTATGGACGCACGCGCGTGTGTGTGTGTGGGGGGGGGACAGGGATGTCCTCTGGCTCCATCATTATTTAACATCTATTTCGACTGCGTAGTTCGTGAAGCCTTCAATAGCTGTATCGGGGGAATTTCCATTTGGTATAGATATAATGGGAGGCTGATCGACGCCCGGGTGCGATCAAGGGATGGCTCCCTATTGGTCAACCATGTTATGTATGCCAATGATCTGGTAATAGCTGCTCATTCAGAAGAGGAGTTGGAGACGCTGCTGCTGAGACTGGAGCGTGCCACTAAGAGGTGTGGCCTTACCATCAGCCCCACCAAAACTAAGCACCTGACTGGGTATTTTGTACCATCGGACACTCCACCCCCACAACTCCCAATCGGTGATGGGGAAGTTGTGGAGAGAGTGGAGAGTTTCCCATACCTGGGCAGTGTGCTTATGACCGGCTCCAGTTTAACAGCAGAGGTCTCACTCCGAATCAGTCGAGCGGCAATATCTTTTCATCGGTTGCGTAACGCTGTGTGGAAGCTACCTGGTCTGTCGCTCCGCACGAAGCTTCAGGTCTTCTCGGCCACGGTCATTCCCTCCCTTCTCTACGCTTGCGAAACGTGGACCCCCTTAATGGAGCATCTTCGCCGGTTGGAAACATTTAGGCTGGCCTGCCTACGATCCATCCTGGGTTTAACCAGGCTGGATTGTGTGAGGAGCTCACAAATCCTTGAAAGATCTGGACAAAGTCCCATCGGTGAGCTCCTCCGGCAGGCAAGGCTGCATTGGCTGGGTCATGTAGCCCGCATGCCAAGCCACCGCATGCCTAAACAGCTTTTGTTCGGCCGGATCGAGGGGGCTAAACGGGCACGGCACGGGCTAGAGAAGAGATGGAGTGATGTGGTACAGGAGGACGTGGAGCTGAGTGGACTTGCCGAT
>NC_136327.1:7288515-7561032 GCF_964198595.1 Lampetra fluviatilis | reverse complement strand
GGTTGTTTAATTTGTTTGCTGGTGACTTTGTGTGTTTCATATCGGAATCGCCTCCAGTGCCGTTGCTGCTTGCGGCAATAAAAGTTGTTTAAAAGTCAAAGTCTCCCCCTCCTCGTCTCTCGCCACCCTGTCGCTCGCGTTGCTCCGTCACTTGCCCATCGGTCCTCTTCCTCCCGCGCGCGTTCCCTCCGCGACTCCGACTCCCCTTGCCAGGAAGTGTGCCACAGTTGCCGTTCATAATTGGTTTTTTACCCTTCTATCTGGCAACAAAACTGACACCTTTTTACAAGGAGTCATGTTTGCATAGACCACAATACCTGCAGTCATAAATACAAACAAAAGACATAACTCTGATAATGTATGCACTGTCCTTGAAGTTGATTGGTCCACACCCGAGACAGCTTTCCTTAGAGCCTAGTCTCACATGTTGTTGGACCAGATGACGCCAAAAGGCGCGCGCCTTTTCAACTTCAAGGACAGTGCACATTATCAGAGTTATGTTTTTTGTTTGCATTATGACTGCAGGTATTGCGGTCTATGCAAACATGACTCCTTGTAAAAAGGTGTCAGTTTTGTTGCCAGATAGAAGGGTAAAAAAACAATTATCATATTTTTACTGGCAAATGAGGTTCCCATAGAGTTGCCGTTCAGTTCAACGAAAGGGGGTTGATTGGAACTGCAGGCAGACCGGAGTTGCGGCTTAATGGGTTCCGGACGCGACTATTATCTAGCGGACATCGGTGAAGAAGAGCTTTACGGCTCATCGGATTTCTCCGGTATGAACACGTATTTCGGATTCCGATTGTGGCCTTCTCTGTCTATCTCCGTTCCGTGTGCGCAATCAGTCACGAAGAGACGCGCAGTGGAACAACGCCGAGTCGCCTCGAGGGGGGCTACACGGAGGGGGGGGGTGCAGGGGGGGGGGGTGTCGTCAGTAGGTAGGTGGGAGAGTGAGCGAGTTGGTAGGTGGGTGAGTGAGTTGGTTAGCTGGTAGGCGAGTGATATGGTTGGTAGGTAGTTAGGTGGTAAAGCGAGTTGGTTAATAGGCGGATAGATCGATGTGTAGGTGAGTCAGTTTGATGAGTGGGTACTCATTTGAGACTGAGACGACCTAGGGGAGAGGCCCAGGACCGGTTCAGATAATCGTCACCGGTGTTGGCCGTGAGCGGGAATCGAACCTGGGTCGCCGGGTTCGTAGCGTAGTGCGCTAACCGCTGCACCACCGCTCCCCAGCGATTCCAAGCACACACGCACAAGCGGACGGACGGACGGGTGAGTGGAGTTACTTTGTATAGACGGGTGGGTGAGCGGCTTTGGTGAACACGTTGATGTGTTTATAGTGACTCAGTAACCGGAGTGTGTGAATAGCCCGCCGAGCGAATGGGTTGGTTGAATGCGTCAAGTGGTGAACAGAGGAGTGAGCGAGCGAGCGAGAGGGCGGGGTGAGTGGCTGGGTGAGTGGCTAGGTGAGTGTCTGGGTAAGTGGCTGGGTGGGTGAGTGGGTGGGTGAGTGGCTGGGTGAGTGGCTGGGTGAGTGGCTGGGTGGGTGAGTGGCTGGGTGAGTGGCTGGGCGAGTGACTGGGCGAGTGGCTGGGCGAGTGGCTGGCTGGGTGAGTGGCTGGGTGAGTGGCTGGGCGAGTGGCTGTGTGAGTGGCTGGGTGGGTGAGTGGCTGGGTGAGTGGCTGAGTGAGTGGCTGAGTGAGTGGCTGGGTGAGTGGCTGAGTGAGTGGCTGGGTGAGTGGCTGGGTGAGTGGCTGGGGGAGTGGCTGGGTGAGTGGCTGAGTGAGTGGCTGGGTGAGTGACTGAGTGAGTGGCTGAGTGAGTGGCTGGGTGAGTGGCTGAGTGAGTGGCTGAGTGAGTGGCTGGGGGAGTGGCTGGGAGAGTGGCTGGGTGAGTGGCTGAGTGACTGGCTGGGTGGGTGACTGGGTGAGTGGCTGGGTGAGTGGCTGGGTGGGTGAGTGGGTGGGTGAGTGGCTGGGTGAGTGGCTGAGTGAGTGGCTGGGTGGGTGACTGGGTGAGTGGCTGGGTGAGTGGCTGGGTGGGTGAGTGGCTGGGTGAGTGGCTGGGGGAGTGGCTGGGTGAGTGGCTGAGTGAGTGGCTGGGTGAGTGACTGAGTGAGTGGCTGAGTGAGTGGCTGGGTGAGTGGCTGAGTGAGTGGCTGAGTGAGTGGCTGGGGGAGTGGCTGGGAGAGTGGCTGGGTGAGTGGCTGAGTGACTGGCTGGGTGGGTGACTGGGTGAGTGGCTGGGTGGGTGAGTGGGTGGGTGAGTGGCTGGGTGGGTGAGTGGGTGGGTGAGTGGCTGGGTGAGTGGCTGGGTGGGTGAGTGGCTGGGTGAGTGGCTGGGTGGGTGAGTGGGTGGGTGAGTGGCTGGGTGAGTGACTGGCTGGGTGGGTGACTGGGTGAGTGGCTGGGTGAGTGGCTGGGTGAGTGGCTGGGTGGGTGAGTGGGTGAGTGGCTGGGTGAGTGGCTGGGTGGGTGAGTGGCTGGGTGAGTGGCTGGGTGAGTGACTGGCTGGGTGGGTGACTGGGTGAGTGGCTGGGTGAGTGGCTGGGTGAGTGGCTGGGTGGGTGACTGGGTGAGTGGCTGGGTGAGTGGCTGGGTGGGTGAGTGGGTGGGTGAGTGGCTGGGTGGGTGAGTGGCTGGGTGAGTGGCTGAGTGAGTGGCTGGGTGGGTGACTGGGTGAGTGGCTGGGTGAGTGGCTGGGTGAGTGGCTGAGTGAGTGGCTGGGTGGGGTGACTGGGTGAGTGGCTGGGTGGGTGAGTGGGTGGATGAGTGGCTGGGTGGGTGACTGGGTGAGTGGCTGGGTGAGTGGCTGAGTGAGTGGCTGGGTGGGTGACTGGGTGAGTGGCTGGGTGGGTGAGTGGGTGGATGAGTGGCTGGGTGGGTGAGTGGGTGGGGGTGAGTGGCTGGGTGAGTGGCTGGGTGAGTGGCTGGGTGAGTGGCTGGGTGAGGCGTTCTCGCTGCGACAAAGGACGGCATTGATATCAGCCAGGGGCGGTGGGGGGGTGGAGGAGGAGGTGGTGGAAGTGGTGGAGGTGGTGGTGGGGTGAGCCGCGTCTCTAGCCGAGTCGGGGATATCTCCGAACTCGCCCGCCGCTTAAACCAACACGGCGGATCTCAGGCGACACTGCAGGCGGTGTGGGCGGTGGATGTCCGCGCGATGGGGGAGGGGAGGGAGGGGGAGAGGTGGGAGGGGGACGGGTGGGAGGGTGAGTGAGTGAGTGGGTGAGTGGGTGGATGGGTGGGTGAGTGAGTGGGTGGGTGGATGGGTGGGTCAGTGGGTGAGTGGGTGGGTGGGTGGGTGAGTGGGTGGGTGGGTGAGTGAGTGAGTGAGTGGGTGGGTGGGTGAGTGAGTGAGTGGGTGGGTGAGTGAGTGGGTGGGTGGGTGGGTGAGTGGGTGGGTGGGTGGGTGAGTGGGTGGGTGGGTGGGTGGGTGGGTGGGTGAGTGGCTGGGTGAGTGGCTGGGTGAGTGGCTGGGTGGGTGACTGGGTGAGTGGCTGGGTGGGTGACTGGGTGAGTGGCTGGGTGAGTGGCTGGGTGGGTGAGTGGGTGGGTGAGTGGCTGGGTGGGTGAGTGGCTGGGTGAGTGGCTGAGTGAGTGGCTGGGTGGGTGACTGGGTGAGTGGCTGGGTGAGTGGCTGGGTGAGTGGCTGAGTGAGTGGCTGGGTGGGTGACTGGGTGAGTGGCTGGGTGAGTGGCTGGGTGAGTGGCTGAGTGAGTGGCTGGGTGGGTGACTGGATGAGTGGCTGGGTGAGTGGCTGAGTGAGTGGCTGAGTGAGTGGCTGGGTGGGTGACTGGGTGAGTGGCTGGGTGAGTGGCTGGGTGAGTGGCTGAGTGAGTGGCTGGGTGGGTGACTGGGTGAGTGGGTGGATGAGTGGCTGGGTGGGTGACTGGGTGAGTGGCTGGGTGAGTGGCTGGGTGAGTGGCTGGGTGAGTGGCTGGGTGAGTGGCTGGGTGGGTGACTGGATGAGTGGCTGGGTGAGGCGTTCTCGCTGCGACAAAGGACGGCATTGATATCAGCCAGGGGCGGTGGGGGGGTGGAGGAGGAGGTGGTGGAAGTGGTGGAGGTGGTGGTGGGGTGAGCCGCGTCTCTAGCCGAGTCGGGGATATCTCCGAACTCGCCCGCCGCTTAAACCAACACGGCGGATCTCAGGCGACACTGCAGGCGGTGTGGGCGGTGGATGTCCGCGCGATGGGGGAGGGGAGGGAGGGGGAGAGGTGGGAGGGGGACGGGTGGGAGGGTGAGTGAGTGAGTGGGTGAGTGGGTGGATGGGTGGGTGAGTGAGTGGGTGGGTGGATGGGTGGGTCAGTGGGTGAGTGGGTGGGTGGGTGGGTGAGTGGGTGGGTGGGTGAGTGAGTGAGTGAGTGGGTGGGTGGGTGGGTGAGTGGGTGGGTGGGTGGGTGAGTGAGTGAGTGGGTGGGTGGGTGGGTGAGTGGGTGGGTGGGTGGGTGAGTGGGTGGGTGAGTGGGTGAGTGGGAGGGTGAGTGGGAGGGTGAGAGGGTGAGTGAGTGGGTAAGTGGGTGGGTGGGGTGAGGTGGGTGGGGTGGGGTGGGGTGGGTGGGTGGGTGGGGTGGGGTGGGGTGGGTGGGGTGGGGTGGGTGAGTGGGTGAGTGGGTGAGTGGGTGAGTGGGGTCGGTGGGTGAGGTGGGTGGGTGGGTGAGTAGGTGGGTGAGTGGGGTGGGTGAGTGGGGTGGGTGGGTGAGTGGGGTGGGTGGGTGGGTGAGTAGGTGGGTGGGTGAGTGAGTGAGTGGGTGAGTGGGTGAGTGGGTGAGTGGGTGAGTGAGTGAGTGAGTGGGTGAGTGGTTGGTTCAGCAGACAGGCAGGCACGAGAGCGAGCGAGCCCGTGCGTCGTTTGCTCACGCAAGTGACGCCGTTGCAGGGGCTGCACCTGTATAGTGGGCGGTGTCAGTGGTGGGGGGAAGTGGTGGAGCGAGCGGGGGGGGGCTAAGAACTTAATGTTACAAGCAAATTAGACCACCCCCCTCCCTCCCTCTCCAATGAGCCGAGACCTCAGGCGCGTTACGCGTCTGCTAATGAGCGCCCGCCAGGACAATAATTGGCCCGATGAGGATGCCTCCCGTGTGCGGGGGGGGGTGGCGACTCCCCGCTGGAGTGGACAGGTGTTTCTGAGCCTCTGCGTTAATGCAATTAATGTAATTACAGTGACATAATGAACACACACACACGCTGCTGCTGCTGCTGATGGAGCTTGCACACTTACGACGCACAAAGGGCCACCTCGGTGAAGAGGCGAGTGTGTGTGTTTGCTGTTCGCGAGACTCTCTCTCTCTGTAGGGTCGGTGGCACGGCGCGTACCAGGGAGTACTGGTGACCAGCAGCAACGCCCGACCGCCTTTGTCTTCCCCAATGCTGATGCTTACACATCGCACCCATTACTCCGTTTTTTGTTGTTGTTGTTGTTGTTGAAGCTGAGTCGATATCCACGTATATGCCCGTGCATGTATACACAATACACACTACACTACAGGATACCTTTACACACACGTTCATTTACAGGCGTTTGTGTGTATGTATATATACAGCAATAATCTACCCCGTACAGATGGAAACAGATGGAGATAAGTTCACTTGCTGCTTTGCCTTGTTTTATTTTCTTATCCTGGCTAGTCGGAGTAATGCAACTCTCCCCGACGCAACAATCCGTGTGTGGTCCACCAACCCTGGCTGCTGGCTACACAGCGCTGGGTAAGAGGCAGCCAAGGCAGCAGCAGCAGCCGAAGTCACCAATCTCCACCCTCCCCGGCTAAGCTTGCAGGGGTGGGGAACGTCCGGCCCGCGCGGGCCGTATGAGGCCCACGAAATCATTTGGGTCTGGCCCTGCCAAGGCAACCGCATGCGGGACTCGAAATTTAATAAATTTAGGAGCAAACCTGTAAAAGCAGTTGCGAGCAGCGACATCATCAATACCAGCTAACATCACACGCCTCGCCAGAGAGAAGCAGTTCCAGCCCCATTGCGTTAGGGGTGAGTCAATTAAATGTTCGACCAAATATAACGTGCTAATTTTGAAGTTGATGATTTTGTATGGCCCGTGAATGATGTTATATGAATATCCAAATGGCCCTTGGCAGAATAAAGGCCCCCCACCCCACCCCTGGGCTAAAGAGCCGGCACCTCCGATAACTTGGGTTCGACCCCCACACTTCGGTTTTCAATCGTAAAACAACAACAAAAAGTGCACTGTTACTAAATGCATAGGCCTTAATTTGTGTTTTCGATGATTTACCTTCTAAGAAAAAAAATGTGTCCGTGTCTCGACCCCCAGAAAGATGCCCACAGGTGAAGAAATCCTGCCCGAGTTGAACTGCACGGCAACTGTTCCACCCCACGAGTTGAGAGGCGTTTCGTTCTTTCAAATCGGCGCGTAACGCCTGCCACGAACGGTGGACGTCACGCACGGATCGACGACAGCGTTGCAGGAGGGGCGGTCAACAATGGCACGGGAACGCGGTCTGAGCAGCAGGAGGAGGGCCGCCGCTGACGCCGAGAGAGGGGAGCGCTCAGCTGGGAGAGTCCTCGCCCAGGAAGGAGGAGGAGTGAGAGGAGGAGGAAGACGCGGAACCGAGAGCGGCGGCTCGACGCGCGTTCTGGGGACGTTGACTCTCGTCAGAGCTGCGGGGACTTGGCTGGGCAAGGGGACTTCACGGCTCGAAGCGATGGTGGTGATGGTGGATGGTGGTGATGGTGGTGGCGGTGATGGTGGATGGTGGTGATGATGGTGGTGGGTGGTGATGATGGTGGTGGATGGTGATGATGGTGGTGATGATGGTGGTGGCGGTGATGGTGGTGCACCACCAGCTGTACCCACTACTGTGCCAACTTGCTGAGATTTTATCCGCCCGGCGCTCCGCTCGTTGTTGTGAGCGTCGTTTTCTCCGCCCTCCGTTGTTGCTGGAGGGCGACTGCCTCCAACTGCCCAGTAGCAGCAGCGTCCTTCACGAGCCTCCTCCGTATAGAGGCCGATGATCTTGACACCGCTGGTACCGGTCAGCGGCAAGTCCACTCAGCTCCACGTCCTCCCGTACCGCATCAGTCCACATATCTCTAGACGTGTGCTGTGATGCATGCATCGAGGCAGATAAGCAGAGCCATGTGATAGACGCAGAGCGTGCACGCGGTCTGTGGAGTGTCCATACAGAACGCGAGCCGCGAGCACGACTGTGAAAGTGGAACGTGCACGAGCGTGTGTCGTGAAAGTGAAACGTGTGTCGTGAAAGTGAAACGTGTGTCGTGAAAGTGAACCGTGTGTCGTGAAAGTGAAACGAGTGTCGTAAAAATGAAACGTGTGTCGTGAAAGTGAAACGAGTGTCGTGAAAGTGAAACGAGTGTCGTGAAAGTGAAACGAGTGTTGTGAAAGTAAAACGTATGTCGTGAAAGTGAAACGTGTGTCGTGAAAGTGAAACGAGTGTCGTGAAAGTGAAACGTGTGTCGTGAAAGTGAAATGTGTGTCGTGAAAGTGAAATGTGTGTCGTGAAAGTGAAACGTGTGCGCGTTTGCGGCGCGCGTGCGTGAGTGTGGGGAGCGGTGGCGCAGCGGTGAGCGCACGCCCTGCAGCTTAATCGGTGTGAGTTCGTTTCCCGGTCACGGCCATCATCAGTGGCCGCTCCACGTGGCTGACTGACTTCAGCCATAAATGAACACCTGATGCAGTGTGCAACAACAACAACAACAACAACCAGCGCTGGAGAGACAAAGGCGGCCGGGCGTGGCACTTGGCTACACCATCCCGTCGTAGGTGCTGGCTGACAGCACTTGCCCGCAACAGTTAATGGGGCTGTATTCGACAAATGTGTGTTTTGTCTTCGCATATGTGTGTGTACGTGTTTACATGAATACACACCTGTGATTGTGTGTGTGTATTATGGGTGGGGATATGTATGTATGGGGGGTGTATTGGTGTATGATGTGTGTGTATGGGGGTGTAATGGTGTATGATGTGTGTGTATGGGGGTGTAATGGTGTATGATGTGTGTGTGTATGGGGGTGTAATGGTGTATGTTGTGTGTGTATGGGGGTGTAATGGTGTATGATGTGTGTGTGTGTAATGGTGTATAATGTGTGTGTGTATGGGGGTGTAATGGTGTATGATGTGTGTGTGTATGGGGGTGTAATGGTGTATGATGTGTGTGTGTATGGGGTGTAATGGTGTATGATGTGTGTGTGTATGGGGTGTAATGGTGTATGATGTGTGTGTGTGGGGGTGTAATGGTGTATGATGTGTGTGTGTATGGGGTGTAATGGTGTATGATGTGTGTGTGTGTATGGGGTGTAATGGTGTATGATGTGTGTGTGTGTGTAATGGTGTATGATGTGGGTGTATGGGGGTGTAATGGTGTATGATGTGTGTGTGTGGGGGTGTAATGGTGTATGATGTGTGTGTGTGTATGGGGGTGTAATGGTGTATGATGTGTGTGTGGGGGTGTAATGGTGTATGATGTGTGTGTGTGTGTGTAATGGTGTATGATGTGTGTGTGTATGGGGGTGTAATGGTGTATGATGTGTGTGTGGGGGTGTAATGGTGTATGATGTGTGTGTGTGTATCGGGTGTAATGGTGTATGATGTGTGTGTGTGTGGGTGTAGTGGTGTATGATGTGTGTGTGTGTGTGGGGGTGTAATGGTGTATGATGTGTGTGTGTGTGTGTATGGGGTGTAATGGTGTATGATGTGTGTGTATGGGGTGTAATGGTGTATGATGTGTGTGTATGGGGTGTAATGGTGTATGATGTGTGTGTGTATGGGGTGTAATGGTGTATGATGTGTGGGTGTGTGAGGGTGTAATGGTGTATGATGTGTGTGTGTATGGGGTGTAATGGTGTATGATGTGGGTGTATGGGGGTGTAATGGTGTATGATGTGTGTGTGTGGGGGTGTAATGGTGTATGATGTGTGTGTGTGTATGGGGGTGTAATCGTGTATGATGTGTGTGTGGGGGTGTAATGGTGTATGATGTGTGTGTGTGTGTAATGGTGTATGATGTGTGTGTGTATGGGGGTGTAATGGTGTATGATGTGTGTGTGGGGGTGTAATGGTGTATGATGTGTGTGTGTGTATGGGGTGTAATGGTGTATGATGTGTGTGTGTGTGGGTGTAATAGTGTATGATGTGTGTGTGGGGGTGTAATGGTGTATGATGTGTGTGTGTGTGTATGGGGTGTAATGGTGTATGATGTGTGTGTATGGGGTGTAATGGTGTATGATGTGTGTGTGTGTGTATGGGGTGTAATGGTGTATGATGTGTGGGTGTGTGGGGGTGTAATGGTGTATGATGTGTGTGTGTATGGGGTGTAATGGTGTATGATGTGTGTGTGTATGGGGTGTAATGGTGTATGATGTGTGTGTGTATGGGGTGTAATGGTGTATGATGTGTGGGTGTGTGGGGGTGTAATTGTGTATGATGTGTGTGTATGGGGGTGTAACGGCCAACACCGGCGACGATTATCCAAACGGGTCATGGACCTCCCCAAGGTGGACTCAGCTTCAAACGAGTACCCGATGCGGTGTGCTATCACGGCCACCGGGGAGGCAAAGGCTGCCGGTCGCGGTGCTGGTCACCCACCCCATCGTGTGCCGTCATAGATGCTCGCTAAAAGCACTTGCCCCCAACACTCTTAAGGCTACGTGTAGGGGGGTGGGGATGAGAATCTTTGTCTTTGTGCGATTGTGCATGCATCGGTGTGCATTTCACATGGTAACTGTTGCAAAACACCACCCCCACCAATGCACGCAGCGCGTTGTATCGAATGCATTTCTCTCTATTGAACTAGAGCACGCGTGTTTATATAGCGTCAGCCAGCGCGAACACGTTTATCAAATACACACTGATAAGGCAGCTATGCTAGCGAGGGATTCCCCCCCCCACCTCCTCCTCCTCCTGGGGATGGAGGGGGGGGGGCAAAGTGGGGGGCGATGTGGAGGATAGGGGGTGGGGTGGTTGTGGTGGTGGTGGGGGGGGGTGGAGCTGTGTGAATGTTGTTGGGGGGGTGAGCGTTGGAGAATCTTAGGGCCTCCGTGGGCCGGACGCGTGCCCGACGGTTCGCGCCTACGGCCACGGGCGGGCTTGCTGGGTCCTGACTTGGAAAGGCCCTCGAGAAGAACACGCGCGGTCGTTTGCGATGAGATCACCATCGCCACCACCACTACACCACCATCACCACAACCACTACAAGACCACCACCACCACTATAATGCATCATCACTACTACACCATCACCACCACTACAAGACCACCACAACCACGACAATCCCATTATCACTACTACACCATCATCACCACGACAAGACCACCACCACGACAATCCCATTATCACTACTACACCATCACCACCACGACAAGACCACCACCACTAACTACCCCATCACCACAACTGCAAGACCATCACCACCATCACCACTATAATCCCATTACCACCACCACCACTACCACACCATCCACCAGCACTACACCGTCACCACTACAATAATATCACCACCACTACACCATTACCGCCACTACAATACCATCACCACTACTACACCGTCCACCACCACTAAATCACCACCACTCCCCACTATTGTCACCAACATCGGTAGCACCGCCAAAACCAACACCCATCATCGTTATCATCACCACCATCATCACCATCATCATCATCACCACTATCATCATCACCATCATCATAATCACCACCCATCATCGTTATCATCATCACCATCATCACCATCATCATAATCACCACCCATCATCGTTATCATCACCACCATCATCACCATCATCATAATCACCACCCATCATCGTTATCATAATCACCACCATCATCACCATCACCACCATCATCATCACCACCACTACCCATCATATCATCATCACCACCATCATCATCACCATCACCACTATCGTCATCACCACCACCCATCATCGTTATCATCATCACCGCCATCATCATCACCATCATCAGCAGCAGCATCACCATCACCACCATCATCACCAGCATGGCTGTAACCACCACCGCTATCATCACCATCATCATCATCATCACCATCATCATCACCATCATCACCATCATCACCATCGCCAGCATGGCTGTAACCACCACCGCTATCATCACCATCATCATCACCACCATCATCATCATCACCACCATCAGCAGCAGCATCATCATCATCACCATCATCACCATCGCCAGCATGGCTGTAACCACCACCGCTATCATCACCATCATCATCACCACCATCATCATCATCACCACCATCAGCAGCAGCATCATCATCATCATCATCACCATCATTACCACCATCATCACCATCGCCAGCATGGCTGCAACCACCACCGCTATCATCACCATCATCATCACCACCATCATCATCATCACCACCATCAGCAGCAGCAGCATCATCATCATCATCACCATCATTACCACCATCATCACCATCGCCAGCATGGCTGCAACCACCACCGCTATCATCACCATCATCATCACCACCATCATCATCATCACCACCATCAGCAGCAGCAGCATCATCATCATTACCATCATCATCACCATCATCACCACCATCATCACCATCGCCAGCATGGCTGTAACCACCACCGCTATCATCACCATGGGAGACAGGTACAAACAGGTAAAGGCGCGGCCCTGCATTGTCAATCTCACGCTGCTGCTGACGGAAGCGCTCCATCCTTCCCGGCTGGCCAGACGTCCTGGTGGGTGTAGCCAAGCTCTATACATGGGCACCCTTTATACCACACACACACCTGGGTAGTGACACACACACACACCTGGGTAGTGACACACACACACAGGTGGGCAGTGACACACACACACAAGTGGGTAGTGACACACACACACAGGTGAGTAGTGACACACACACACACACACACCTGGGTAGTGACACACACACACACGTGGGTAGTGACACACACACACACACCTGGGTAGTGACACACACACACACCTGGGTAGTGACACACACACACAGGTGGGCAGTGACACACACACACAGGTGGGTAGTGACACACACACACAGGTGAGTAGTGACACACACACACCTGGGTAGTGACACACACACACCTGGGTAGTGACACACACACACACCTAGGTAGTGACACACACACAGGTGTGTAGTGACACACACACCTGGGTAGTGACACACACACAGGTGGGTAGTGACACACACACACGTGGGTAGTGACACACAGGTGGGTAGTGACACACACACACCTGGGTAGTGACACACACACACCTAGGTAGTGACACACACACCTGGGTAGTGACACACACACAGGTGTGTAGTGACACACACACACCTGGGTAGTGACACACACACACCTAGGTAGTGACACACACACACCTGGGTAGTGACACACACACAGGTGTGTAGTGACACACACACACCTGGGTAGTGACACACACACACACCTAGGTAGTGACACACACACAGGTGTGTAGTGACACACACACCTGGGTAGTGACACACACACAGGTGGGTAGTGACACACACACACGTGGGTAGTGACACACAGGTGTGTGACACACACACACCTGGGTAGTGACACACACACACCTGGGTAGTGACACATACACACCTGGGTAGTGACACACACACACAGGGGGGTAGTGACACACACACGTGGGTAGTGACACACACACACACAACTGGGTAGTGACACACACACATACACAACTGGGTAGTGACACACACACACACGTGGGTAGTGACACACACACACGTGGGTAGTGACACACACACACACACGCGTTATGTATTTCACGGCACGCTGCTACTGTGCGCGCAGTGTTAGGCGCGTTTTTCTGGGAGTAAACAACGGCTGTGTGTGAGCGTGTGTGAGCGTGTGTGTGAGCGTGTGTGTGAGTGAGCGTGTGTGTGTGAGCGTGTGTGTGTGAGCGTGTGTGTGTGTGTGAGCGTGTGTGTGAGTGAGCGTGTGTGTGTGAGCGTGTGTGTGTGAGCGTGTGTGTGTGTGTGAGCGTGTGTGTGAGTGAGCGTGTGTGTGTGAGCGTGTGTGTGTGAGCGTGTGTGTGTGAGCGTGTGTGTGTGAGCGTGTTTGTGTGAGCGTGTGTGTGAGTGAGCGTGTGTGTGTGAGTGAGCGTGTGTGTGTTGGAAACATTTAGGCTGGCCTGCCTACGATCCATCCTGGGTTTAACCAGGCTGGATTGTGTGAGGAGCTCACAAATCCTTGAAAGATCTGGGCAAAGTCCCATCGGCGAGCTCCTCCGGCAAGCAAGGCTACGTTGGCTGGGTCATGTAGCCCGCATGCCCAGCCACCGCATGCCTAAACAGCTTTTGTTCGGCCGGATCGAGGGGGCTAAACGGGCGCAGCACGGGCTAGAGAAGAGATGGAGTGATGTGGTACAGGAGGACGTGGCGCTGAGTGGACTTGCCGATGACTGGTACCAGCGGTGTCAAGATCGGTCTCTGTGGAGGAGGCTCGTGAAGGACGCTACTGGGCAGTTGGAGGAAATCGCAACCCAACAACAACGGAGAGCAAAGGAGCGACGCTCACAACAACGAGCGGAGCGCCGGGTGGCTAAAGCACAGCAAGTTGGCACAGTAGGGGGCACAGGTGGTGCATCAGCCAGTCATCTCGGTCATCTCGGTCAGTCGATCCGTGGCACCTGCTGGGTCTGCCCCGTGACCTCCTGCCAGCGGGCGTTCGACACCTCACGTGGCCTCAAGGTGCACATGGCCTGGCACAAGCGTGACGTCACCGCCACTTAGTGGCGAATGGCGGTTGTTGTGTTGTGTGTGAGCGTGCGTGTGTGTGTGTGAGCGTGTGCGTGAGCGTGTGTGTGTGTGATCGTGTGTGTATTAGCGTGTGTGTGAGCGTGTGAGTGTGAGCGTGTGTGTGTGAGCGTGTGTGTGTGAGCGTGTGTGCGTGTGAGTGTGTGTGTGAGCGTGTGTGTGTGAGCGTGTGTGTGTGAGCGTGTGTGTGTGAGCGTGTGTGTGTTAGCGTGTGTGTGTGAGCGTGTGTGTGAGTGTGTGTGGGTGAGTGAGCGTGTGTGTGCGTGTGTATGTGTGAGCGTGTGTGTGTGAGCGTGTCTGTGTTAGCGTGTGTGTGAGTGTGCGTGAGCGTGTGTGTGTGTGAGCGTGTGTGTGAGTGTGAGTGTGTGAGCGTGTGTGTGAGCGTGTGTGTGAGCGTGTGTGTGAGCGTGTGTGTGTGAGCGTGTGTGTGTGAGCGTGTGTGTGTGAGCGTGTGTGTGTGAGCGTGTGTGTGTGAGCGCATGTGTGTTAGTGCGAGTGTGTGAGTGAGTGTGTGTGAGTGTGTGTGTGAGCGTGTGTGTGAGCGTGTGTGTGTGAGCGCATGTGTGTTAGTGCGAGTGTGTGAGTGAGTGTGTGTGAGTGTGTGTGTGAGCGTGTGTGTGTGAGCGTGTGTGTGTGTGAGTGTGTGAGTGTGCGTGTGTGTGTGTGTGTGTGAGCGTGTGTGTGTGTGAATGTGGTAATCGCCCTGTGCTACGAACCCGGCGGCCACAGTTCGATTCCAGCTCACGACCATCTATCATTGGCCAACATCTTTAACCGGTCCTGTGTCCTCCCATAGGTCGACTCAGCCTCAAATCAGTCCCGGGTGTGTAAACATCATCATTGGGAAGATAAAGGCGGGCGAGAATGTTGTTTTCCGCCACATCGCTCGTCCCAACATGCTGTTTGACTCTAGATTTGAAGCTTTCGTGACTGCAAGGATTCATATTCTTAGGTTTTTTCGGTAAAGTCACGTAGGTAAAAAATTCAAATTAATAAAAGTAAAATAAAATAATATATATATACGGAGTGGTATCTCCTGTAATCTCTCATTTACTTGATACAGCTGTCGGGCTGTGACGGTTCCACCTGAAGACGGAAGCTTGTGTTGCCTCCGAAACGTCGTGATTTTTATTTTTATTTTATTTTACTTTTATTAATTTTAATTTTTTTACCTACGTGACTTTACCGAAAAAAACCTAAGAACATGCTGTTTGACCTCTACGGGGCATCTCTGCCTGTGTGTGTACACAGTGTGGATCTGAGTAACGCCATTCACAGCGGTTATTCGCAGTCACGGTCCTGCGTGGTGCTGTGCCCCGTTGTATTGTGCGCGCGCGACGCCCCGCAGGATGTCTGCGCGCTCACCTGTCGGGTTACTCACCTGTCGGGTTACTCACCTGTCGGGTTACTCACCTGTCGGGTTACTCACCTGTCGGGTTACTCACCTGGCGCACGACCCATCAACACCCTACTCGTGGCACGCCACTCCCACCCGTGATCCTCACACGAGCCCCTAACACTGACCCCTAGCAATGACCCTAACAATGACCCCTAACAATGACCCTAATAATGACCCTAAAACTGGCCCTAACAATGACCCTAGCCCTAACACGAGCCCCTAATGATGACCCTAGCTCTAACAATGACCCTAACGCTGACCCTAATACTGACCCTAACACTGACCCTAGCCCTAACACTTACCCTAGCCCTAGCACTGACCCTAGCCCTAGCACTGACCCTAGCGCTAACACTGACCCTAGCCCTAACACTGACCCTAGCCCTAGCACTGACCCTAGCTCTAACACTGACCCTAGCCCTAGCACTGACCCTAGCCCTAACACTGACCCTAGCCCTAGCACTGACCCTAGCTCTAACACTGACCCTAGCCCTAGCACTGACCCTAGCTCTAACACTGACCCTAGCCCTAGCACTGACCCTAGCCCTAGCACTGACCCTAGCCCTAGCACTGACCCTAGCCCTAACACTGACCCTAACACTGACCCTAGCCCTAACACTGACCCTAGCCCTAGCACTGACCCTAGCCCTAACACTGACCCTAACACTGACCCTAGCCCTAACACTGACCCTAACACGGACCCTAGCCCTAGCACTGACCCTAACAATGACCCTAACACTGACCCTAACACTGACCCTAACACTGGCCCTAACAATGACCTTACCCATTACACTCAGTTATAAGCACACATCCACTGCCTTACCCATCTCACGCCAGTTATAAGCACACATCCTCTGCCTTACCCATCACACGCCGGTTATAAGCACACATCCCAGCAAAGCGAGAAATGAGTGTCTTACACCCCACCCCTCCCACCATCCAGACCCCCCCACCCCAACCCACCTCACCTCATCCCCCCCCCCCACCGTCCAGGTAATGCAGTGGCCAGTGTGTGAATCTGTCAGACAGACGTGGGAGGAGCCCCGCCCCCCCCCCGCCCCACCGCCGCCCCCTCCCCCCCGCCCCTCGCCCCACTCTACCTGAGCCGGCGCCACAAGACAAACAACCTCTACCTGCCCCCAGTCGGCCCACTCTACCTGCCCCCGAGTCGCTTTCATCTCGCACCGCTCCCAGCCCCCAAAGCTTGTGTGTGTGTGCCCCCCCTCCATCTTCCCTCCACCACCAGCCCCTCCCCTCGCCCGTGCCACTCCACCACCAGCCCCTCCCCTCACTCCTGCGTCCCGGTTCAGGTGTGTGCGTGTGAAGGTGTCTGTGTGTGTGTGTCTGTGTGTCTGTGTGTGTCTGTGTGTCTGTGTGCGTGAAGGTGTCTGTGTGTGTGATTCTGTGTGTGTGTGTCTGTGTGTGTGCGTCTAAAGGTGTCTGTGTGTGTGTCTGTGTGTCAACACCGGTGACGATTATCTGAACCGGTCCTGGGCCTCCCCTAGGTCGACTCAGCCTCAAATGAGTACCTGGTGCGGTGTGTAAACATCGCCACTGGAGAGACAAAGGCGGTCGGGCGTGGTGCTGGCCACCCACCCCCTCGTGTACCGTTCCGGCCTTCATAGGTACTCGCTAACAGCACTTGCCCCTACAGTCTGTTAAGGCTATATGGGGGATCTTTGTGTGTGTGTCTGTGTGTCTGTGTGAGGAGCGGTGGTGTAGTGGTTAGCGCGCCGCGCTGTTACGAACCCGGCGAACCGAGGTCGATTCCCGCTCACGCCCAACACCGGTGACGATGATCTGAACCGGTTATGGGCCTCCCCTAGGTCGACTCAGCCTCAAATGAGTAGCCGGTGCGTTGTGTAAACGTCGCCGCTAGGGAGACAAAGGCGGCCGGGCGTGGTGCTGGCCACCCACCCCCTTGTGTGCCGTGCCGGCCTTCATAGGTGCTCGCGGACAGCACTTGCCCTAACAGTCTGTTTAGGCTATACGGGGGATCTTTGTCTTGTGTGTGTGTGTGCGCGCGCTACGAATCCGTCAATCCGAGTCCGATTCTCGCTCACTGCCAACAGCAAGGAAATATATCTGAATCGGTCCTGTGCCTCCCCTAGGTCGACTCAACCTAAAAACGAGTACCCGGTGTGGTGTGTAAAACATCAGTATTAGGAAGACAAAGGCGGCCGGGTGTGGTGCTAACCACCCACGCCTTGCGTGCTGAGTCGGCCTCAATAGGTGTTCACTCACAGAACTCTCCCAAGCAGTCTGTTAAAGGCTCTACAAAGGGATTTTGACATCAGCCGTCGCCCCAACACTAGCTCTAGTTCTAACACCAGCTCTAGTTCTAACACCAACACGAACTAGCGCTAAACATGCGTGTAAGTATGACCTTGGTTGACCCTAACTTTATAGATGCGTTATTCCTGCTCGCGAGATTCTTGAGACACCTACACACAACACACACACCTACACATAACACAACACACACACATAGCACAACACACACACCTACACACAACACACCTACACACACACAGACGCACACACACACACACAAACGTACACCTACACACACACACGCACACCTACACACACACACGCACACACTTACACACACAGACCCACACGCCTACACACAAACGCACACACTTACACACACATGCACAAACACCTACACACACACAGACCCACACACCAACACACACACAGACGCGCGCGCCGACAAAGAGAAAGATCCCCCGTGTAGCCTTAACAGACTGTAGGGGCAAGTGCTGTTAGCGAGCACCTATGAAAGCCACACACCTACACACACACCTACACACACACAATCACGCACGCACACCTACACACCTACACACACACCTACACACACACCTACACACACAATCACGCACACACACCTACACACACACCAATACACACCTACACACACACCTACACACACGCACACACACACCTACACACACAATCACGCACACACACCTACACACACCTACACACACACACACACAAATACACACACACACCTACACCCACACTCACGCACACACACCTACACACACGCACACACACACACCTACACACACACTCACGCACACACACCTACACACACGCACACACACACACCTACACACACACCTACACACACACTCACGCACACACACCTACACACACACATACACACACGCAGACACACACCTACACACACACGCCTACACACACGTACACACACACCTACACACACACCTACACACACACCTACACACACGTACACACACACACCTACACACACACCTACACACACACTTACACACACACACCTACACACACACACGCTACACACACGCACACACCTCCCCACACGGCCGCGGGAGGAGGAGGAGGGGGGGTGGGATCTCAAACTGCGTCAGTCTCTCCCAGACACAACTGCCGCGAGGAATCAGGCGGCGAGGCGAGGTTGCCCTCATCCATCGCCGACGGCTGATGGATGACGAGGATGCGCTGCGGTGATGGATGCGACGCGCTGATGGCTGGAGATGAGTCGTTGATTGATGGCGGCGGATGATGGCCTCTTCCCAAAGTTCATGGATTCGTGCATAGGATTTGGGGGGGTGGGTGGGGGTAGGTGGGGCGAGTGCGGGGATGGGGGTAATGATCGAGCGAACAAAATAATTATTACAGCTGCTGCTGCTGCTGGGTTGTCAGTAGTGGTGGGCAAACAACAACAACAACAAACTCATTCGCCAATAACAACATGGTGGCCTTCCAAAGGGGAAGAACTGTAAAATGGTTCGACACTTCTATTTAAAGCTTTCGTGACTGCAGGGATTCATCTTTTTTGGTTCTTTCGGTAAAGTCACGTAGAAGGGAAATAATAAAATAATAAAAATAAAACATAATTATCACGACGTTTCGGCCACAACGCAAGCAGCCGTCCTCAGGTGAAGACCAGGTCTGTCGGGGAGCGTCTGAATGACGTCTGAATGACGCTGTCTCCCCGACAGACCTGGTCTCCACCTGAGGACGGCTGCTTGCGTTGTGGCCGAAACGTCGTGAGAATTATTTTATCATGTTTTATTTTTATTCTTTTATTATTTCCCTTCTACGTGACTTTACCGAAAGAACCAAGAAGATGAATCCCTGCAGTCACGAAAGCTTTAAATCGAAATTCAAACACATTATCATCACAGCTGCTGCTGCTGCTGGATTGTAAGTAGTGGTGGGCAAACAACAACAACAACAAACTCATTCGTCAATAACAACACGGTGGCCTTCCAAAGGGGAAGACAGCTGTAGAATGATCCGACACGTCGGCTTTCGCGAGCGATTAGTATCCATAGGAGAGGGGTGACCGGCGAAACGTCGTTCTCGAATTGGTAAATGTCGTGGGTTTACTCTCCAGCACACCGGTGTGCCAAACTGGTCACGGACTTTGATTTGAAGCTTTCTTGACTACAGGAATCCATACTCGTTGGTTCTTTCGGTAAAGTCACGTAGGTAGAAAATAAAAAAAATCACGACGTTTCGGGCGCAGCACAAGCGTCCGTCATCAGGTGGGAACGACACACTTCGAAATTTACGCGATCTAACACACACACAGAAAAAAAGCACTCTATTGTGGAAAAATAGAATGGCAAATATACAGTAGACGACGTTTCTGGCAAGGCCCCTTCTTCGTAGCGCGAGTGAGGTGGTGCAAGTGAATTGCACCACCTCTCTTGGCCATGCCGTGTGCTGTGGAGAGGGGCCCCAGCGAGCACTTGCAGGGCTGCGCCTTCACCTTATACACGCTTAGATCAAGCACTCGCCATGGCCAATGCCTGAGATGCTTCCACCACCGCCACCACCACCGCCACCACCACCGCCGCCGCCACCACCATCGCCACCACCACCACCACCGCCACCACCGCCACCACCGCCGCCACCACCGCCACCACCGCCACCACCACCACCACCGCCACCACCACCACCACCGCCACCACCGCCACCACCATCACCGCCACCGCCACCACCACCGCCGCCGCCACCACCATCGCCACCACCACCACCACCGCCACCACCGCCACCACCGCCGCCACCACCGCCACCACCGCCACCACCACCACCACCGCCACCACCGCCGCCACCACCGCCACCACCACCACCATCACCGCCACCGCCACCACCACCGCCACCACCACCACCACCGCCGCCACCACCGCCACCACCGCCACCACCACCACCGCCACCACCGCCGCCACCACCGCCACCACCACCACCACTGCCACTCGCCATCACTTCCTTCCTCCTGCTTAGACCCTGCAGCTCCCGCACCAGCGGCGCCCGACCTCCAAGTTCATCACCACCATCACCACCATCACCATCATTATCATCATCATCACCACCATCATCATCATCATCACCACCATCATTATCATCACCATCATCATAATCATTATCACCCTCATCATCACCATCATAATCACCATCATCATCATCATCACCATAATGCTTACCATCATCATCACCATCATTAGCATCATCCTAACCATCAAAATCATTATCACGCTCATCATCGCCATCATCACCATCATAATCCTTACCATCATCACCATCATAATCACCATCATCAGAACCTTCATCATCATCATCACCACCTTCGGTGCTTCGGTCCTCCCATTGCTTGCACCGTCGACACGTCCTTCAACAATCTGCTCTCATCATCATCACCATCATCATCACTGCCATCATCACCATCATAATCATTACCATCATCATCATCACCATCATAATCACCATCATCATCACCACCATAATCATTACCATCATCATCACCATCTCACCATCTCACATCAACACCATAAATCATAACCATCATCACCATCTCACCATCATCATCACCACCATAATCATTACCATCATCATCACCATCTCACCATCTCACCATCACCACCATAAATCATTACCATCATCATCACCATCACCACCATCTCACCATCATCATCACCACCATAATCATTACCATCATCATCACCATCTCACCATCTCACCATCACCACCATAAATCATTACCATCATCATCATCACCATCATCATCACCACCATCTCACCACCATAAATCATTACCATCATCATCACCATCTCACCATCCCACCATCACCACCATAAATCATTACCATCATCATCACCATCATCATCACCACCATCTCACCACCATAAATCATTACCATCATCATCACCATTTCACCATCTCACCATCACCACCATAAATCATTACCATCATCATCATCACCATCATCATCACCACCATCTCACCACCATAAATCATTACCATCATCATCACCATCTCATCATCCCACCATCACCACCATAAATCATTACCATCATCATCACCATCATCATCACCACCATCTCACCACCATTAATCATTACCATCATCATCACCATTTCACCATCTCACCATCACCACCATAAATCATTACCATCATCACCATCATTATCACCACCACCACTGCCACCAGCTTCACTTCCTCATAGTGCGGCCCTCTGGGTGCTGCTCAAATCCATCCCCGTCTCGGTATCGAACCCGGGTCGCAGGGGCTCGTAACTCTGCGAGGAAACCACCGCGCCACGCCCCCCCCCCCATCGAAGTGTCACGGTTCGTGGTCGGTTTGCTGGACCAGGTATTGACGCACCAATCCCACATTGTGAGTGCCGAGGCCGAGTGAATGCACGGCTCAGACAACCACTGGGCCCAGATTCGGTCGGGGTCAAATCTGGTTTGTTCTGATCGGCTGAGGTCAGGTAGGATCACATCAGGTCAGGGCAGGTCAGGTAGGGTCACATCAGGTCAGGGCGGGGTCACATCAGGTGAGGTAGGGTCAGATCAGGTCAGGGCAGGTCAGGTAGGGTCACATCAGGTCAGACGGGGTCACATCAGGTGAGGTAGGGTCAGAGCAGGTCAGGTCAGGTAGGGTCACATCAGGTCAGGGCAGGTCAGGTAGGGTCACATCAGGTCAGGGCAGGGCAGGTAGGGTCACATCAGGTCAGGCGGGGTCACATCAGGTGAGGTAGGGTCACATCAGGTCAGGTCAGGTAGGGTCACATCAGGTCAGGCGGGGTCACATCAGGCGAGGTAGGGTCAGATCAGGTCAGGGCAGGTCAGGCGGGGTTAGATCAGGCAGGGTCACATCAGGTCAGGCGGGGTCACATCAGGCGAGGTAGGGTCAGATCAGAGCAGGTCAGGTCAGGTAGGGTCACATCAGGGCGGGGTCACATCAGGTCAGGCGGGGTCACATCAGGTCAGGGTCACGTAAGCTGGCGACTCGAGATGGACGCAGCGAAGCGGGCAGCAGACGGGCGAACGAGAGAAAGAGAGAGATCGTGAGAAAGAGAGAGAGGAGAGGAGAGATGGGGGGGGAGAGAGAGAGAGAGGCGGACGCAGGAGGGCTACGGGGGGAGAGAGAGAGACAGGGCACGGAGAGAGAGACGCGCTCAGAGGGAGAGAGAGGCTGGAGCCGGGGAGACGCCGGGGACAGGAGGCGAGGCGGAGAGGAGCGGCGAGGACGCACGCAGAAGGGAGAGGCCGAATCGGAGAGCGAGCGAGAGACTTGGAGAGGGCAGAGAGAGAGGGGGGGGCACAGGAGGGGGGAGGTGGGGGAGGGAGGGAGGGAGGGGCGCGGGTCACCACTGACGCCTCCTAGTCTGCGGCTCAACATTCGATCCGTGTTGCGTCCTCGGCGTGGCGCGCGTGGCGCTCCCCCCCCCCCCCAACACTCCCCCCCTCCTCCTTACTCTGATTTATGCCTCTGTGATACAGAGACACATAGACACACATAGACACACAGACATAGACACACAGACATAGACAAACGTACATAGACACACACAGACACACATAGACACACGCAGACACACATACACACACACAGACACACGTACATAGACACACAGACCCACGTAGACACACAGACATAGACACATAGACACACGTAGATAGACACACACATAGACACACAGACACACATAGACACACACACATAGACACACAGACACACATAAACACACACAGACACACATAGACACACAGACACGCATAGACACACAGACATAGACACATAGACACACACACAGACACACATAGACACACACAGACACACATACACACACAGACACACGTACATAGACACACAGACACACATAGATACACAGACATAGACACATAGACACACGTACATAGACACACGTACATAGACACACACATAGACACACAGACACACACAGACACACATAGACACACAGACACGCATAGACACACATAGACACACAGACATAGACACATAGACAGACACACAGACACACACAGACACACACAGACACACGTACATAGACACACACAGACACACAAAGACACACAGACACACATAGACACACGTACATAGACACACGTACATAGACACACGTACATAGACACACATAGACACACACAGACACACATAGACACACACACATAGACACACACATAGAGACACACACATAAACAAAGGGAAAGGTCCCCCGTGGAGCATGAACAGACTGCTGGGGCAAGTGCTGCGTTGGTCGCGAGCGGGGTTCGTAGCGCATGGCGCTGGGAGCTACACTACCGCTCCCCACACACTCAGACACACACACAGAGACACACACACATAGACACACACACACACATAGACACACTCTCACAGAGACACACACACATAGACACACACACACACATAGACACACTCTCACAGAGACACACACACATAGACACACACACATAGACACACACACATAGACACACACACACACGTAGACACACACACACATAGACACACACACATAGACACACACTCACAAAGACACACTCACACATAGACACACACACACACACACATAGACACACTCTCACAGAGACACACACACATAGACACACACATATAGACACACACACATAGACACACACACATAGACACACACACACGTAGACACACACACAGACACACACACATAGACACACACACACACGTAGACACACACACACATAGACACACACACACATAGACACACACTCACAAAGACACACTCACACATAGACACACACACATAGACACACTCTCACAGAGACACACACACATAGACACACACACACGAAGACAAACACACACTTAGACAGGCACACATAGACAAACACACGCACACAAAGACACACACATAGACACACACGAAGACAGACACACACTTAGACAGGCACACGTAGACACACACACACATAGACACACACCACAAAGACACACACGTAGACACACACTTAGACAGGCACACATAGACAAACACACACACAAAGACACACACATAGACACACACGAAGACAGACACACACTTAGACAGGCACACGTAGACACACACACATAGACACACACAAAGACACACACATAGACACACACTTAGACTGGCACACATAGACAAACACACACACACAAAGACACACACATAGACACACGAAGACAGACACACACTTAGACAGGCACACGTAGACACACACACATAGACACACACAAAGACACACACATATACACACACTTAGACAGGCACACATAGACAAACACACACACACACACACAAAGACACACACATAGACACACGAAGACAGACACACACTTAGACAGGCACACGTAGACACACACACATAGGCACACACAAAGACACACACATAGACACACACTTAGACAGGCACACATAGACAAACACACACACAAAGACACACACATAGACACACACGAAGACAGACACACACTTAAACAGACACACGTAGACACACCAAGACACATCGATCCCTCGTGTAGCCTGAATAGACTGTCAGAACAAGTGCTGTAACAACGGCAAAGGTCCCCCGCATAGCCTATCCAGACTGTTGGGGCAAGTGCTGTTAGCGAGCACTTATACAGGCGACACACATAGACACACAGACACAACAAAAACAACAACAACAACAACAACCCCCGTTTTCCACTAATTGGTGGTAAAGTCAACCACGTCGCTTGTGCCAGGCCCGGTGCACTCTGAGGCCACGAGAAGTGTGGAAGGCCCCCGGTCACCCAAATCCTGCTCCTCGTCTCTCTCCCCGTTCCGTCTCCTAATCCGATGGGCCGACCCCCTTCGCTCTCACTCCCCCCCACACACCCCCCCCCCCCCCCCCTTCACGTGGCACAACGCGGGGTGGAACAAAAGTTGCTAAGAACGAACAACATCCGAACGCCGACATTCATCCCAAATGTTTGCCGGGGACGGACGCTTGTGTTGCGCCCGAAACGCGTCGTGATTTAATTAATTTTATTTTATGCCGACGTGACTTCACCGAAAGAACCAAACGGGTAGGGACGGATGTTGATTTGGGGTTCGCTCCGGGCAGGAATCAGCCGAGAGAGAGAGTTCCAAATCGCCGCTGCGAGTCTCGCGTTAAGAACTCATTAAGCGCGATCCACGTCATCGGTGAACCGGGTGCTCCGCATCCCGTGGAGTGTGACGTATAGCCCCCCCTCCCCCTCTTCTCCCCATTACCAACCCGCAGTGACCACAAAGGTAAAGTATGGTCAAATTACCCCCCACCGCTTGTGGTGGCATTCCATCCAGAAATGGTTGGGACCCGAATTTGGTTTCGCCTGCCTTAGAGCGCAGTGACTCCCACCCCCCCTCGCCCGCCCCCTACATTATACGCTCTTAAATTAAGCATTCATGCGTTAAGCGACGTGTAAATACATTGCCAATAACGCTCCCGCGTTAACGGTCCGTGCAAGTCACGGTAAGTGAACGGCATGATTGACACCGTGCACAGTGTGTGTTGCGTAATAACACGGCGAGGTCACAAGCGCAGCTCCGCAATTGCCCGTTCGCCCCACTGTTGCCGGTGGTGCATCCGCCAGAGGGAACTCTCGAGAGCGGAGGGAGTGCTCGGCCTACTCTTCCACGCTGGTCCCTACGTCTTGGAAGAAGCGTGCAACCCCTTCGCGATGTCGTCATCATCGTCATCATCATTAATCAACCCTCGTCATCCATTGCTGTTGCGTGATCTGTCATCCACGTGTTCCTCTCTCTCTCTCTCTCTGCTGCTTTCGTTGCGGCCCTTTAGGTGCACATCGGTGCCATCGTAACGTCGACAACAACAACGACAACAACGACGATGACGACCACGTGGTCGTGGCACGCGGTGCAACTTCGCTGGCGGCCGGTGACGAGCGCCGTCGTGACGCCGTGGATGTCCGCTCTTGTGAATGGTGCCACGGGACCTTGAGGGTCTTTGTGGCGTCCGGTTTGATGAGCTCGAGGGAGCGCTTCGGTATGAATGCGTCACGCGCCCATTCAGGTACGGGGAGGGTGGGGGGTGCGATAGGCACGTGGGTGCGAGAGTGTGGGGGGGAGTCGTGAAAGACGCTGCTGGGCAGTTGGAGGCAGTGGACCTCCCAACAACAGCGGAGGGCGGAGGAGCGACGCTCACAACAACGAGCGGAGCGCCGTGTGGATAAAGCACAGCCAGTTGGCACAGTAGGGGGGCACAGGTGGTGCATGGGCCACTCATCTGAGTCGGTCGACCCGTGGCACCTGCTGGGTCGGCCCCGTGACCTCCTGCCGGCGGGCGTTCGGCACTTCACGTGGCCTCAACGTGCACCTAGCCTGGCACAAGCGCCGTGGTGACGTCACTGCTACTTAGTGGTGAATGGCGATTGTTGTTGGGGGAGCGTTAGTGGAACATTTAGCACGCAGCACTATGAACCTGGCGACCCGGGTTACTTTAACCGGTCCTGGGCCTCCCCTAGGTCGACTCAGCCTCAAATGAGTACCTGGTGCGGTGCGTAAACATCGCCACTTGGGAGACAAAGGCGGCCGGGCGTGGTGCTCGCCACCCACCCCCTCGTGTGTCGTGCTGACCTTCATAGGTGCTCGCTAACAGCACTTGCCCCAACAGTCTGTTCAGGCTATACGGGGGATCTTTGTCTTTGTGTGTGTGTGTATATGTGTGTGTGCTAAATACAATTTATGTTTAACATAAATAGCATCCGCATTTGTGATACTACGTGCAGGCCTCTGTAATGTTACGTATCATCGTGTATGTGAACGTGTGTCTCCAACGTTATAGTTGTATAGTACGTACGAATCCTGGTGCAAATGTCTACAGTCATTGTCTACATGTGAAACAAATAATACGATTGTGTACCGTATGTTGCATGATGTGGTATGTGTGTATCTATTTGTGCATACACACACCACGAACCAGCGCCCTACCTCATTGCAGACCAATTCAGACCGTTTGGGTCACCCCGTGTCCTTTATAAATCTCAACGTTCATCATATAAAGTCCCATCACAAGGGAGAAACACACACAACTAGACAATCACCACTAGTACACTCACCACTAGTACACTCACCACTAGTACACTCACCACTAGTACACTCACCACTACTATACTCAGCACTACACTCAGAACTACACTCACCACTAGTACACTCACCACTAGTACACTCAGCACTACACTCACAACTAGTACACTCACCACTAGTACACTCAGCACTACACTCAGCACTAGTACACTCACCACTAGTACACTCAGCACTACACTCACCACTAGTATACTCACCACTAATACACTCACCACTACACTCACCACTAGTACACTCACCACTAGTATACTCACCACTACACTCACCACTAGTACACTCACCAATAGTACACTCATTACAACACTCACCAATAGTGCACTCATTACAACACTCACCACTAGTACACTCACCACTAGCACACTCAGCACTACTTACCTGTCAAACCATTTTCAGTGTCCTACTTTATTACAGACCAATTCAGACCGTACTGGTCACGCCGTTCCTTATAAATCTCAAAGTTCAGCCTACAAAGTGCCAACACAAGGGAGAAACACACATTTTTATTATATTGTTTTGCCCGTATTGAAACGGCTGTACGCGGTATGGACCTGAAAACTCAATTTCCCTGTACCAGAATTCGGGCTAAAACCGCATGGGTCGACAACGATATATCGCTACATCCGGCTTGTGTTGTGTGTATGTGTGTGCGTGTATTGTAGGTCGACTCAGCCTGAAATTAGTACCTGGTGCGGTGTGTAAACATCGCCACTGGGCAGACAAAGGCGGTCGGGCGTGGTGCTGGCCACCCACCCCCTCGTGTACCGTTCCGGCCTTCATAGGTGCTCGCTAACAGCACTTGCCCCTACAGTCTGTTAAGGCTATACGAGGGATCTTTGTTTTTTTTTTTGTATAGCACGACACGTCCCGTGTGCACGTGTCGTGGAGCACACGAAGGCTCGTGGCAGGGCACCACAACGAGAGTTGATGAAGCCATCACAACACCGCGGCTCGCCATCGGTCGCCTGCCCCCCCCCCCCCATGAGCGGGCACACTGACCTCGCTCACGGGACAAACCTTCTGCGGGCTGTGAGCTCCACAGAGGAATGGGGGAGGGAGGAGGACCCCAGGATCGTTTGATTCGTCATTTGTGACCCTATGTCAGACGTGGCCGAGACTCGGGACGGCGGGGTGGTGGCTGGGGGTGGGGGGTTCGTAGCGCAGTGCGCTAACCGTGACCACCACCGTTCTGCACATTCAAATTGCACGCGTTCACATGTGCAATGACAAAAGACAAAGATCCGCCCGTATAGCCTGCGCAGACTGTTGGGGCAAGTGCTGCGAGCGAGCCGTTATACTTGGCGCCGCACGAGGCTGATGCGACGGCCAAGACCACGCCCGGCCGCCTTTGTCTCCCTCGTGGCGATGTTTTACGCACCGCACCAGGGACTGATTTGAGGCTGAGCCGACCCATGCAAATATGCGCACGCGCGTGCAAATACATTCAATATGGAGGCACACTCATCATAGATGCGATAAGGATGCTCGGCGTGACCTATACAGTACAGACTGTTGGGACAAGTGCTGTTAGCGAGCTCCTATTAAGGCCGGGTCGACGCGCGATGGGGTGATGTGGTCAGCACCACGCCCGGCCGCTGGGTTCGTAGCGCAGTGAGCTAACCACTGCGCCACCCATCTCCAAAGATCGTCTCGGGCACAGACGCGCGCACAACAACAAACCGTGGCATGGAGTGCAGCATCAGCACTGGGGGGAAAAAAGGCGGCCGGGCGTGGTGTTGGCCGTCACCCCTCCCTCGTGCAGCGCCGTTACGGCCTCCATAGCGGCTCGCTCACAGCACTTGCCCCAACGGTGTGTTAAAGACTATCCGGGCGAGCTTTGTCTTTGTGATGTCAACGCGTGTTTACACAGCCACTGCATGCAGCGGTGAGCGCTGCGCTACAGAACCGGCGGCCCGAGTTCGATTCCCGCTCACGGCCAACAACCGGTGGCGATTATCTCAATCGGTTCTGGGCCTCCCCTAGGACGACTCAGCCTCAAATGAGTACCTGGTGGTAGTGTGTAAACATCGCCACTGGGGAGACAAAGGCGGCCGGGCGTGGTGCTGGCCACCCCACCCCCTCGTGTGCCGTGCCGGCCTTCATAGGTGCTCGCTAACAGCACTTGCCCCAACAGTCTGTTAAGACTATACGGGGGATCTTTGTCTTTTAGTCAGCACTGTATGTCCACGTGTTAAATTGTCTACTTTCAACAACAATTGATTCGTTTTCTCACAACGAAACAGAAACAATATGCGATTGTGCCTTTAACATTTCATATCTTTAAACATTAGGAAAATATTGCTCATTATATTGGCGGTACGTGCGTCACTTTATAAATATTGCCTTGTAAATAAATGTACATGCATTGTGTATATATGTGCGTGTCTGTGCGTGTGTTCTATTTACATGTATGCGTATGGTGTATACATTGTGCGTAATTGTGTATTATATCAAAACATCGCATATATATGTGTGCATAGTTGTGCGTACGTATGTACGTCTGTATCGTAGGGTAATTGTGAAATTGTGTATGTGTGGGTGTGTATGTAATAATTAACAATATATTCATGCAAGCTTGTCTGTAAATATACTTACGACTTTAGGTCTACAATGTGTATTTTTTTCTGATATGTATCTATGTATGCCGCGTCTTAATGTGCGTAACTATGTTTGTAATTGTGTGTAACGATGCATACGCGTGCACGTGCGCTAATGTAATGCGTATTGGTGATCACGTGTTATTCTCGATTTGAAGTTTTCGTGCCTCCAAGGATCCATACTCTGTGGTTCTTTCGATAAAGTCACGTAGGTGAAAAAAATTGTCTTGCTGTGGTTGTCACACCTGATGATGCTTGCTTGTGTTGCAATCGAAACGTCGTAATTTTTTTTTATTTTTTTTATTCTTATAATTTTATAATAATATTTTCACCTACACGACTTTACCGAAAGAACCAAAAAGTATGGATCACGTGTTATGTATGAGTTTTGTAATTATGTACATATTCATACGTGGCACATGCGTATAGTATGCTATGTACTATCAAGCATGTATGCAAATGTAATGTTCTCTGTGTACGTACACATTTGCACAGTCAGTGTATTACGTCGTGGGAATCAGCAAACGAATTCTCAATTTTAAGAGGCCGTATCGTAATGCGCGGTGTGCGATGCAATTCAATTTGTTTAAATATTTTACGTGCAATGTGGCTGTCTTAACACACTTATCCAGTATATCTCTTGCATGCATACTGCATCATGAAATCATTACGAAACAGCTGTTGTATTTATGTGGACGTGTAAATACGGCAGAGCAAATATGGAGGGGGAGCCCTGCGGTTAGCGGACCGCACTATTAACCCGGTAACCTGAGTTGGATTCCAGGTCACGGCTAACATGAGTGGCGAACGATCTCTGAATCGTTCCAGTGCCCCCCCCCACACCCTCCCACCCCCACCTCCTTCCCTACTTCACCAACCCGCATTGACCAGCGTGATGAAGTATAGCCAAACAGACCCCCGTCACGACCGAAACGGTGTACACGCGTGTACACACGTACAAAGGCGGCCGGGCGTGGTGTTGACCACGCACCCCCTCGTGTGCCGTGCCGGCTTTCATAGGTGCTACTCGCTAACAGCACTTGCCCCAACAGTCTGGTAAGGCTACACGGGGGATCTTTGTCTTTGTGTGTACACGTAGTCACCATGAAGTGACGCTGCTTCTGCGCTGGCAGTGGTGCAATAAGCACAATTAACAACGACACTGGACAACATTCGTCACGAATACTGTGGCCTTAAATCGATAAAAATATATAGATAATTGGCAACATTTCGGGCAATTGCCCTTTATTATCGCTCAGTGATCCTCCTTCATGTGCTAGGAAGAAGGTCCATTGCCCGAAACGTCGGCTGCTATGTCCCCGCCCCGTTCCTTTTAAGGCCGGAGTGGTATAGACCTCAAGTGTAGAGCGTATAGTGACATCCACACTGCACTTGGACGAGGTCTGACTACCCACTCCTTACCCCACCACCATCACACGCGACCTGGCCACCGACTACAGCTGCCGGGTGGGTGGGCAAAAGAGGTGGGGGGGGGGGGGTGCCCATTGTTTTAATTGCCGCGTCTGGAGATCGAACTGACTACTTCGACACTTGTGCCACGGCTGATGACAACTTTCGTAGTTCTATTATGAATGGTTATTGATATCAATGTGGTTACGTTTAGTCATTTCGTGCGTGGACGATCCTTCAATTCCGCTCACGGCTACGAACTAGCCTCGGCAGAAATGTATCTCAACGGGTGCCAGTGGGTCTCTCCTTGGTCGACTCAGCCTTAAATGCGCAGCCCCCGGTGCTGTGTTGTAAACATCAGCGCGCGGGATACAAAGACGGACGGGCGGACACGCGCTCGCTGACAGCACTTGCCACGTAGGCATGCCTTTAACGAACACGTTGTGTGTTGCAACAATCACAATTGCATCGCATCGAGTTCAAATAACACCGCATGATGACGGTTACAATATGTGTTTTTTTTCATTTTCAAAATGCATTGCATTCTTACCGATGCACACACACACATATATATTTACTGTAGTGGTCATTCACAAGTAGACGGCAGATGGATTTCACAGCGATAACGTTCAGCCCCCCAATGGCCCAAAAAAACGCCAAGCAGGCCAGCAACAAACAGCACCATTAAAGTTGCAATTGACAAACGTGGCGCGTTTTCTCGAATTGAGACTTACGGTCGTAAGAACTTGCGAGCGGAGGAGTAGGGGAGGGGGTGGGGGAAGAGACGATACGCATAGCATATACACAATATAAAGTCAACAATGTGGTACGTGCATCGTGCCCGGGTGCGTCCAACGGTATTCGCCGACGCACTGCTCTAGATCGAGAGAGGGACACGGGGCTGCGTTGGGGTCGACTCGTGGAGTCGGCTCCAGACACCGCCGCACGGATTCTGAATTCGACATCGCGTGGCCGACAAACGATCACACGCGCGCACGCACAGGGCAAGAAGTCCCCCAACAGTGTCATTCGTCAGTAACAATGCTTGCGCGCGCGTGCGTGTGTGGCTAGGGTGGTGGGGGGGGGGCTTTCAAGGGAACACAATATATAATAGGCGACGTTTCAGGGAGTGGCCCTACTTCGTATCACATTGTTTGGTGAGGCCGCTAAACAGCCACAACAATCAACGCGTTCGTCAACAACGGCACTTAAAGGGAACACAAATATATCGTAGGCGACGCCATGTGCTGTGAAGAAGGGTCATTGCCCGAAACGTCATCAATAATATAGATTTGAAGGCCACGGTGTTGTTCTGAATGAATGCGTTGAGTTGTTTTGCGCTGTTAATTCGTGGATGTGCGCCGTTGTCACGAAATAAACGATTTTTTCCATGATACTTCAGACGATGAGAAGGCCCCGAAAATTCTACGCGAAACCCTCCCTGCCAGGTCTCCCCGAAGTGGCGGAATGATTTAAAATAAAAACAATTAAATTCCGCTCCGAGCGACTACCAGACCTGTCGGATCCCCTCCCTCCCCATCCCGCCCCCACAGCGAACGTCAATTTCATCCCAACCCCCCCTTAGAGGCGACGCAAAGAGGGCGCCGGAGAGACGCCGTGAACTTCGTGCCATTTGAGTCTAGATTTGAAGCTTTCGTGACTGCAAGGATTCCTATTCTTAGGTTTTTTCGGTAAAGTCACGTAGGTAAAAAAAATAAAATTAATAAAAGTAAAATAAAAATTAAATAAAAATCACGACGTTTCGGAGGCAACACAAGCCTCCGTTTTCAGGTGGAACCGTCACAGCACGATTGTTGCCTCCGAAACGTCGTGATTTTTATTTTATTAATTTTAAATGTTTTACCTACGTGACTTTACCGAAACACCCCAATAATATTTGTGCGCTTTGGTTCTTTCGGTAAAGTCACGTCGCAGGAACATTTACAGATCACGACGTTTTCGATCGCAACACAAGCAGCCGTCATCAGGTGAAAGAACCAAAGAGTATGGGTTCCTGCAGTCACGAAAGCTTCAAATAAAGCCGTGAACTTCGCTGAAGTTTGCTGTTGTGAGCCTCAAAGAGGTGACGGATTGCTGAGCGGCCTGGCCCATTTCGTGGTCGTCGGTCGATGGTAATGACGCAGTGGCGAGCCGAGAGGAGGGACACGACGGGCGAAAGGTCGTCCAGCCATCTCGGAGGACGACGAGGAGCGATTGCGAAATGAGCTCGCGTAGAGAGGCGGGTGGTGTTGTGGGGTGATATTGCTGCTTCGCTCGGGCCGCGAGAGGTGGTCGCCAGCTTGGGCGAGAAATATTCATCCCGCAGTGGATTGATCACGGCTGATGATAGTGGTGGTGATGATGATGATGCTGCTGATGATGATGATGCCGGTGATGATGATGATGATGATGGTGGTGGTGATGATGCTGCTGATGATGATGCCGGTGATGATGGTGGTGGTGGTGGTGGAGATGATAATGCTGCTGCTGATGATGATGATGGTGGTGATGATGCTGCTGATGATGATGCCGATGATGATGATGATGATGGTGGTGGTGGTGGTGATGATGATGGTAGTGGTGGTGCTGCTGCTGCTGATGATGATGATGCTGCTGATGATGATGCCGGTGATGATGATGATGGTGGTGGTGACGATGATGATGGTGGTGGTGATGATGCTGCTGCTGATGATGCCGGTGATGATGATGATGCCGGTGATGATGATGATGGTGGTGGTGACGATGATGATGGTGGTGGTGATGATGCTGCTGCTGATGATGCCGGTGATGATGATGATGCCGGTGATGATGATGATGGTGGTGGTGACGAATGGCCTCTTTGAGTTTGAATGTCTCCCGCTACAATTAGGGGGCGGCTTGCGCTCGCTGTCACTTGACCCAGCCCCTTAACCCCGGCCACGATCACTCGAGACGACCGTCCACACAGCGCCCCAGCCACGCGCGGCCACTCCGCGTTGCGCCGCGCGGACGTTGGCGAAGACGTTCCAAAGCTGAATTGGGAGCAGCTCCCATGTTCAATCCACTGCTGGATGAAGGGCTCTCTCTCTGTCTCTCTATCTCTGTTCAAGCCGCCGCCTATCACCACGGCCTTGCGGTGTAGCGATCTCTGCCCGGCATCAGCTGCACGGGAATCGATTGTGACGTTTTTTTTTCGATGTAAAGCTTTCGTGACTGCAGGGATTCACCTTCTTGGTGCTTTCGGTGAAGTCACGTAGAAGGGAAATAATAATATAATAAAAAATAAAACATAATAAAATGCAATTCTCACGACGTTTCGGCCACAACGCAAGCAGCCGTCCTCAAGTGTTAAATATACGCTGCCAAGCTTGGTGGTGTTCATTCAGACGCTGTCTTTCCGACAGACCTGTTCTTCACCTGAGGACGGCTGCTTGCGTTGTGGCCGAAACGTCGTGAGAAATGTATTTTATTAAGTTTTATTTTTTATTATTTCCCTTCTACATGACTTTACCGAAAGAACCAAGAAGATGTGACGTTTTTATTCTCATTATTTTATTGGAATTAATGGACAAGCATCGCAATGTGTGGCAGGACCCTCCTAGTAGCGCGTCTTGAGACTCAGTCAGGCTCCCCCGTACGCACACACAGTGTATGTGTGCGTGTGTGCATGGGCAGGGTTACTGGCGGTTGTTGCTGGACGGATCTCCCGCGCGACTGTTCGGGTCTAAGAGCAGCTCCCGGCACGTGGAGCGAAACGTCGGACATGCTGCCGAGCAATACACGGTGGCACAGGCCCGAAAACGCAGCACAACCATGAAAATCCACGCAGCTCTAAGATCGATAACTTCCGATAATACCGCATTCTCCGTATTATAAGACGCCCTAACCCCCTCCTGTATTTGAAAGCCAAAGTTAAGGCCACGTCTAATGATCCTGTAGGTCCGTGCGTGGAGGGGAGCGGTGGCGCAGTGGTTAGCGCGCTGCGCTCCAAACCCGGCGACCCGAGTTCTATTCCCACTCACAGGCAACACCAGCGACGGTCCTAGGCCTCCCCTAGGTCGACTCAGCCTCACATGAGTACCTGGTGCGGTGTGTAGTAAACATCGCCACTGGGGAGACAAAGGCGGTCGGGCGCGGTGCTGGCCTACCCACCCCCTCGTGTGCCGTTCCGGGCCTTCGTAGGTGCTACTCGCTAACACCACTTGCCCCAGCAGTCTGTCGAAGGCTTTTTTGTTAGCGTGACCACATTTGCGTAATTTGATCGACACACCGAGGGCACGTGGGCGAGAGGGGGGGGGTGGGTGGTGCGTCTTACTTTCCGGAGCGGCTTAGAGTCCGGGCAAGAACGACGGCCGCGTGCTTCGGGCGTTTGCGTGCGGACTGCAGCGCGTGTGGTTCGCCCCGGCCCCTCCGTCTGGGGGTTGTTCGCGGCTCGGGTCGTGGCGCGCGGTGGTTTTGGTGCACGGTGGCCTCGAGGCTTCATGGAGAGAGGGGGGGGGGGTGGTGACGATGACGGTGCCTTTACAATTGCGGCACCTAAACTCTGCGACCCTGTGCCCCTTCGGGGTGAGGAAATCATCTTCAAAATCTCGACGAACAAAAAGTACCTAAATATTGATTTAAAGCTTTCGTGACTGTAGGGATTCATATTCGTGGTTCTTTCGGTAAAGTCACGTAGAAGGGAAATAATAATATAAAAACGTACCTGTTGAAGAAGGTATATGTCTCTTTAGTTATTTCCAAACGTCTTTCTCACGTCTTCTTTACTTCGTTGTTGTTGTTAAATGATTTTCCGCCTTGCCACGCACAGCGCCCTGAGAGCGCTTGCTTGAGGGCGCTTAATGAATGTACATGATCACATTAACATCCCCATGATGCTGCTGCCCGCATCCACGCCGCCCTGTCCCCCTCCACCCGTAATGTTTACCACTGCCGCTGGTGGTGGCACACAAACAGCAGCAGCAACAACAACAACAACAACAAACAGCACTCAACACGTTCGTCAATAACAACAGTTGTGGCCTTAGAATGGAATAAAAATATGTATATGAATAAGGGTCATTGCCCGAAACGTCGCCCATAATATATTTTGTTCAGGACACGGCGTCGTTATTGACGAGTGTGTCGAGTTTTGTGTTGATTACTGTGCAGCAGCACCAACTAATTTGTTCAATGAGAATTCATCGATGACACATTCATAAATAACGCAATCGCCTCGCCTCCCTATCTCTCTATGCGATGTGAAGAAGGGCGACTGCCCGAAACGTCGCATATTTAAACAGATTTTTGTATGTATTTCAGTGTCATTGGCGAAAGGGTGTTGAGCTGTCTCGGTTGTTACTTTCTCCAGCGGTCAACTTGATGGATGTCTTTCTCCTCTGCTGCGCAAATCCAACTCTCAGTCCCCACTGATTGAAAACGTTCAGCTGCAGGGCCAAATTGGCACGCCGAGTTTTATGAACTGCACACACACGCACGTGTGATTATCGCGAGTATGTATTCCATCCATTTATCATCATCATCATGTATCGTCGTCGTTAATTTAGCCATCACAGATTCGCACCCATTGCTTCCACTCATCGATTTAATGAAAGCTCGTCTCCGCCAATTACATTCATACGTTTCACCGTTCGTTTAGCACGTAGGCTTTCGCGACCAATATTATTCATAATAACGTTTTTTCGGGTTAGATCGCGTTAGTTATAGCTGTGTCGTAATCCTCCACCACCCGACACGGCCAAACACCGTTGTTAATTCTCTATAAATTACTTTAATAATAATAATGTACGTGTATTGGTAATGCGCCTTTCACTGATGTCGCAAGGCGTCTTGTAAGAATACGGTTAAGGAAAGGCTAAGAGAGTACGAGACGCGACGTAGAATAAATTGACTTACGAAGATGTGTTTTTTAGACGACGCTTAGAAGTGTCCACATTATCAGATAAACGAATTTCAAACGGTAGCGAATTCCACAACAGAAGCGTAGACAGCGAACGAGAAGACATATATATCTCGTGTGTGTATATATGTAATAAATCAAGCTAATTATTGAAAGCGAAGTGAGATGACAATTGATTGAACAACGAAGCGAACGTGAGCCGTTTTTTTATTTTTTGCCGCGACGATGTTGATGAGTGGGAATCGCCCCGTCTCCCACTCGCCGAGAGAGCTGAGATGATGGGTAGGCGGAATATGCGAGAAGGTCGGTTATGCGAACATTTTTAAAATACATATATATATATAACGATGCCTTGCACTGGTCGGTTAATCGGGCGGATATGCGACGTTGTTCTGCGATTAGCACGTACGGTGTGACATAAGTTCAACATGCACGCGCGCGTTCTGCATTGAGCATGATGACGATGATGGCAGCCGATTGATTCCGGGAGGGCTGCAGTTCTCGTGATGCGACTATGAACGCAACTCTGACGCCACCGTCATCGTCATCGTCGGCTATGATCAATCCACTGCTGGATGAAAGCCTCCCCCCCCCCCCCACCCCCAAGTCGTTCCCATCAGTCACCATCCTGAGATGCAGCAATATCGTGCATCGCTCTCACGAACTGGCTCGTATTTAAAAGGAGCCGGGCACGCGTGAGTGCCGGCGACACGCGCGCACACGGCCACCCGAGTGAGAAGATGGGGGGTGGGGCTGGTGGGGTTAGTGCGTCTTATAATCCGGATAATGCGGCGAAATCAGAGGTCTAGCGGTGTCAGTGTCTGCGCGGGGCTTCGCGGCCGCGCTGCGTTTTCGGCAGCGTGTCCGACGTTTCGCTCCACGTGCCGAGAGCTGCTTTCGGACCCGCACACACGCGGGAGATCCGCATAGCGCAACCGCCAATAGCTCTGCCCACGCAGTCCTTCGCGTATCGCGTTCACCAAAGATAAAGAATACCCATATAGCCTAAGTAGACTGTTGGGGCAAGTGCTGTTTGCGAGCACCTATGAAGGCCCGGGACGGCACACGAGGGAGTGAGTGGCCCAGGACCACGCCCGACCGCCTTTGTCTTTCCCAGTAGCGATGTTTACGCACCAGGTACTCGTGTGAGGCTGAGTCGACCTAGGGGAGGCCCCGGACCGGTTCAGATAATCGTCGCTGATCTTGGCCGTGAGCGGGAATCGAACCCGTGTCACCGTGTTGGGAGCGCGCCGTGCTAACCGCTACACGTGGACGCTGTGTACACGGGCAGGTCACCGCTACACGTGCACACTGTGTACACGGGCAGGTCACCGCTACACGTGCACACTGTGTACACGGGCAGGTCACCGCTACACGTGGACACTGTGTACACGGGCAGGTCACCGCTACACGTACACACTGTGTGCACGGGCAGGTCACCGCTACACGTGGACACTGTGTACACGGGCAGGTCACCGCTACACGTGGACACTGTGTACACGTGCAGGTCACCGCTGCACGTGCACGCTGTGTACACGGGCAGGTCACCGCTACACGTGGACACTGTGTACACGTGCAGGTCACCGCTGCACGTGCACGCTGTGTACACGGGCAAGTCACCGCTACACGTGGACACTGTGTACACGGGCAGGTCACCGCTACACGTGCACACTGTGTACACGTGCAGGTCACCGCTACACGTGCACACTGTGTACACGGGCAGGTCACCGCTACACGTGGACACTGTGTACACGGGCAGGTCACCGCTACACGTGCACACTGTGTACACGGGCAGGTCACCGCTACACGTACACACTGTGTACACGGGCAGGTCACCGCTACACGTGGACACTGTGTACACGTGCAGGTCACCGCTGCACGTGGACACTGTGTACACGGGCAGGTCACCGCTACACGTGGACACTGTGTACACGGGCAGGTCACCGCTACACGTGGACACTGTGAGAGAGACAGGCCTTAATCCAGCGGTGAATTGACCATGGTTGATGACGACGAATGAATAATGATATCATCATCATCGTCGTCTTCATTACTTCTGTCAACATGAAAAGGCCAACGACGCGGATACATCTTCACCGGCCCCAGATGCGCGCCTCCCATTGGCACGGTTGGCTACGTACGGTGCGAAGGAAGTTCAACATACACACGAGACTGTACAACCTTCCCGAGGTCGACTCAGCTTCGGATGAGTGCCCGATGCGATGTACATATATACACCGTCGTGGTGAGTGCTGTTAGCGAGCACCTATTACACACTCACACGCATAAAAAAAAATTCATACACACACGTGGAGCGGTGGCGCTTCGGTTGGCTCACTTCACTATTAAACCCCTTTCGCGACCTGAGTTCGACTCCGAGCCACGGGCTAACGCCAGCGGCGCTGTGGTATATTTCGCAAGAGGCAGTCCTTTACCAGACTCGGCAAACTGCCCCGCTTGGTGAAGTATGCTCGTCAAAACAAACCGCGTTGACCAGCAGGGCCACGAGGAGTCCTTCATCGGCCGCGGTGATGACGGCGGAATTCGCGATGTCCTCGTTCGCGATATTCTCGCTCGCTAGCCGAACAAAGATAAAGATCACCCGTATAGCCTGGACAGCGAGCGCACATGAAGACCGGCGCGGTAACACGAATGGGGGAGGAAGGCCGTCTTTGTCTCGATGTTTAACACCATTGTCACCAGGCGCTCATTTGTGGCCGAGTCGACCTAGGAGAAATCCCAGGACCGGTTCGAATATCCCGATGTCCCTGTCATTGCTCGCGAGTGGGGACCGTAGCACAGTGCGCTAACCACCACCACCACCGCTCACCCACCACCACCACCACCGCTAGCACCAGCCACCACCACCACCGCTCACCCACCACCACCACCACCACCGCTATCACCCACCACCACCACCACCGCTATCACCCACCACCATCGCTAGCACAAACCACCACCGCTCACCCACCACCATCGCTATCACCAACCACCACCACCACCGCTCACCCACCACCACCACCGCTATCACCAACCACCACCACCGCTATCACCAACCACCAGCATACTCCAAACAACACCCAACCCTCCCTCACCTCCTATCTCCATCCCTATCCTCCTCGCCCTCTCCCCGTGCCTCTCCCTCCCCCCACCCTCCCTCTCCGCCTCCCTCCCTCCCTCCCCTCTCCGCCAACTAAACCCGACCTCGGCTGCCCAATGAACACCGCGCACACGAAGTGCTGGGGCCGTGAAGGCTGGGCGCGCTCTCGCATTGTGGCTCACAGCTCTCTCGCGGCTTGCCCCCTTGCCGCTGCTGCCGCTGCAGCTGCTGCTACTGCTGCTTCTGCCCCATCTTCAGCCTATCGCCCTGAGCGTCCCAAGACAGCAAGAGACAGCAAGAGAGAGGGACACGCGCGCGCACGCAGAGAGATCGAGAGTACGAGAGAGAGAGAGACACGCGCGCGCACGCAGAGAGATCGAGAGTACGAGAGAGAGAGAGTTGAAGAAGGGGTGTTGCATCTGCGGCTGCTGAGCGGAACGGCCGTGGTGGGTGCCGAGACGGAGTCGAATCGTGAAGGGAAATGCGGCAGCGGTCAGGAAACATCGCGTGAGTCAGCCCGGCTGCTCGCCTAACCACATACCCACACCTACCGAGCAAGCCGACCCAGCCGCCGACCTGCCAACGCACCTAAACCTCCTGCATCCACAAACCCACCCAGCTACCTATCGACCTACTCAACTCATCTTCCGGCAGATACAACATTCAACAACAGCAACAACAGCAGCAGCAGCAGTCACTCACAACAACCTTCACCAGCAGCATCAGCAACAACAACATTCGCACCCCTGCCCGCAGCCACCCAGTGGCGCGGTAGCTCCAGAGATGCATGGCAGGGTGCACTGTGCCTGGCACGCGGCTCGCATCATCGTCGCGTGAAGGAGGACTCTCCATCACCAGCATCACCGCCGCCGCCGCCTCTTCCTCCTCCTCCTCCTCGGCAGAGGAGATCGAGGCGGAGAGCTCGTTGGCCGTGGCGAGAAGAAACACGGCGAAGAAGACGAGGACATGGGTGATATGGGAGACAACTCCAAAAGTAAGTGGCGACCGACCCGCGTGTGGCGGAGCTAAGCTATGGTGGTCGCTCTCGTGGTGCTGGTGGTCGCTCTCGTGGTGGTGCTGGTGGTGCTGGTGGTGGTGGTGGTGGTGGAGGAGCTAAGCTATGGGGGTCGCTCTCGTGGTGGTGCTGGTGGTGCTGGTGGTGCTGGTGATGGTGGTGATGGTGGTTGTGGTGATGGTGGTGGTGATGGTGGTTGTGGTGATGGTGATGGTGGAGGAGCTAAGCTATAGTGGTCGCTCTCGTGGTGGTGCTGGTGGTGGTGGTCGCTCTCGTGGTGGTGCTGGTGGTGCTGGTGGTGCTGGTGGTGCTGGTGGTGCTGGTGGTGCTGGTGGTGGTGGTGGTGATGGTGGTTGTGGTGGTGGTGGTGGTGGTGGAGGAGCTAAGCTATGGGGGTCGCTCTCGTGGTGCTGCTGGTGGTGCTGGTGGTGCTGGTGGTGCTGGTGCTGCTGGTGGTGCTGGTGGTGGTGCTGCTTGTGGTGCTGCTTGTGGTGCTGGTGGTGCTGGTGGTGGTGCTGCTTGTGGTGGTGCTGGTGGTGCTGGTGGTGGTGCTGCTTGTGGTGCTGGTGGTGGTGGTGCTGGTGCTGGTGGTGGAGCCGACCGCTCACGCTGTCTGCTGTTGCTCATGCTACTGCTGTTGTTGATGTTGCTGTTACTGCTGTTGTTGGCGTTGCTGCTGCTGTTGTTGATGTTGCTGTTACTGCTGTTGACGTTGCTGATGCTGCTGCTGTTGTTGATGTTGCTGATGATGCTGCTGCTGCTGCTACTGTTGATGTTACTACTGTTGTTGTTGATGCTGTTACTGGCTGCCGTTGAACCTATTGCTTCTGCAGCTAATGCTGTTGCTGCTGCGGCTGTTGCTGCTGCTGCGGCTGAATTTGAATCCAATGCTGCTGACACCTTTGCCGTGTCGCTATTGCACACGACGACGGCAACTTCAGTAAACAGTTTCAAATGTGTAACGTGCGTGTGTGTGTGTGTATATGTGTGTGTGTGTGCATATGTGTGTGTGTGTGTATACATATATGTGTCTGTGTGTATATATGAGTGTGTGTACATATATACGTATGTGTGTGAGTGTATCTTTGTTTGTATTGCGCTCGCTAACATCACTTGCCCCAACAGTCTAAGTAGGCTACACGGGGAGATTTGTCATTCCATTCATGTGTATATGTGTGTGTGTGTATATGTGTATGTCTTTGTATGTCTTCGTATGTGCGGAGCGGTGGCGCAGTGGTTAGCGCACTGCGCTGCTGACGTCGGTGACCCAAGTTCGATTTCTCAAGCACAGTGCCAAATATTAGAACCGGTCCTGGGCCTCCGCCTAGGTCGACTCGGCCTGAAAAGAGTACCTGGTGCGGTGTGTAAACATCGCCACTGTGTCGTGCCGGCCTTAATAGGAGCTCGCTAACAGCACTCGCCCCCCCCCCCCCCAACAGCCCTTGAACGGCGTCTATAGGGTATCTTTGTGTGCGTGTGTGCATATATATAGGTTTGTGTAAAATCATATTCGCCCCGTTACATCGCATGGACGTACTGCACATGTGTGATTGCATATTTGCGCATATACGTGTGTGTCTATCTTTTGTGTATGCATGCGTGTAATATAAAATGAGCATTACATCTGCGTTACGCGCGTGCGTGTGCGTGTGTGTGCATAATAATGATATTAATTTACAGTCCTTTGTCAATCCACTGCTAGATGAAGGCCTCTCCGCTCCGTGTTGGTCGTGGAGGTTGTGTGACCATACTTCACCGCGCTGGTCAGTACGTGTAGGGCGATGGGTGTGGGGGGGGGGGTCCTGGAATAGCTCAGACGTCACCACTAACCCACGTGTGTGTTTGTGTGTGTACTGTACTGTGTGTGTACTGTGTTTGTGTGTACTGTGTTTGTACGTGTGTGTGTGTGTGTACTGTGTAGGTGTGTGTGTACTGTGGAGGTGTGTGTACGTGTGTGTGTGTGTGTACTGTGTAGGTGTGTGTGTGTACTGTGTAGGTGTGTGTGTGTACTGTGTAGGTGTGTGTGTACTGTGTAGGTGTGTGTGTGTGTATTGTGTAGGTGTGTGTGTGTATACTGTGTAGGTGTGTGTGTATACTGTTGAGGTCTGTGTGTGTGTATTGTGTAGGTGTGTGTGTGTACTGTGTGTGTACTGTGGATGTGTGTGTGTGTGTGTACTGTGTGTGTACTGTGGAGGTGTGTGTGTGTAGTGTGTGTGTACTGTGTTTGTGTGTACGTGTGTTTGTGTCTACTGTGTGTGTACTGTGTTTGTGTCTACTGTGTGTTTGCGTACGCGTTTTGTGTGTGTGTGTACGCGTGTGTGTGTGTACATGTGTTTGTTTGAGTGTGTGTCTGTGTTACGTGTGTGTGTGTACGTGTGTGTGTACGTGTGTGTGTGTACGTGTGTGTGTGTACGTGTGTGTGTGTACGTGTGTGTGTGTACGTGTGTGTGTGTACGTGTGTGTGTGTACGTGTGTGTGTGTACGTGTGTGTGTGTACGTGTGTGTGTGTACGTGTGTGTGTGTACGTGTGTGTGTGTGTACGTGTGTGTGTGTGTACGTGTGTGTGTGTACGTGTGTGAGTGTGTGTACGTGTGTGTGTGTACGTGTGTGTGTGTACGTGTGTGTGTGTACGTGTGTGTGTGTACGTGTGTGTGTGTACGTGTGTGTGTGTACGTGTGTGTGTGTGTACGTGTGTGTGTACGTGTGTGTGTACGTGTGTGTGTACGTGTGTGTGTGTACGTGCGGTGGTGTAGCGGTTATCGCTACGAACCCGGCCACCGGGTTCGTTTCCCGCTCACGGCCAACACCGGTGACGATTATCTGAACCGGTCCTGGGCCTCCCCCAGGTCGACTCAGCCTCAAATGAGTACCTGGTGTGCGGTGTGTATGCATCACCATTGGGGAGACAAAGGCGGCCGGTCGTGGTGTTGGCCACCCACCCCCTCGTGTGCCTTCATAGGTGCTCGCTAACGGCACTTGCCCCAACAGTCTGTTAAGGCTACACAAGGGGGGATCTTTGTATTCATCATGTGCAAGCCCGTGTATGTGAATGTAAATATAAACGTAAATACGTGTGTTTACGAGTGTACGTGTGTGTGTGTGTGCATTTGTGCCTGTGAGTATATAACATTGCGTACAATGGAACGTATATGCCTGTCTTGTTACATCTATGCTACGTGCCATGAAGAAGGGCAATGGCACGAAACGTCGCCTATTTGTTCTTCCTCGTAAGGGAGGCTGCCAACTCAGTAGCAGCAGCATCGCCAACTTATTTGCTTATTCTTTTACCGATGTGTTTGTGTGTGTGTATATGTTTACACGCATAGTACATTAATGTGTGTGTTTTTGTGTGTACGTGCGTGTTTATGTTATATATATATGTGTGTGTGAACGTGTATGCGTGTAATTGTTGTGTACATGCTGTTGTTGTTGGTTGTATGTGCGTGTGTGTACAATGTGCGTGTGTGTGTGTTGAACTTCTTTCGCACGGTACGCAGCCAAGCGTGCTAGTCGGAGGCGCGGGTCAAATGAGTACCTGGGAGCGGTGTGTAGTAAACATCGCCACTGGGGAGACAAAGGCGGCCGGGTTGTGTTGCTGCTCACCCACCACCCACCCCCACGTGTACCTTGACAGGTGCTCGCTAACAACACTTGCCCCAACAGTCTGTTGCAGGCTACACGGGGGATCTTTGTCTGTGTCGCACACACACGTGCGCGCTACGGACCTGGCGACACCCGAGTTCGATTCCCGCACAGGGCCACGAAAAACGTTAGTGGCGAATGTCTTGAACCGGTTCGTAGCGCCCTCCCAATTGCCGTGGGTGAACATCGGCCCCTGGGGAGACAAAGGCGGCCGGGCGTGGTGTTGGCCACCCACCCCCTCGTGTGCCGTACCTGCCTTAATAGTTGCCCGCTAACAGCACTTGCCCCAACAGTCTGTTAAGGCTACACGGGGGATCTTTATTTTTGTATGCACTGCATACACTCCTACGTGTGTGTGCGTCTGTATATGTAGGACTGTAAGTTTGTGTGTGTGTGTATGTATATGTGTGTGTGTAAGTGTGTGTATGTGTGTGTGCGTGTGTGTATGTGTGTGTGCATTGTGGGGAGCGGTAGTGTAGTGGTTAGCACGCTGCGCTACGAACCCGGCGACCCGAGTTCGATTCCTGCTCACGGCCAACACCGGTAGCGATTATCTGAACCGGTCATGGGCCCTCCCCTAGGTCGACTCGGCCTCAAATGAGTACCTGGTGTGTAAAAAAAAATATCGTTACTGGGGAGACAAAGGCGGTCGGGCGTGGTGCTGGCCACCCACCCCCTCGTGTGCTATGCCGGCCTTCATCGGTGCTACTCATTAACAGCACTTGTCCCCACAGCGTGTTAAGGCTATAAGGGGGATCTTTATCTTTGTTTTGTGTGTGTATATATGTGTGTACGTGGTTAAAGTGTTTCTCCAAATCCGGTAACCCCAATTCGATTCCCGCTCACGGCCAACATCAGTGGCGAATTTCTAAGCCAGCCCCGAGCTTCCCTTAGGTCAACTCGGCCTTAAACGATTACCTCGTGCGGTGTGTACACATCAGCACTGGGGAGACAAAGGCGGCCGGGCGAGTGCCATTCCTGCCGCGCAAAAGGTGCTCGCTACACTTGCCCCAAATGCCTGTGAAGGCTACACGGGGAGCTTTGTGGACTTATCTTAAACAATATACACAACATCACGTTATAGCGTGTACATATATACACACACTGTACATATTTATATAAAATGCGTGCGGATGTTGTTTAACCAAATTATCATTTTTGTATAATTACGATTCACGTTTTAACGAACACGGTTATCTATACAATATTTTATTAAAACATATATTTAAAAATATTTTAAAACATCTTTTAATATATATCAATATAGAAAAATACTACATCAATATATCTAGAGGCTATTTTGTCCCAATTGCACCCCTAAATGTGCACGGGCGGTGCTGGTGGGGTGGCAATAAACCCACCGGCCGTGGGAAATAGAAAAATCCACACGGGCGATCCGTCAGCATTGGGTACGGGACGTGGGGTGGGGGGGGCAGCGAGGGACGTGGGGTGGGGGGGGGCAGCGAGGGAAGTGGGGTGGGGGGGGGCAGCGAGGGACGTGGGGGGGGGCAGCGAGGGACGTGGGGTGGGGGGGGGCAGCGAGGGACGTGGGGTGGGGGGGGGCAGCGAGGGAAGTGGGGTGGGGGGGGCAGCGAGGGACGTGGGGTGGGGGGGGGCAGCGAGGGACGTGGGGTGGGGGGGGGCAGCGAGGGACGTGGGGTGGGGGGGCAGCGAGGGACGTGGGGTGGGGGGGCAGCGAGGGACGTGGGGTGGGGGGGCAGCGAGGGAAGTGGGGTGGGGGGGGCAGCGAGGGACGTGGGGGGGCAGCGAGGGACGTGGGGTGGGGGGGGGGCAGCGAGGGACGTGGGGTGGAGGGGGGCAGCGAGGGACGTGGGGTGGAGGGGGGCAGCGAGGGACGTGAGGTGGAGGGGGCAGCGAGGGACGTGGGGTGGAGGGGGGCAGCGAGGGACGTGGGGTGGGGGGGCAGCGAGGGACGTGGGGTGGAGGGGGGCAGCGAGGGACGTGGGGTGGAGGGGGGCAGCGAGGGACGTGGGGTGGAGGGGGGCAGCGAGGGACGTGGGGTGGGGGGGGCAGCGAGGGACGTGGGGTGGAGGGGGGCAGCGAGGGACGTGGGGTGGAGGGGGGCAGCGAGGGACGTGGGGTGGGGGGGGGCAGCGAGGGACGTGGGGTGGAGGGGGGCAGCGAGGGACGTGGGGTGGAGGGGGGCAGCGAGGGACGTGAGGTGGAGGGGGGCAGCGAGGGACGTGGGGTGGAGGGGGGCAGCGAGGGACGTGGGGTGGGGGGGCAGCGAGGGACGTGGGGTGGAGGGGGGCAGCGAGGGACGTGGGGTGGAGGGGGGCAGCGAGGGACGTGGGGTGGAGGGGGGCAGCGAGGGACGTGGGGTGGGGGGGCAGCGAGGGACGTGGGGTGGAGGGGGGCAGCGAGGATGGGAAGCGACGCGCAACATCGTGGGTCACGCGTGGGGCTCCACATCAAGCTGCTCTTCCTCTCAGACGGAGCAGTCCGGAACGTCGAACTTGGCGGCGCTGTCTGTGTGTGTGTTGTGGTGTGTGGGGAGGGGTAGTGTAGCGGTTAGCGCGCTGCACTATGAACCTGGCGATCCGGGTTCGATTCCCGCTCACGGCAAACACCATTGACAATTATCTGAACCGGTCCTGGGCCTCCCCTAGGTCGACTCAGCCTCAAATGAGTACCTGGTGCGGTGTGTAAACATCGCCGCTAGGGAGACAAAGGCGGTCGGGCGTGGTGCTGGCCACCCACCCCCTTGTGTACCGTTCTGGCCTTCATAGGTGCTCGCTAACAGCACTTGCCCCTACAGTCTGTTAAGGCTATACGGGGGACCTTTGTGGAGTGGTTAGCGCTACGCTGCGCTACGAACCCGGCAGAGACCCGAGTTTGATTCCCGCTCACGGCCAACACCGGTGACGGATTATCTGAACTGGTCCTGGACCTCCCCCTAGGTCGACTCAGCCTCAAATGAGTACCTGCTGCGGTGTGTAAACATCGTCACTGGGGAGACAAAGGCGGCCGGGCGTGGTGTTGACCGTCCCACCCCCCCATCGTGTGCCGTGCCGACTTTCACAACGGCACTTGCCCCAACAGTCTGGTGAAGGCTATATGGGGGATCTTTGTCTTTGCTAGTGGTGGTGGTGTATGTGGTTGTCGTGCATGTGCGCGCGTTGATGTCTGCGGTGGTGTATGGGGAGCGGTGGTGCAGCGGTTAACGCACTGCGCTACGAACTCGGGCCGCACGAGTTCGATTCCTGCTCACGACCAATAACGGTGGCAAATATTTGAACCGGTCCCGGACCTCCCCTAGGTCGACTCTGCCAGAAACGAGTGCCAGGTTGCAACGTATAAAACTTCAGCACTGGGGGAGACAAAAGCGGCCGGGGCGTGGGTGTTGGCCACCCCCTCCCTCGTGCGCTGTGCCGGCCTTCGTAGACGCTCGCAAACACCACTTGCCCCAATCAGCTGTATGGCCGTACGATGGATCTGCATCTTTATCTTTGGTGGTGCGTGTGCGTGTGCGCGTGAAGATTACTTAGGCGTATCTATTTACGTCGTTAATGATTACCATATATGTACGTTGTACTCTCGTGGTAGTGCCTTACGCCGACGATTCCGTCTCCGTGGTTACAACGGCCTCATTGGAGCCGTGTCTGTCTGACACGGCCCAGCAGGAGCATGCGCACGCGTACCCGGGCACACCACATCGAGTATGCATCATCATGTAAATGTTCGCTGGAGAGAGACACGTTATGGGTCCGAATGCAGCGTTCTGCGCGGCTTCTATTCACGATACCTCTCTGCACGGACTGCAAACGTTCGCTTACTGGCCGGGACTACGGCCGTGGGCTTACGTGGCCGCGTGGAGCGAAACGTCGGACGTCGTCAGCTGCATAATAGCAGCGCGACAACCCGCGCCGTGCACGCTGACGTCGACTCTGCGGGGGAACAAGGCACATTGCTCGAAACGTCAGCCACCGATGTTCATGACGAGTTTCTCGGTATGTGCGTGTGTGTCTGTGGGTGTGTCTGTGTGTCTGTGACTCTGTGACTGTGTGTCTGTGTGTGTCTGTGACTGTGTGTGTCTGTGACTGTGTGTGTCTGTGTGTGTGTCTGTGTGTCTGTGCGTCTGTGTGTGTGTCTGTGTGTGTGTCTGTGTGTGTGTCTGTGTGTGCGTCTGTGTGTCTGTGCGTCTGTGTGTGTGTCTGTGTGTGTGTCTGTGACTGTGTGTGTCTGTGTGTGTGTCTGTGTGTGTGTCTGTGTGTGTGTCTGTGTGTGTGTCTGTGTGTCTGTGCGTCTGTGTGTGTGTCTGTGTGTGTGTCTGTGTGTGTGTCTGTGTGTGCGTCTGTGTGTGCGTCTGTGTGTGTGTGTGTCTGTGTGTGTGTCTGTGTGTGCGTCTGTGTGTGCGTGGGGAGCGGTAGTGTAGCGGTCAGCGCGCTGCGCTACGAACCTGGCGATGCGGGTTCGATTCAACACCGGCGACGATTATCTGAACCGGTCCTGGGCCTCCCCTAGGTCGACTCAGCCTCACACGAGTACCTGGTGCGGTGTGTAGTAAACATCGTCACGAGGGAGACAAATGCGGTCGGGCGTGGTGTTGGCCACCCACCCCCTCGTGTGCTGTTCCGGCCTTCATAGGTGCTCGCTAACAGCACTTGCCCCTACAGGGGATTCTTTGTCTTTGTGCGTGTGGGGAGCGGCAGTGTAGTGGTTCGCACACGAACCTGGTAGAGACCCGAGTTCGATTCCCTGCTCACGGTTAAAATCGGCGAGAAATATCGAAGCAGTACCGAAGGCGACGTGTAAAACATCAGCATTGGGGAGACAAAGGCGGTCGGGTGTAGTACTGTACTCGCCACGCCACCCGTCCACACTTTCCCCAACAGTCTCTGCAGGCTACACGGGGAATGTGTCTTTGCGTGCGTAATTGTATGGATCGATGAAACCATTAAATGAGTACCTGGTGCGGTGTGTAAATATTAGAATCGGGGCGTGGTTGCTTGTTCCACCCACCCCCTCGTTGTGCCCGTGCCGGCCTTCGTAGGTGCTGCTCGCTAACAGCACTTGACCCCAACAGTCTATGTAGGCGATTTGGGGGATCTTTGTCTTTGCGTGTGTATGTGTGTATGTGCGTACGTGTTGTGGGTGGGGAGCGGTAGTGTAGCGGTTAGCGCGCTGCGCTACGAACCTGGCGTCCCGAGTTCAATTCCCGGCCAATAACACAAGTGGCGATTTATCTGAGCCTCCCCTAGGTCGACTCAGCCTCAAATGAGTAGCTGGTGCGGTGTGTAAAAATCATCGCCACTGGGGAGAGAAAATTCGGTCGGGCGTGGTTGCTGTTCCACCCACCCCCTCGTGTGCCGTGCCGGCCTTCATAGGTGCTGCTCGCTAACAGCACTTGCCCCCAACAGTCTGTTAAAGCCACACGGGGGATCTTTCTCTTTGGGATGCGCTAAAGATGTTCTGATTAATTTAAAAATTCTGATTTTCTTTTTGATACATTTCGGATTATTAAATCACGTCACTCCCGAACTCCCCCACCCCCCCCCCCCCGCTAAAAATTGGGTGACGTCACTATTGTCAGCACGAAGATGTAAAAAAATCGGTCCGAACTGCCCCCCCCCCCAAAAAAAAAATCCCACGTGTGCATTCTTTTATTCTTTTATTCTTTTATTAGCAATGCTGAAGGTCCATTACCGAAACGTCACCAATTATATCTTTTGTTTTTGTTCCCTTACGAGGCCAGTTGTTATTGACGAACGCGTTGCGTGTCCGAGTGTAGTTTTTTTAGGCACCGCACCCCACCGCATAGCGCACTGCACTCCCAAGCCGGCGACACGAGTTCCATTCCCGCTCACGAACCAATGACAGTGGCGAATATTAGCATCGGTTCTGGGCCTCACCTCTGTTGCAAATGTGTAATCATCAGCACTGGGGAGACAAAGGCGGCCGGGCGTGGTGTTAGCTACCCATTTCCTTCATGCGCTGTACTTATGTTCATAGACACTCGCTAACAGCACTTGCCCCAACAGTCTGTTAAGGCTACACGGGGGATCTTTCTCTTTGGGATGCGCTAAAGATTTTCTGATGAATCTGAAAATTCAGATTTTCTGGTGAAGGCGGTGATACGAATGGTATGTGTTGCGTGTATTCTACGCACTCGTATCGTTTATGGGGGGGCTTTTTGACCATACTTCACCACGCTGGTTCAGTGCGGCTTGGTAAATGTGTCGAGAACGCGGGAGTGAGCTGTGGCCCCGAATCTAACCCAGGTCACAGCAGTTGGCGGTGCGCTCACGATCCCGTATATATCCACTTCATTAACATAGAAAGTATAAAAAAATATATACTTCATTAACATATCAAACAATTTACGCAAATATATATGCGTCTATGTACTCTTAAAACAGATTGATAACAATCGATACACAAATGTTTGGCTATAATTAATTTGTTTAAACGGCTGCGTGATTATGCCGCTCACAAGCTGCGAGATGATGAAGGGGGGGGGGCCTCACGTGGATCGCACAACACTCGGCAGAGACATCGCACTGATCCTTCGCCCAGCGGCGGGTAGACCACGGCGACTGCCATATCGTCGTCGTTGTCTGTGTCGTTGTCTGTGTTGTTGTTGTTGTCATCATGACGCATGGGAGAGGCGCGTGCTTGGACTCGTAGTTCGAAACGAGAAAGAGGTGGTCCCCGTTCACCCCCCCCCCCCACGTGTTTCGGGGATCTCGCTCCATCCTCACACCGGGTTATCTGCGCGCGCGATCTCGTGACCGGGGGAGTCGAGAGGGGGCCGGTGGCGGCGGCTGACGGCTCTGATTTCTTACTGTATTGGGGCGGAGAGGCTGATGATGGCGGTGTGCTGGATCGGCTACTGAACGGCACGGAGGAAGGGACTTTTTGTCCTGGATTGCATTCACCGCGGTTCGTTCATCCAATTCCGAAGACAAAGGCTGGGGGTGGGGGGGAGGTAGTGGGAAGGTGGGGGGGGTGCCTTGGTCGAGGCTGTGGGGGAACAGCACCGCATGAGAGAAGGAGGAGGGGGGGTCACGCAAACGTGGAGGCGTCCTCGTCACCTAGTCACGTCATCACGTCGGCACGTGGTCAAAGCGAGCCGTGGGGGGGGGGGGGTCGCTTGGGGCAGGACGCACGCGGGGGTCCGGGCAGAGCCGATGTCGCGAGGCTGGAGACGGGAACTGGCGGGGGAGCCACGGGTGGGGAACCCCACCGAGAGGGGGGAGACGACCGCCCTGCGTGGAGACGGAGTTCGCTCGGAGCCCGCTCTCGGAGCCGGCTCTCGGAGCCAGGTCACGGAGCCGGCTCACGGAGCCAGGTCACCGTGGAGCAGTGAGATGGACCTCTGGCGTCCATCGCGTGAAGGATGTGGAGGTAGGGTGGTCGATATTGGGGAGGTGTGGAGGTGGAGTTGCCGATATTGGGGAGGTGGGTGGCCGATATTGGGGAGGTGGGTGGCCGATATTGGGGAGGTGGGGTGGCCGATATTGGAGAGGTGGGTGGCCGATATTGGGGAGGTGGTGTGGCCGATATTGGAGAGGTGGGTGGCCGATATTGGGGAGGTGGTGTGGCCGATATTGGGGAGGTGGGTGGCCGATATTGGGGAGGTGGTGTGGCCGATATTGGAGAGGTGGGTGGCCGATATTGGGGAGGTGGTGTGGCCGATATTTGGGAGGAGGCTGCTGGCTGCTGCTGCTGATTATTTAATTGTTTACAATACATAAGGCGTGCCTTACGTTTTACATAAGCCGCGGTGGTGCTGGCTTTAAATAGGATTGTCAAGAGATGTCTTTAGTTAGCGGAACATTGCGTGTACATTTATAAAATACTTAACAACGTACTGCGTGCAATCACGTTGGTGTAGATGCCGATGATATTCTAGAAGGGCTCGGTGGGGCGAATCGTCGTGAGCGACGTGAATGCAAAATGACGTTCTCGAGAGGAGCTCGTCGATTTGCAGGTTAGTTCGGGTTCACTTAGCGCAGTGAGTGGTCCTTAACCGACACTGCAGCCTTGCACCCCGTTCGGTTGTCGATCGATCAACAATGTACGATGTTAATAAGTACCGAGGGTTTGGCGAAACAAAGTAAGTTGGCACGTACGTGCTTAATTTGTGTTTTCGATGATCTGCCTTCGACAACAAAAATCTGGCAGTGCCTCGCCACCAGAAAGGGCATCTCGTACCCAGGGCGGGGGGGGGGGGTGCACCCCCAGGTTAAGAAGAAAAATAACAAGAACCACACTTTAATTCTAGATTTGAAGCTTTCGTGACTGTGCAAGGATTCATATACTCTTTGGTTTTTTCGGGAAAAGTCACGTCGGTAAAAAAATAAAATAAAATAAATGAAAACAACTAACAGACATTTAGTTGTTTTCAATTATTTTGTTAGAATTTTTTTTTACCTATACGTGACTTTACCGAAAACAACCAAAGAGTAAGAACCGCACTGACTTAGGGAGAGGGTCAGGGCCGACATTGGCTCAGAGTCTCACTCTAACCCCCCCACCCACCACACACGAGTAAGTCCGCAAGTCGGTGGAGTGCGACGCCAAAGCCGCAAGAGAGCGAAGTGAAATCCATCGCGATCGCAATGCCAAACAGAACGAGGGCAATTGCCCGAAACGTCGCCGCGTGTTAATCGAAGTTTCCGTTTAAGTCCGGGCGCAGTGTTGCCACCGGTAAATGCGTTGAGTGTCACGTGTGTACGGTATCTGCATGCGTGCGTTCATTGTGGTCTCAATTTACAAATGCTTATTTTTTTGTTACCAACGATGAATCATCGAACGATTGTAATCGTTACTCCTCTGCCGTGAGCACATGCGCTGCACGGCGCTGGAGAACGTGGGAGACGCGGTGGTTGGAGCTGTTTTCGTGCATTGTGCTCTGAACCCGGCAAGCCTGAGTTGGATTCCCCAGGTCACGGTTGAAATCGGTGGCGAGTGTAATCGGCCACCTCCCCCTAACCACCCCACACAACAAAACCAAACTTCACCAAGCTGCACTGACCAGCGTGGTGAAGTATGCTCAACCCCCGATACTATTAACATGGCGTGGATGCAACTCTATCCAGCAGTGGATTGATGAAGTGCTTTAGCCATTATCCATAATGGAGGTTTTCTGATGTCGGATCGCGTAAATATCTAAATGTGTCGTGAAACCCGCCGCCCACCACCCGACACGGCCAATTGGTAATGTTCGTCACACCGGCGTGTTGGAGAGTAAACCCACGACGACAATTGCAAATGTCGTGGTGGGTTTACTCTCCAACGCGCCCGTGTGCTGAACTCGTAACGAATTGGCCACGTTTAGTTTACGTGTCAACCCTCACTTAGTTGGCTGTGTCGGGTGGCGGAGACGGCGGGTTTTAACGACACACATTTATATATTTACGCGATCTGAACCCCCCCATAAAACTCTATTATGGACAATATTGTTCGCGAAAGCCGCCCGCTAAGTGTTAAACTGGCCTCAAGCGTTCTACCCGTATTTTTGTTAATCTGGTTATGAGCCGTGCCGGAAAGTAACACGCACCTCGAGAAGTTTACGGTAACCTTGGTCTCGCACGCACACAGCTACCGGACTACAAGACGCGCACACCCCCGATTTGGCTTGAAATACAGGGGGAAGGCTAAAAGCGCGTCCTATAATCCGGACAATAAGGTGGCACGTGCTCCTCTTTCAACGGGAGGTTGCGAAACGGTGACCTCAAATTGTTGTAGGTCGTCGTGTTCAAAGTCGATGTCCCGTTTTGAAAGTCGGCAAACCGAGAAACCGTTCGGAACGAATCGCAGCTTCCGCCCTCGATTCTTGATGGAAAGTCTCGAGACGCAGCCGAGGGTCTGTCGCCTGCTCACTGGGATGGTAGTATGTGGTATGTGTGTGGTATGTGCTATGTGTGTGCTATGTGTGTGGTATGTGTGTGGCAGGGGGGGGGATACCCACACTTGACCCCACCTTAATACGATCGACTGCCGTGCATACCCTTTATTTATACTGCGGTGTGGAACAGAGGCGGTAGGGGCGGTGGAGGGTGGATTTATTGTGGGCATTGCGGTGGCTAGGAGATGTTAACTAACTCGCCTGGTACGCAGGAGGTCGTGGGTTCGATCCCGACCCGAACTCCTGCTGTATATTTGCAGTTTGCGTGTATCTCATCATCATCACGGTGGCTAGGAGATGTTAACTAACTCGCCTGGTACGCAGGAGGTCGTGGGTTCGATCCCGACCCTGACGCCTGCTGTATATTTGCAGTTTGCGTGTATCTCATCATCATCACGGTGGCTAGGAGATGTTAACTACCTCGCCTGGTCTACAGGAGGTCGTGGGTTCGATCCCGACCCTAACGCCTGCTGTATATTTGGAGTTTGCGTCTCTCATCATCATCATCATCATCACGGTGGCTAGGAGATGTTAACTACCTCGCCTGGTATTCAGGAGGTCGTGGGTTCGATCCAGACCCTGACGCCGGCTGTATATTTGGAGTTTGCGTGTCTCTCTCCCCGTGGTCGCGTGGATTTCTGTCCGGGACCTCTGGTTTTTCCCTCCACATTTAGAATCAACATCACGCGTTCAAGAGTATTTGTCTGCTATAAATTTCCGCATGAGCTATAATTTCTATAAAAAAGAGCGATATACGGTAGCTCAGTGGGGTCTTACCTGGTCAAATGAAAAACATCGTTTAAATACATTCAGCATCGTATCATCTGCCGCAACGGGAAGAGATGGAATCGAGCTGCAAGTGCAGTGCCCTGTGACCGTTAACTTCGCCACAGTGACAGCTCCTGCCTGGGTCTCTGCCGTCAATGGCGCCACGCGTTGTGTTCATAGCGAGACGTGAAAAACCGGTAACCCGCTAGAAACCGGTTTTATTCATGCGGTGACCGGCAATCGAAAAAAAAATCGATTTTGATTACCATGTACACTACACTGTATACCGTATATGGTGTGTGGATTTACTACACATGTGTATGAGTGTTCGTGGGGAGCCGGTAGTGTCGTGGTTAGCGCGCTGTACTACTGAACCCGGCGACCCGAGTTCGGTTCCAAGCTCACGGCCAAGACCAGTGACGATTATCTGAACCGGTCCTGAACCTCGACTCGGCCTCAAATGAGCACCTGGTGCGATGTGTACACATCGCAGCTGGGGAGACAAAGGCGGCCGGGGAATGGTGCTGGCCACCTACCCCCCTCGTGTGCCGTGCCGGCCTTCATAGGTACTGGCAAACAGCGCTTGCCCCAACAGTCTGTTCAGGCTATACGGGGGATCTTTGTCTTTGTGTGACTTTGAGAGGTTGTGTGCTTAATGTAAGGGGGGGGTGGGGGAGCGGTAGTGTAGTCGTTAGCGCGCTGCGCTACGAACACGGCGACCCGAGTTCGATTCGCGCTCACGGCCAACATCAGTGGCCCAATCTCTGATTATGTGACCGGGCCTCCCCCCCCCCACGCATTCCCAGAAGTCCGTGCGGCCGACGGCGCGTGTAAAACACGACTTTGTGTGTTGTTGTTGTTTTGTTTACCTGGATGTGACAGATGCCTCGCAGGATACTCGCCCTCAAAATGAGTACCCCGGTGCGCTGTGTAAACATCGCCACTGGGGAGACAAAGGCGGCCGGGCCTTGGGTTGGCCACCCACCGTGTCGTGCGCCGTGCCGGCCTTCGTAGGTGCTCACTCACAGCACTTGCCCCCCTAAAGTCTGTTGGGGGGGGGGGTCTTTGTCTTTGTTGTCAATCTACTGCTGGGCGAGTACCTCTCAGAGACGCGACGGTGTGTTTGACCATACTTCACCACGCTGGTCACAGGCGTTGCTGAGTGTCCTGTGTGTGTGTGTGTATATCTATAGACGCGTGTACAAGTTCTCTTTCGGTAGCTTTGTGTTGATGGGTTGGTGCCTTTTGAGTGCGTTATAATTACAGTGTAATGTATAAACATCTACACGACCGTACAGATATACACAGGATGGTAAAGTACTAAAGCCGTCACGTATTTAAGTCGTGCTCAAGGCTCTAACGCATAGCCGTCACTGACGATGTGATTTGCATACCTTCGCTCCGCGCGACGTGAGGGTTTTCATAACATTCTAGATTTGAAGCTTTCGTGACTGCAAGGAATCATATTCTTAAGTTTTTTTTCGGTAAAGTCACGCAGGTAAAACATCAAAATTAATGAAAATAAAATTAATTTTGATGTTTTACCTACGTGACTTTACCGAAAAAACCTAATAATATGTTTTCATAACAATTGCTCTGCTCCTCGACAATAGTTTGCTCACGGAATGTTTATCCAGTATCGTCTGTACACCGCGCGCGTGTGTGTGTGTGAATGGTGGGGGCGGAGCGGTGGCGCAGTGGTTAGCGCACTGCGCTACGAACCCGCTTAACCAACTGTGGTGCGGTGTGTAAAACATTGCCGCTGAGGAAGACAAAGGCGGCCGGGCGTGGTTCTGCCCCCACACACACACACACCCATTCGTGCGTTGTGCCGCCCTTAATAGGTGCTCGCTAACAGGGCTAGGCTACGTTGCGTGAACACACTGTACGTTTTATGTACTAAAAATACAAACACGCACACACGCAAGGGCAAGATTTCCCGTATAGCCTTAAGAGACTGTAGGGGCAAGTGCTGTTAGCGAGCACCTATGAAGGCCGGCACGGCACACGAGGGGGTGGGTGGCCAGAACCCCGCCCGACCGCCTTTGTTCCCCCAGTGGCGATGTTTTACACACCGCACCAGATACTCATTTGAGGCTGAGTCGACCTAGGGGAGGCACGGGACCGGTTCCGATAATCGTAAACGGTGTTGGCCGTGAGCAGGGATCGAACTCGGCTCGACTGGGTTCATAGCGCAGCCGCGCTAACCGCTACACCACCGCTCCCACACACACACACGCAGACACATACACACGCACAGACACACACGCAGACACACACGCACACGCAGACACACACGCAGACACACACGCAGACACACACGCAGACACACACGCACACACACGCAGACACACACACACGCACACGCAGACACACACGCACACGCAGACACACACGCACAGACACACACGCACACACACACGCACACACACGCACACACACACGCACACACACGCAGACACACGCAGACACACGCAGACACACACACGCAGACGCACAGACACACACACACACACAGACGCACACGCAGACACACGCAGACACACACACGCAGACACGCACACGCAGACACACACGCACACGCAGACACACACGCACACGCAGACACACACGCACACGCAGACACACACGCACACACGCACACACAGACACACACACACAGACACACACACACGCAGACACACGCAGACACACACACGCAGACACACACACGCAGACACACACGCGCAGACACACACACACGCACAGACACACACGCACACACACACGCACACACACACGCAGACACACGCAGACACACACACACGCAGACACACACACACGCAGACACACACACACGCAGACACACACACACGCAGACACACAGACACACACGCACACACGCACACACGCACACACAGAGGCAGAGTACATCCATTCGTGGGTACACACACGCGCACAAGCACCCTTACACCGCCAACAGCACACAACATGCACCACTTAGCCCCGAGCGGACTGACCCATTGCTGTTGGCGAGCACCCAGTAAGGTCAACCACGGGGTGGCGTGGCAAGCACCACGTCCACGGCCCCCTTTGTCTCCCCAACACACACGGTGTGTGTATGCATACACACACCGTGTGTATGCATACACACACCGCACCAGGCACTTCCTATACAGGCGTAAGGCTGAGTCGACTTAGGTAGGATTTGTCCAAGATTGGTTCAGATCCCGGGTCGGATAGCGCTCGCCACTGATGATAGCCGTGACCGGGACTCTAAGTTGGGTCTCGCTACCCCACGTACACACAGGTACGTACACACACACACACACTGCCTGCACCAATACGATGAATGTGTAGTCGATTGTGTGTGCTCGTGTGGGGAGCGGTGGTGAAGCGGTTAGCGCGCTGCGCTACGAACCCGGAACCCGAGTTCGATACCCGCTCACGAGCAACACCGGTGACGATTATCTGAACCGGTTCTGGGCCTCCCCTAGGTCGACTCCGCCTCAAATGAGTACCTGTTGCGGTGTGTTAACATCGCCACTGGGGAGACCAAGGCGTGCCGTTGTGGTGCTGGCCACCCACCCCCTCGTGTGCCGTTGCGGCCTTCGTAGGTGCTCGCTAACAGCACTTGCCCCAACAGTCTGTTAAGACTACACGGGGGACCTTTGTCTTTTGTCACGTGAACGCGCGCTCGAGTAGAAATGATGTCGCTGATTGTTGACGCGCGCTCGGGGCGATTTTATCGGTCAAAACCTTTTCGGGAATAATGTTCTCCGTAAAACAATTCTGGCGGAACTCACGAATAGGCCGTGCATTGGAATGGATACATTAATTGCCAGCGTAGCAGCTCACTGAGACCATGCGAATAATGGTTCCTCATCACCCGCCGTGATCTGGCCAGGTGGCTCAGCAGGAGAGCCAATCACACTTCCCCGGGGGGGGGTCGATAAAATTGGTTCCATTTTGTGGGGAAGTCAACAAATGGTTATCTTATGTATAAACCACCCCCAACCCCTGCCCGCCATATGAATGTGGAATTTCCACCACTGGCTTATGACTGCTAACGGGAGGTGAGCTCACTTGTGCGGGGATAATCACTCTTGAGCATTATTTCCGATTTCATAAACATTTCAATTGCAGTGCCGTGTGTGTGTGTATATATATGTTTACATGACGCTACTCTCGATAGGCCGAGGAAGGGTCCAGAACGACGCGTCGCCCGTTGCGTTCCGCTTTCTTTTGAAGGCCACACGCGCAGTGATTATTGTTGGCGGATTTCGTCGAAGTTTTATCTTTTGTTATTTTGCACTTTATGCGCGGAGACGCTCAATGAGTTTCGGTTAAACAACGTCGTTTTTTGTTGTTGTTGTTTTTATATTTGGTGTTGAACAGGGCCCCGGAGTTTATATGGAGTGCTCTTGCCAACAGCGTGGGCGACCCGGTTTAACAAGCCTCGGCCCTGATGTTGATTGTATAACAACAACAACTATACTTGGACTACGACTACTATTACTCTACTGATGAGACCCAGCCGATCGAAACCAGTGTTTGAATTTCTGGGCACGGGCGGAGTTTCAGAAGTTTACGATGATTATTCAAAATTGATTAATGCACCCTAGATTCCTAATGCGAGGGACAAAGCAACAAACCCCTGACAACCCCCTCCACTGCACTCCGCCTCTGGTGCTGCTATAATGTTGGCGCGGTGAGTCGATAGTCCGATGGACTGGCGATGACTCACACAGACCGAGGTGTCGTCGTCGTCTTCCCTGTCACCCACAATGCTCCCGCACCGGCACCAACGACATTGTCGATCGCGATGGTTTAGCGAAAAATAACGAAACGCGCTTTCAGTGTGTGTGTGTGGGGGGGGAGGGGGTGTTCCCCAGTGATAAAAAAAAAACTACGCTTGGCGTCGCGTCTCAATAATAGTTGCTCGCTTGCGGCACTTGCCCCAACAGTAAACGGCGTTACTGGGGGATCTTTGTCTTTGTTTCGTGTACAGTACCGTGCAATGATGCCTGAGTGCGCGCGTGCGTTAAAGGCGGAGCGGTCGTGCACCGGTCCTCGCGCGCTGCGCTACGAACCCACTCGCGCCCAACACGAGTGACGATTAGCTAAATCGGTCCTGGGGCTCGCCCTAGGTCGACTCAGCCTCAAATCGAGGACCCGGTGCGGTATGTAGTAAACATCGCCACTGGGGAGACGAAGGCTGCTGCTGCTGCTGCTGGTCACCCACCCCCTCGTGTGCCGTACCCACCGTCATAGGTGCTACTCGCTAACAGCACTTTCCACAAAAGTAGTTGACGTCTAGCGGGGGGATATGCGTGTGTTTGTCTTCAAGTGCATTAGCGCGTGTGTCTTGGGAGTGTAGCGGTTAGCGCTACGCTGCGCTACGAACCCGGCGACCTGAGTTCGATTCCCGCTCACGGCCAACACCAGTGACGATTATCTTAATCGGTCCTGGGCCTCCCCCTAGGTCGACTCAGCCTCAAATGAGTACCTAGTGCCGTGTGTACAAATCGCCATTAGGGAGACAAAGGCGGGCACGCGTGGTGCTGGCCACCCACCCCCTCGTGTGCCGTGCCGGCCTTCACAGGTGCTACTCGCTAACAGCACTTGCCCCAACAGCCTGTTAAGGCTACACGGGGGATCTTTGCCTTAGTCGTGTGTGTTAGTGCGATGTTTAACGCTCGTATAAATAAACGCTGCGTTATGGCTTGAGTCACGTGGTATGTATTGAAGTTCTAGAAGGGCCAGAGCAGCGACGGTGAGTGACGTAAATGATGATGATGATGATTCTAGAAGGGCTCAAAGATTTAGGCCTGGGACGAATGTTGATTTGGTTTCACTCCGGGCAGGATCAGCTGGGAGAGAGTTCTAAATCACTGTTCTGAATCTCGCGCTAAACACTGATTACGCACAGTACGATCCCCATCAGCAGCGGACCGAGTAATTTGCCTCCCGTGGAGTGTGACGCGAAAGCCGATATGAATCTGGTAAAATCCGCTCAGGGCAATTCAAATACATAGATATGAAGACAAAGATCCCCGAATAGCCTTTAACATACTGTTGGGGCAAGTGCTGTTCGCGAGCACCTTTTTTATGAAGGCCGGTACGGTGCAAGAGTGTGTTGGGTGACCAGCACCACGCCGGACCGCCTTTGTCTCCCCAGTGCTGGTTTGTGCACTTTGCAAACCTGCTCCTCATTCAGCGATCGATGGGCCCTGGACCGATCTCGGATTGCCAGCTGCACAGAGCATGTAGCGCTAACCACTGCACCACCGCTCCTTACCTTACGCGTGTGTGTATACAGTACACACACACACTGATTTCTTTGGCCGAAACGTCCCCCTATTAGATATATATGTTTTGTTCCTTTTAAGGCTACAGTGTTATTGACTAACGCGTCGAGCGTTGTTAATTATTAATGCTAATGTCCAGCTCCTGTGTCAATCCTCGGCTTGGATGGAGGCTTCCCCACGCCTTGTTTGTGGCCACGGGGGCTTGAATGTCCATACTTCACCACTGTGCTGTTGCGTTAGAGGGGGGGTAAGAGAAGGGGGGGTTAGAGGACGACTGCTCACTATGCGCCCACCCCCCAACGCGAATGCGCTGCACAGAATCGCAGAAGCCAAAAAACGGAGCCCAACGGAATGAACGCGGACCGCGCGTGCGTGTCACCTGCAGCTCACCTGGCCACGGCGCATGAGTCTCACCTTGCGGCTCACCTGGGCACGACGCGTGCGTGTCACCTGCAGCTCACCTGGCCACGGCGCATGAGTCTCACTTTTGCGGCTCACCTGGTCACGGCGCGTGCGTGTCACCTGCGGCTCACCTGGCCACGGCGCATGAGTCTCACCTTTGCGGCTCACCTAGTCACGGCGCATGAGTCTCACCTTTGCGGCTCACCTGGGCACGGCGCGCATCCAGTGGCACTGCGCGGTCACCTTGAATCTAACGCCCCCCGGAACCCTCTCCCTCGTGTCGAACTCGAGCTCACACTGACACCTGCTTCGGTGGATCTGCACCGCACCGCCGGTGTTGCTTACGCACAATGCGGTGCGTGCGCTCACGCCCGGCCGCCTTTGTCTCCCCAGTCCGTGCTGCTGGCAGTGCCATCGCGCGCGAGCGGTTTTGCGCGCGCCGTGACATACCCCTAATAGGTGCTCGCAAACAACAGCGGCGGCAGCAGCGATGTTTTCAAGGTGGCTGTTGTGCTTATAAGTGGCGCTCATGTTAATGAATGGCTGTGTTGTGTGTCTCTCTCTCTCTCCCCGCGTCTCCCTCCCCCCTATCTCCCCCCCCCCCCTCTATCCCCCCCCCCTCTCTCTCATCCCCTCTCGCTATCTGCGAGAATCGCCTCTCGTGTCCCCACTCATGACTCCCCTCCTCCCTCCATCCTGCAATCTTCATTTCTGCCCATCGTCTCGTACACCTTCCTCCTCACGCCGGACTCTCCCCCCCCCCACCTCCACCCCCTCCTCCCACCTCTCCCTCCACCACCGCCATCCATGCCCGCTATAATTTCGTTCTGACGTTATCCGTGTGTCTGTCCGTCCGATTGTTTTTTTTTCTCTCTGTCTCCCCCATCTGCATCCACGCGCGTGTTTCCACGTGCGTGTGGTTGACACACGTGCGTGACTCAACACACGTCGTCTTTCTGTCTGCCCTGTGTCCACTGTCTGTCTGTCCGTCTCTGTCCGTCTTTCTTCCCTCCACTGTTCCGCGATGTCTCTCTTCTCCCCGCGCCTCGCCTCCTCCCCGTCGGCTCCCAACTCTTCCCCACGCGTCGATCTGCCGACCTTCTTCCTTATCTGCCTCCTCCTCCTCCTCCACGTCCCTCGCTCGCTGTCTCTCTCTCTCCCATCCTCACGTCTCTCTCTCGCTCCGTGTATCATCGATACGTGTACCGCCTTCCATCTCTCTCATCGCGTCTCCGTATCTATGTCTACTCCCCCCGCCCCCCTCTCCTTCCATCATCTCACCATCTCTCTCCTATCTCTCTGCGTCTCTCTCTCTCCGTCTCGCCCCTCGGGCCCCCTCTCTACCCCCCCGCCCCCCACCTCACCGCCCTCCCCAATTTCACTTCCTCCGTCCATCTCTTCGTCTCTCTCCTTTGTATCTCCCCCCTCCCCCCCCCCCGTCTCCCCCCCACCCCCTCGCCCCCTCGCCTCCAACTCTCACCTGTCGCTGCCTCAAGAGAAGCGGCTGGCGTCCGTGTGCGTTGGCTGCGGCGCCCAGATCCGAGACCCCTTCATCCTGCGCGTATCCCCCGACCTCGAGTGGCACGCCTCGTGCCTCAAGTGCGCCGAGTGCGCGCAGTACCTGGACGAGACGTGCACATGCTTCGTGCGCGACGGCAAGACCTACTGCAAGCGGGACTACGTCAGGTGCGTGCACGTGCTGTGTGTGTGTGTGTGTGCACGTGGTGTGTGTGTGTGTGTCTGTGCACGTGGTCTGTGTGTGTGTGTGCCTGTGTGTGCACGTGGTGTGTGTCTGTGCGTGCACGTGCTGTGTGTGTGTGTGCACGTGGTGTGTGTGTGTGTGTGCACGTGGTCTGTGTGTGTGTGTGTCTGTGTGTGCACGTGGTGTGTGTCTGTGCGTGCACGTGCTGTGTGTGTGTGTGTGCACGTGGTGTGTGTGTGTGTCTGTGCACGTGGTCTGTGTGTGTGTGTGCACGTGCTGTGTGTGTGTGTCTGTGTGTGTGCACGTGGTGTGTGTGTGTGTGTGTCTGTGTGTGTGCACGTGCTGTGTGTGTCGGTGTGTGTGTCTGTGTGTGTGTCTGTGCACGTGGTCTGTGTGTGTGTGTCTGTACACGTGGTCTGTGTGTGTGTGTGTCTGTGTGTGCCTCAAATGAGTACATCGCCACTGGGGAGACAAAGGCGGTCGGGCGTGGTGCTGGCCACCCACCCCCTCGTGTACCGTTCCGGCCTTCATAGGTGCTCGCTAACAGCACTTGCCCCAACAGCCTGCTACAGGCTACAGGGGGGATCTTTGTCTTTGTGTGTTCTCCAGAGACTCTGTGGGTGTGGTGGGGTGAGTGGGCGCTTGCCCCCGGGGTTTCCCCTCCCAAGGTGGTGGGGGCGACGGGGGGAGGAGGGGGGGGGCACCGCTGGAGTTGGTAACCGGGCGGGAATGGTCAGACAAGGAAGCGAGCGATGGCTGCTGGTGGCTCACGTGCAGTGCTGGTGGGGGGGGGGGGTAGCACCACCCCACTACGGCTCCACCTCAATCTGCTCCTCTGACTCAAACGCCACCGACCCCCCCCCCCGACTCCACTCACCCTTTATTATCACCTCCCCCACACCGGTTCAACCCACCTTCCCACCACCATGTGGAGTGCAATATCGGTGACGATTCACGGAACCGATCCTGGGCCTCCCCCTCAATGTGAGTGTCTGGTGCGGTGTGTCAACATCGCCACTGGGGAGACAAAGGCGGCCGGGCGTGGTGCTGGCCACCCGCCCCCTCGTGTGCCGGCCTTCATAGGTGCTACTCGCTAACAGCACTTGCCCCAACAGTCTGTTGAGGCTATACAGGGGATCTTTGTCTTTGTGTGTGGCATGAGCAAGCAATGGCAGCCCTGCACCTTTATCTTTGCGGAATTCAAATTTCCAAATTACACGCCACGTGTCCAGCGTGTTACCTGTGGATAATTACCGAGCATTAGCGCTCATTTGCATTACACGGCTGCGGCCTTTCGACGAGTCGTTTATAATGTGACCGCGTGTTAATTAGATATAGATGTCAATTAGATGTACGGTGCTAGTGTGCGCGTGCGTGCGTGCGCGTGCGTGCAAGAGTGGGGAGCGGTGGCACTTGAAGCTATTAAATGCCCCAACCCCCCCCCCCACGTCCCTCCCCCACCTCTGTCCCACCCAGCGATTTGAGTGGGTTCGCAACAGCTGATCGAACGGCAGGTCACGTGTGGTGGGGTAAACTGTGGGTAAGGCCCACGTCTTCCGAGGCGTCTGGCAAGCATGGAAGAGTAGACCAAACGCTATCCCTCGAGTGGTTCTCTTCTATAGCCACCCTCCCATCTATTGGGAGGCCCTTTTGACGCGATGTGTGGAACCCCGGTCGACTGCTGCCAACGACTTAAAACTAAACTAAAAACTATACTATTTTTAAATCCTTTATATTAAGTTCACTTGCTTGCTTGCTTGCGCGCTTACGACCGTGCAAATCTTTCGGTCGTTTTAAAACCCACTTCACGTGATCCAATCGAGCTGACATTTTTGCACACGTACTCGTTGTGCGTGACAATTTATTTTCGTGAAATTTTTTTTTCATAACTTTACACTTATTAGGATTTTTTTAAATATTTAATTACCAATTGCTTAATGGTGGCAGGCAATCATCTGACCCATAGGTGGCAGCCATCTCAAGCCAGAGGACGAGAGGACTCTAGCCGCCACGCATATAAAGGATTTATAGTGAAAAACTTTGTTTTTACGGGTTAATTTTTTTATTTGAACAGGTAAGGAGGCCCCACTGAGCCATATAGATATTTTTCAGAAGCGGCCTCGCCATCAAAAATACTAGCTCAGGGAAGTGGCTTATCATCACGTGGGGATTCGTAGCAGCCAAATATTCAAAACGCGTGATGTCGATTCTAAATGTGGAGGGAGAGACAGGAGCACCCGGATACAAAATCCACGCGACTACGGAGAGAGAGAGAGAGACATCGCAAACTACAAATATACAGCAGCAGGCGTCAGGGTTGGGTTCGAACACACGACCTCCTGTATACCAGGCGAGGTAGTTAACATCTCACCACCGTGACTTCGCGGGACCTTTAACGTCCACCGTCAAGCAGACAGCGGCGTAGCATTATTATTTTTCCGCTTATCACACCGGCAGTATTAATCAGGGCGGCCGAGTGGATTCGAACCGTGAATTCAAGCGAAAGGGGGCGAACCGCCCTACCCGCTAGGCCTTGTCCATACGCGGGTCCCGTTTACAACTTAGACAACGGCGCCGCGTTGTCGCTGGCGACACGGCGGCCTTGCCCCTTGGCGTCCGTGCCGCGCGATCCATCGTGGGTCACGTGGCGTACTTGAACCCACGTGGGGGTGGGGGGTGGTGATGGCTGCCCGCCCGGGGGATTCATCGCCACGATCGCCGTTGTGACGTCACGAACCACGTGGAGCAGCAGGAGCGTCGAGGCCACCTGACAGAGCCTCCGACCTCTTCCTCGTCTCCTTCCCCATCCTCTTTACTCTCATTCCCCGTTATTTATCATCTTCTTCTTCGTCATCCTCTCTCGTCCCTCTCCCGTTCCTTCCTCTTTTTAAATCCTTTATATTAAGTTCACTTGCTTGCTTGCGCGCTTACGACCGTGCAAATCTTTCGGTCGTTTTTTAACCCACTTCCCGTGATCCAATCGAGCTGATATTTTGCACACAGACTCGTTGTGCGTGACAATTTATTTTCGTGAAAATTTTTTTCCAAAATTTTCCACTTTTTAGGAAACAAAAAATGTCATATTTAATTTAAAATACCAATGTGATAAAAATGAAACTCTTACTCAAGAAAAACAAAAAATGAATAATAAAATAAAACCGATGCCACGCATTTAAAGGATTTATAGTGAAAAACTTTGTTTTTTACGGGTTAATTTTTCCCCCGTTCGATGGCGTCCGTGACCCTCCCTCCCCCTCCCTCCCTCCCTTCCCCTCTCCACGTGGGTGCTGTCCGCGGGTACGGAGTTGCCGATATTTGATTGGTTAGCGGCGTCTTGGGTTTCGTCTCGGGGCGTGCGCGCGCGCGCTCTGAGCGCGACAGAGCCCCTGGCCTCTTAACGCCGAACGAACTGCGGTCGAAGGACCGTGGTACATGAAACCGTTGCACGGCAAAGCACCAACAACAAAAAAATAGAGAATACAATTGTGGATTGAATTGATATCGCAAAGAAAAAAAATCGTCATCGTTAAAAATCTCGAGAAATTATATCGCGACAACACTATGACACACGTGTCTAATATATATACAGTATACACACGCGTATACTGTATACGCATGTACACACACACATCTACAATATATATCCGTGTAGCGTTTCACAAGGCTGTACACAAAAGGGGTGGGTTGCCAACGCCACGGCCGGCCGCCTTTGTCTCCCCAGTGGTAATGTTTACACACCGCAACCATGTGCCCATTTAAGGCTGAATAAACCTAGGAGATGCCACCTATTTTGGAATCGAACATGAGGCTCCGGGTTCGTAGCGCAGTTAACCACTAGACTCCCACACATATATATACAGTATATACACAAAAACAATGATCCCCGTATAGCCTTAACAGGCTGTTGGGGCAAGTGCTGTTAGCGAGCACCTATGAAGGCCGGCACGGCATACGAGAGGGGTGGGTGGGCCAGCACCACGCCCGGCCGCCTTTGTCTCCCCAGTGGCGATGCTTACACACCGCATCAGGTATACATTTTAGGCTGAGTCGACTTAGGGGAGGCCCAGGACCAGTTTTGATAATCGTCACCGGTGTTGGCCGTGAGCGGGAATCGAACCCGGGTCGCCAGGTTCGTAGCGCACCGTAGCGCTAACCGTTGCACCACCGCTCCCCACACATACCTATACACATTCACATTCATCGCGTACTGTACATATATATTGCATAGTCTGCATCATTACCATGCACATAAATGCATATAAAATATGCATAATGCTTATGTATACATAATGACCGACCGATACATTATTAAGCATGTACACATCACGCGTTCCTGTTGCATGTACGTACGTTGAACTTCGTTCGCACCGTACGTAGCCAACCGTTGCCAATCGTAGGTGCGGACACGAAAAAATATGATACACATACATTAGGGGCCGTCCATAAATGACGTCACGCACCTAGGGGGGGCGGGGGAACAGACAATTGTGACGATGTGTGACGAGGGGGGGAGGGGTTTGAGAAATGTGACGTCACATCAAAATGCGCAACTTTAAATAAATATAGACAACACGTTCTACTTAATTACATAGACTTTTAAATAAATGTTTCTCCGACAACATCAGAGTGCAGCGCCACATTAAATACGCACTACAATGACAATAGTTTAAAGCGATTTGAAGCATGTTTTATATTTTTATTTGGAGGGGGGCAGAGCTTAGTGACGTCATATTTGAGAGGGGGGTCTGATATTTTGTGACGCCGTGTGACGAGGGGGGGGGGGTAAAAAATCGTCCAAAATCGCGTGACGTCATTTATGGACGGCCCCTAAACACGTGCTCGCCGCGTAGGGCAGTCCAAACACCGCGCGTGCGTTCACGCGCACACGCATCGCTCCACACCGCGCAACGCGGCTGTCGGAGCGAGTGCAGTTGGCGAGCACCTACGAAGGCCGACAACGGCTCAGCGCCACGCGCGGCCGCCTTTGTCTCCCCGGCTCGGATAGTTCGTCGCCCACGTGAGCAGAGAGGATGAACGGCGGCGTCCCCCACCACGCAGTCGCCGGATTAGGCTCGTGCGGGCCCTCTAGCATCTGTTATAAAGGGGCCGTAAATATTAAAAAACTAAAATATGAAAACACAAATTTTTTTACTTGCATAGTAAAGTTATTGTATTTTTTTACCTTTGCTATACAGCCAGATATTACGACAAATCGCTAACCTTAAACACCCAGTCGTTCATAAAAGTTGAAGGCGGTATAGTACTATAGTAATGGAGCAAGTGCAGAATCACTGAATCGGAATTGATTGTTTGAAACCATTCAGCGCGGGGCGCTTGAAAGTGCGGGGCCCGTAGCTATCTACACATGTAGTAGGTAGCACACGTGTAGTAGGTATTACACGTTTAGTAGGTAGCACACGTGTAGTAGCTACTAGGGGGGGCGGGGGGTCAGCCATTTACTACACGTATAGCAGTAGCTACTACTACACGTATAGTAGTAGCTACTACTACACGTATAGTAGTAGTAGCTAGACATGTAGTAGCTACATTGCTACCCACTACTGCGCTCACCGCTCCTCTGTGAATGCTCTCACCGCGTACGCTACCGGATTGCGTAACGCGCGCGCACTCACTCGTACGTCCAAGTTCCACGCACGCGCACGCGGACACCTCCACGCAGAGGCACCGCGGAATCTACTGCACGCACGCGCGCGCGCGCGATCGCGTGGTAGTTTTAAAAGCAAAAGTGTTTAAAAGAAAAGTGCGATCAGATTTGTATAGGATTAACGCGTAGGCTTTCGCGACCAATATTATCCGGAATAGAGAGGTTTTTTTTTGGGGGGGGGGGGGGGTTAGATCGTGGAAACGTTGTCAATGCCGTGGGTTTACTCCCCAACGCAACGAGTGTTGCTGTGCTATAGCACAGCAACACTCGTTAATTTATGTACATTTATGTACATATTTCGGTAAAAAATGGGATTTAATCTTCCGTATAATTACGGTAAAATTCACTGGCAACTTTCTGCCAGAAAAGTTACTGTAAATTTACGGAATTATTTTTTACAGTGTAGTCACGAAATTGACACGTTCTGTTTACGTGACAAACCTTACTAATTGGCTGTGTCGGGTGGTGACGGGTCCAACGACACATTTATTATATATTTACGCGATATAACCGCGCAAAAAAAAAAACCTCTTACAGATTTCAATAACTTTACAGACGACAAAAAGCCACAATGCGTTATTCTAACACGTATTCTGGCAAGTCGCCCCGATGATGTTGGATGTAATCGCCAGCGAAACGTCGAACTACTCAAAATTGTAAATGTTGTGGATTTACTCTCCAACGCACCGGTGGGCTGGAGTCGTAAACTAATTGGCGCGTTTTGTTTACGTGACGAACCTTGCTGGCTGTGTCGGGTGGTGGTGGGTCACGATACAAGATTTATACTTATCCGATCTCACCCTAAAAAACTTTTTTTATTATTAAGAAAGGCACAAGTTTGCGGCGGGGGGGGGGGAAGGTACATCTTCGTTTCGAGGGCGTCTTTATAATCCGGGACATGCGGCCTGGTTGAAATTCTCAGTCCTGATTAAATACAGGGACGTTGAAATGATCGTCCTGGTGAAATAAAGGGACGTTCCCTGTCGCTGTTGACTCCAAGTGGGAGTCGCGGGGGGGGAGGGGGGGAGGGGGGGACAATCGGGGGATTTTGGACACCGAACTAGTTTGCCCATATCGTGTTTTGGCAACTGAATAAAAAATAAAACCCACCATTATAATATTTCTTTATACATACGCTTATCTTGCTCGAGGTTGATAATTAATCGCGATAACAACTTGGTTGACGTTTTTGTCTGGATTATAAAAAGGCGCGTCGGAAAGTAAAATTGACCCCCCCCCCAAAAAAAAACTTGCGCCCGCTGTCAATAAAGTCATACAAATTCTTATTCTTAGGTTTTTTCGGTAAAGTCACGTAGGTAAAAAATGAAAATTAATAAAAGTAAAATAAAATAAAAAAAATCACGACGTTTCGGAGGCAACACAAGCTTCCGTCTTCAGGTGGAACCGTCGCAGCCACGACAGCTGTATCACGTGACTTTACCGAAAAAACCTAAGAATAAATCTAAAGTCATAAAAATTCTGACCACACCCCTGCCGGATTATAAGACGCACCTCCCGGCTCCCGAGCGTTACTTTGCAATACAGGAGGGCAAGTGCGTCTTGCAATGCGGCAATAATTGAATCGATCGACATCAACTTTCGCTCTCGAATAGGTGAAATTAATCGAAGGCGCTGCTCGATTGAAACGGGACGCGACGGAGCTTCCGCGGATTTCGGCCCCTGCCGAGTTCTGGGTTTGGGTTACAGAGAGGCGCGTCTTAGAAATCTGCGGCTCGCCTTCCAACCTCGACGACAAACCCCAATCGACGCCATTCGCGTCCGTGGCTGGCTGTCACAGACGCCTTTATCCGCAAGCAGTTTACCCAAGAACCTCCGAGGCTTTTCGCTATCGTTTCGATAGTAATCATAGACGCGGTCGGAGTCAAAGGTTTGTGGTAAGTTGACGAGGGGGGGGGGGGAGCTTCCGAGTGGCTCCCGCTTGCTTTGGCGCTTGTTGACAAATGTCAATCCTCACCTCTCCCACGGCGCTGCAAGACAAAAGCGTCACCGAGACCCGTTTAATTTGCGGGACTATTAGGGGAAAATGCTGTTGGCGAGCACCTATTAAGATCGGAGCAGCCGCAGTGCTGATGTTCACACACCGCACCGGGTATTCGTTTAATGCTGAGCCGACCTAGGGGAGAGACGCAGGAGAGGTTCAGATATTGATTGTTGGGAATCAAAATCGATTTGGCTCGATTCACCCACACCCCCCTCCCCCGGTAGAGTGCGACGCTAAAGCCGATAGAAAGCATTGCCCGGCCCTCTACGAGTTACAGGGAACCCCGAGGGAGGGTCCTTGCCTATGGGGCCGTCCATAAATGACGTCACGCACTTAGGGGAGGGGGGGTCAGACATTTGTGACGATGTGTGACGAGGGGGGGGGGAGTTGAGAAATGTGACGTCACATCAAAAGGCGCCACTTTAAATAAATATATAATTGCTATTACAACACTCCTACAACATCAGAGCGCAGCGCCACATTAAATACGCACTACAATGACCATAGTTGAAAGCGATTTGAAGCGTGTTTTATTTTTAAAATGTAAATATGGTTTTGGGGGGGTGGGGGGGCACAGAGCTATGTGACGTCATATTTGAGGGGGGGGGTCTGACTTTTTGTGACGCCGTGTGACGAAGGGGGGGGGGTCAAAAATCGTTCAAAATCGCGTGACGTCATTTATGGACGGCCCCAAAACGTCGGGCAGCTCACCGGCCGGCAGCGAGCCAAGCGAGCGTCACTCGGCCGACGAGGACGCCGCTAACAGATGGACGGACGCGTGGGCCGGGTTATCCTTTTTGAATAAAACAAAAACAAAAATAGTTCACGTGGGAGAGACGGACGGAGATGGGAAGGCGAGATTAGTAATGCTGCTTCATCCACAGGCCTGTGTGCGTGCGCGTGGCGTACGAACGTATCACCCGCTCACCGATTGTGTACGTGTCTCGTATGGGGCCATCCGTTTAGTACGTACGCATGGAGGGGGGAGGGGGGGGTTAATCAAAATGCGTTCCGCTTGCGTATGGGGGGGTCTCGATAATAATTTGTCTACAGTGGCCTTCAAATTAGTTAGTTGGGCGGTGGACTATCTGTTTGCTTAAACACGTTAATTATATGAATCCTTGATCGTTTATGCGTGGATTAAATATCGGCCGTTCTATAGAATTCGCGGGGGGGGGGGGTGCATCAATCGTACGTACGCAGGTGGGGGGGGGGGTGTAAGAAGTCCGCGTGCGAACAGGGAGGGGGGGAGAGGGGTCAAGTTTTGACAGATTTTTGCGTACCTACTAAATGCATGGCTCCTATGCGCACGTGTGCGGAGCGGTGGCGGAGTGGTTAGCGCGCTGCGCTGCTACGCGAGATCGAGTCACGCTGCCCATGCCAACATCGCTGGCGAATGTCTGAGCCGGTGCTGGGCCTCCCCTAGGTCGACTCAGCTTTAAACGAGAGCTGCCTGGTGCGGTGTGTGAACGTCGGCTACTGGGTGTGGTCCTGGACCACACCATCCACGCTCATACGAGGATGTATATTATATTGTTATTAGAGTATATCATTGCATAAAAATGATTTTGATGACCTACTGTGAGAGACACATTAATAGTATTGTCTCTAAATACTGCAGTTAATTCCAGAAATGACTCGTATTGTGTTACGTATGTATATAGGTATCTGTGTGTACATATTTATCTGCGTGTATGTAATGCGTGTATGTAATGCATGTATGTGTGTGCGTCTGTTGGTCAAATATGCTAAGGGGCCGTTCATAAATGACGTCACGCACCTAGAGGGGGGGAGGGGGGGTCAGACATTTGTGACAATGCGTGACAAAGGGGGGGGAGGGAGTTGAGAAATGTGACGTCACATCAAAATGCGCAACTTTAAATAAATATAGACAACACGTTCTACTTAATTAAATATACTTTTAAATAAATGTGTTCTCCTTCATCAGAGTGCAGCGCCACATTAAATACGCACTACAATGACAATAGTTTAAAGCGATCTGAAGCATGTTTTATTTTGGGGGGGGGGGGGGGCAGCGCTTTGTGACGTCACATTTGAGAGGGGATCTGACTTTTTGTGACGCCGTTTTTTCCCTAGATCGAGTATTCGGAATGTATGAATTGGGCTAAGTATAGCGAATCTCTGAAGCTGTTGCTGATACAGGGACTCCTCTACTTACGAACGAGTTTGGTTCCAGAGGTCTGTTCGTAAGTCTATTTGTTCGTAAGTCCAACTTTACTGCTGTCGATTCCAAACGTGTTGTACGCCGTGTACACTAAACACGGTAAATGGCTTTAAAAGTTGTATAATCTCCTGTAGATGTAGATGCCACTGGTTCTTCGTGTTCCGTAGATGTATATGTTACTGGTTCTTCACGTTTTGCAGATGTAGATGCCACTGGTTTTTCACGTTCTTCTGATGTAGATGCCACTGGTTCTTCACGTTCTGCTGATTTAGATGCCACTGGTTGTACACCTTCTGCTGATGTAGATTCCACTGGTTCTTCACGTTCTGCAGATGTAGATGCCACTGGTTCTTCATGTTCTGTAGATGTAGATGCCACTGGTTCTTCATGTTCTGTAGATGTAGATGCCACTGGTTCTTCACGTTCTTCTGATGTAGATGCCACTGGTTCTTCACGTTCTGCAGATGTAGATGCCACTGGTTCTTCACGTTCTGCAGATGTAGATGCCACTGGTTCTTCACGTTCTGCAGATGTAGATGCCACTGGTTCTTCATGTTCTGTAGATGTAGATGCCACTGGTTCTTCATGTTCTGTAGATGTAGATGCCACTGGTTCTTCACGTTCTTCTGATGTAGATGCCACTGGTTCTTCACGTTCTGCAGATGTAGATGCCACTGGTTCTTCACGTTCTGCAGATGTAGATGCTACAGGTTCTTCACGTTCTGCTGATATAGATGCCACTGGTTCTTTACTTTCTGTAGATCTAGATCCCAATGGTCTTCACGTTCTGCAGATGTAGATGCCACTGGTTCTTCACGTTCTGCTGATGTAGATGCCACTGATTCTTCACGTTCTGCTGATGTAGATGTTACTAGTTCTTCACGTTCTGCAGATGTAGATGCCACTGGTTCTTCGTCTTCTGTAGATGTAGATGCCACTGGTTATTCACGTTCTGCTGATGTAGATGCCACTGGTTCTTCACGTTCTGCAGATGTAGATGCCACTGGTTCTTCACGTTCTGCAGATGTAGATGTTACTGGTTCTTCACGTTCTGCAGATGTAGATGCCACTGGTTCTTCGTCTTCTGCTGCTGTAGATGCCACTGATTCTTCACGTTCTTCTGATGTAGATGCCACTGATTCTTCACGTTCTGCAGATGTAGATGACACTGGTTCTTGACGTTCTGTAGATGTAGATGCCACCACTGCCATCTATTGCGCGGCGGTTGAACTTATGACTCTCGGTCTGAATATGCAACAGGACATACGGACAGGTTTGTTCGGATCTCTGAAAGTCGAATGTTCGTAAGTAGAGGAGTCTCTGTATAGGATAGCTACTGAGGAACAGACAAACCATTCAATAACCAACCGAGTTATTACCACGAAATAAAACAATTCATACTAAAAGTTAAACAAGTACATATTATATTTCGTGTGGGAAGGTTTAACCGCGTGAAGACAAGTATCTTCACACTCTTCATGCGCCTATTTACAAACCGGTCATCAGAAGACATTTGAAATGACGTGCTCAATCTCGGCACTCAATTCCGTCTCTGCCTTCTCTTCCCATGCGTTGTGAAGGGCCCTTGGCCGAAACGTCGCCTATTGTATAATGTATTTGAAGGCCACACAGTATTATTGATTATATTAATGAGATGTTTTAGTTCGTAAAAAAGATCCCCCGTATAGCCTTAACAGACTGTTGGGGCAAGTGCTGTGAGCGAGCACCTATGAAGGCCGGCACGGCACACGAGGGAGTGGGTGACCAACACCACGCCCGGCCGCCTTTGTCTCCCCAGTGGCGATGTTTACACACCGCACCAGGTACTAATTTGAGGCTGATTCGACCTAGGGGAGGCCCAGGACCGGTTGAAATAATCGTCACCGGTGTTGGCCGTGAGCGGGAATGGAACCGCTAACCGCCCAGTTCATATATTTATACGCACAGTAGTATGTTGTTACATATATCATTAGAATTGTTAAACGATCATCGATTCAGAAATCGACCATAGATTCCAGTGGGGATTTATTTATTTTTTATTCGGAAGAGGTGGCCGTACCCACACTTGACCCCCACCATACACGCGACCTGCCCACATCGCCTGACGGTGGGGGGGGGGAGCAGGCGGGTGGTGGGGTGGATTTAGGAATCGCCCCCCCCCCCCATGGTTGCAAATGCCGCGCCAGGAGATCGAAACGACCCATGAGTCTCTGTGAGCTGCTTCTGAACCTCTCCAAATCCAACTTGCTGCGTCGTCCCTTCCACTCTCAGTCGGAGAGTAAAGCAGCGCTTATTGCCAGAGGTCTATGCAGTCGATATAAACCGCACAGAGATATACATACTGTACTGTATATGTATGAGCGTGCGTGCGCGGCAAACAGGTAAGGGACCGTCCATAAATGACGTCACGTGATTTTGAACTATTTTTGACCCCCACCCTCCTCCTCGTCACACGGCGTCACAAAAAGTCAGACTCCCCCCCCCCAAAAAGCATGTTTCCATTTTGTAAATTAAACATGCTTCAAATCGCTTTAAACTACAGTATTGTCATTGTAGTGCGTATTTAATGTGGCCTGCACTCCGATGTTGTAGGAGTTGTTATCACAATTAGTGTTGTTATAACAATTCGAAATTTATTTAAAGTTGCGCATTTTTATGGGACGTCACATTTCTAATTCCCCCCCCCCCCGTCACACATCGTCACAAATGTCTGACCCCCCCCCCCCAGGTGCGTGACGTCATTTATGGACGGCCCCTAACCGGTTTATTAACCGGTTTCCCCCTCCCCTCCCCCACGCGTTTTACCGGTCACGCAGTGCGGATTGATGATGATGATGATGTTCGCCGCTGCGAGAGACCATCAAACTGGGTTCCGTCGGCGGGGACGAGGAGCGCGTAGAGTGCGCTAACCGTTCCGCCACCGCTCCCGCCTCTACACGGCAATGTTGAACCCTTCGCGGTTTAAATGGACGACGTTGCCAATTCGTTGCGATCGCCACAATCACTTGCACGCCTTTTGCACTTGTAACGAAACACACGTTACAGCTCCATCGCTTGGTGAGATTTCTCGCCGGGCGTGTAAACTTCCAGATACGACGAAATGAATCAACAGGAAACCCTTCGTGGGGAAATTAAATCCATCCGACTAATTCCCAAACGCGTCTCCGTGCGGCCCTTAATCGGTGCATCGCTAATAAAAGTCGCGTCCCGTCAAAGTCTCCGTGCAAAGCTGCATATACAGTACACCTTAGCAACTCTAATCCCACAATAGAGGTTCTATTTTGGGTTAGATCGCGTAAATATATAAGTGTGTCGTTAAACCCGCCACCACCCGACACGGCTAATTAGTAAGCTTTCGTGACTGCAGGAAGCCATAATCTTTGGTTCTTTCGGTAAAGTCACGTAGGTAGAAAAATAAATGTAAAATAAAAAATCACGACGTTTCGATTGCAGCTCTTTCGCTATGTTGTTTAACTGCTGGATTTTTGTTTCACCTGAGCACGATCGCTTGTGTTGCGATCGAAACGTCGTGATTTATTATGTGTATTTTTCTACCTACGTGACTTTACCGAAAGAACGAAAGAGTAGTAAGGTTTGTCACGTAAACAGAGCGTGGCCAATGCGTTGCTAGTACGGCAACACGGGTGTGTTGGAGAGCAAATCCACAGCATTTACAATCCGAGTACGACGTTTCGCCTGAAATTACAACTAGCTTCATCAGGCGACAGCCAGATTTGTGGAGAAATCCTCCTGTTTCGTTATATATTTATATATTTACGCGCTCTAACCCAACACAAAAAAACACCCCTGTATGATGGATGACGTTGATCGCGCAAGCCTATCACGTGTTAAACTCACTGACAATAGTCCGATAAAAGGGGTAAAAAAAAACAATTAGCATATTTTTTCTTCTGGCAAATGAGGTTCCAATAGTGTAAATGCTTACCCCGAGCTCTCATACTCAGATGGTTCATTGTCTTTGAGTTGTGCGCCTTTTGGCGTCATCTGGTCCAACACCATGTGAGACTAGGCTCTAAGGAAAGCTGTCTCGGGTGTGGACCATTCAACGTCAAGGACAGTGCATACATTATCAGAGTTATGTTTTTTGTTTGCATTACGACTGCAGGTATTGTGGTCAATGCAAACATGACTCCTTGTAAAAAAATGTATCAGTTTCGTTGCCAGATAGAAGGGTAAAAAAAACAATTATCATATTTTTTCTTCTGGCAAATGAGGTTCCAATGGTGGAATAGCCCGGTCGGTCAGCGTTATAGAGCGTTGTGTCAGCGCTGTTAGCGAGCGCCTATTCAATTCGTGTCGGTACGGCGTAATGGGTTAGCGCACTGCGCTACAAACCCGGCGAACCGGAGCTTACATGACCGCTCACGGCCAACATCAGTGGCGAGATGTTAACTACCTCGCGCGGTATGCAGGAGGTCGTGGGTTCGATCCCGACCCCTGGCGCCTGCTGTATATTTGGAGTTTGCGTGTCTCTCTCTCTCTGTCATCATCATCACGGTGGCTAGGAGATGTTAACTACCTCGCCTGGTATACAGGAGGTCGCGGGTTCGATCCCGACCCTGGCGCCTGCTGCTCTATATTTTGAGTTTGCGTGTCTCTCTCTGTCATCATCATCATCATCACGGTGGCGAGGATATGTTAACTACCTCGCCTGATACGCAGGAGGTCGTGGGTTCGATCCCGACCCTGGCGCCTGCTGTATATTTGGAGTTTGCGTGTCTCTCTCTTTCCGTGCTCGCGTGGATGTTTATGCAGGTCCTTCGGTTTCCCGTCCACATTTAGAATTAACATCACGCGTTTAGGGCTTTTGGCTGCTTTACATTTCCGCATGATAAGCCAACTTCGTTGAGCAATCAATTGTGGCAGGTCGCTTCTGAAAAAAAAGCTAAAGAGCACAGTGGGGCCTTATCTGGTTAAATAAAATAAAAGTTATTATCGTAGTTTCAGTTTTGAATCGACTTTAAACGATAACCTCTCTGCGGTGTGTCAAAAACAATCAGCACCGGGGAGACAAAGGCGGTCGGGCGTGGCACTCACACGAGACGCGCACACAACGTGTGGCTGCTCGCGCGGAGGTTAAAAACTCCCTCCCCTCCCTCTGCTCCCTCTGCTCCCCTCCTCCCTTCCCTCCCCTCCTCTCCTCCCTCCCTCTCCTCCCTCTGCTCCCTCCCTCTGCTCCCTCTCCTCCCCTCCCCTCTCCTCCCTCTCCTCCCCTCCCTCTCCTCCCTCTCCCTCCCCCTCCCCTTCCTCCCTCTCCTCTCCTCCCTCTGCTCCCTCTCCTCCCCTCCCTCTCCTCCCTCTCCTTTCCTCTCTCTCCTCCCTCTTCCTCCCCTACCTCTCCTCCCTTTGCTCCCCTCCCTCTCCTCTCCTCCCTCTGCTCCCTCTCCTCCCCTCCCTCTCCTCCCTCTCCTTTCCTCTCTCTCCTCCCTCTTCCTCCCCTACCTCTCCTCCCTTTGCTCCCCTCCCTCCCCTCCCTCTCCTCTCCTCCCTCTGCTCCCTCTCCTCCCTCTCGCTATCTCAAGTCCGTGCGGGGGATGGGTGAGATATAAGGGGGTAGGGATGTGGGGTAGAGGGGGTAGGGGGTGGGATGGAGGAGGTAGAGAGGTGGGGTAGAGGGGGTAGGGGGTGGGATGGAGGAGGTAGAGAGGTGGGGTAGAGGGGGTAGGGAGCTGGGGTAGAGGGGGTAGGGGGTGGGATGGAGGAGGTAGAGAGGTGGGGTAGAGGGGGTAGGGAGCTGGGGTAGAGGGGTAGGGATATGGGGTAGAGGGGGTAGAGAGCTGGGATAGAGGGGGTAGGGAGCTGGAGTAGAGGGGTAGGGGAGCCCGTGTGTGTGTGTGGGGGTGAATAGCCATCACTCGCCCTGCCACCTCGCCTGATAAGATCTGTCAATAGCCATTCGCGGAAGTGACATCGCGAGGTTTAGGAGCTGTCTGGCGCCCGCGCCGTCACTGCCGGACAGCTGCGGGGAGTGGGGCGGGAAGAGCGGTGGCGCAGTGGTTAGCGCCGCGCTGCGCCACGAAACCACCCCCCGAGTTCGATTCGCGCTCACGGCCAACATCAGTGGCGGATATTTCGATCGCCACGCGAGACGCCGTACGTGCAGAAGTTTCAAACGACTTGCGCAGAGACGCGTGCTCGATATAAACAAAAACTCTCGGCCATTCGTGCGTTATGGCAGCAAAAGAAAATCGTCTGCAGTTATTTTTACAAATACTATTTTTTTTTATTTACCAGGTAAGGGCCCCACTGAGCTACGTGGCTCTTGTTCAGATGCGACCTGGCGCTCACAAATGACAGCCCAACGAAGTGGCTCATCATCTTCATCGTGTGGATTTTTTTTTTGTTAGCAGCCAAATACTCTATAACGCGTGATGTTGATTCTAAATGTGGAGCAAAAACAGGGAGGACCCGGATAAAAATCCACGCTACCATGGGGAGAGAGAGACGCAAATTCCAAATATACAGTAGGGTCAGGATTGAATCCACGACCTCCTGTATAGCAGGCAAGGTAGTTAACATCTCTACAGAGAGAGAGAGAGAGAGACGCAAACTCCATGCATGCGTCAGGGTCGGGATCGAACCCACGACCTCCTGTATAGCAGGCGAGGTAGTTAACATATCCACAAGGAGAGAGAGAGAGAGACACGCAAACTCCATGCACGTGTCAGGGTCGGGATCGAACCCACGACCTCCTGTACACCAGGCGAGGTAGTTAACATCTCCTAGCCACCGTGATGACGATGACAGAGAGAGAGACGCAAACTCAAAATATACATTCTAGATTTGAAGCTTTCGTGACTGCAAGGATTCATATTCTTAGGTTTTTTCGGTAAAGTCACGTAGGTAAAAAAATAAAATTAATAAAAGTAAAATAAAATGAAAATCACGACGTTTCACCTGAAGACGGAAGCCTGTGTTGCCTCCGAAACGTCGTGATTTTTATTTTATTTTACTTTCATTAATTTTAATTTTTTACCTACGTGACTTTACCGAAAAAAAACTAAGAATATCAAAATATACAGCAGGCGTCAGGGTCGGAATCGAACTCACGACCTCCTGTACACCAGGCGAGGTAGTTAACATCTCCTAGCCACCGCGGCGCCCCTGCATTGCCATCCCGTTACCTTCTGCTCAACCATCGAATGCATTCGAGGAAACGTGGCTGGTTGACGAGCAGCGGTGATGCAGAGACGGACAGCTGCAGACCGATTTCGTCCTTCTCAGGCCTCGTCAGCACAGCGTGGTCACCAGTGGCCCATACTGAGACCGGAGCCACCCACACTCAACAAACGCTAACCCCAACCGCTCCCAAAAAAATTGAGTGTTTTTTTTATGTTTGCGCAACGCAATCGCCATCACTGCCTCCTGCGAGCGCATCGGAGCGACGCGATTCGCCGTTGTTCGTTTGACCGGAGCGAGAAGCCAAAGCGGTTCGGATCCCGCTCATTTGCAAGCCTGACCTTAGCCAGCTGAGCCAGCTGAGCCAGCTGAGTTAGCTGATTTTAGCTGAGTCAGATGATTTAGCTGAGTCAGCTGAGTTAACTGAGTTAGCTGAGTCAGCTGAGTTAGCTGAGCCAGCTGAGTCAGCTGAGTTAGCTAAGCCAGCTGAACCAGCTGATTCAGCTGATTTAGCTGAGTTAGCTGAACCAGCTGAGTCAGCTGAGTCAGCTGAGTTAGCTGAACCAGCTGAGTCAGCTGAGTTAGCTGAGTTAGCTGAGTCAGCTGAGTTAGCTGATTTAGCTGAGTTAGCTGAGTCAGCTGATTTAGCTGAGTCAGCTGATTTAGCCGAGTTAGCTGAGCTAGTTGAGTTAGCTGAGTCAGCTGAGCCCTCGCTATCTTATTGACCCAGGTCGACGTTGCGGCCCCCGAGGCTCTACCCTGGGCCTCCTGAATTCCCACCTGATTAATCAAAATCAACTCTCTCTCTCTCTCCAATCTCGCTCCCTCTCTCTCCATCCCTCTCCCTCCTCCGTCTCTCCCCCTCCCTCTCGCTGCCCTCTCCCTGTGGGCGCCCGCAGGCTGTTTGGCATCAAGTGCGCTAAGTGTGGCGTGGGCTTCAGCAAGACGGACTTCGTGATGAGGGTGCGGACCCAGGTGTTCCACCTCGAGTGCTTCCGCTGCGTGGCGTGCAGCCGCCAGCTCATCCCGGGTGACGAGTTTGCGCTGCGGGAGGACGGCCTCTTCTGCCGCGCCGATCACGAGCTCCTGGAGAGGGCCGGCACCGCCGACGGCATGGGCAGCCCGGGGCAGGGGGGCGGCCGGCCCCTGCAGCTCGCCGGTGAGGGGGGGGAGGGGGTTTGCGGGGGGGGCGGGGTGAGAGGGGGTGAGGATGTTGAATGACGGATGGAGGGTGAGTGAGAGAGAGGGTGAGTGAGTGAGGGGCTGAGAGGGAGTGAGTGAGTGAGTGAGAGGGGTTGATGGAGGGGGTGAGTGAGAAAGAGGGTGAGTGAGTGAGTGAGAGAGAGGGTGAGTGAGTGAGGGGCTGAGAGGGAGTGAGTGAGTGAGTGAGGGAGAGGGGTTGATGGAGGGGGTGAGTGAGAAAGAGGGTGAGTGAGTGAGTGAGAGAGAGGGTGAGTGAGTGAGGGGCTGAGAGGGAGTGAGTGAGAGGGGTTGATGGAGGGGGTGAGTGAGAGAGAGGGTGAGTGAGTGAGAGAGAGAGAGGGTGAGTGAGTGAGGGGGTGAGAAGGAGTGAGTGAGAGGGGTTGATGGAGGGGGTGAGTGAGAGAGGGGGTGAGTGAGTGAGTGAGTGAGGGGTTGAAGGGAGTGAGTGAGAGGGGTTGATGGAGGGGGTGAGTGAGAGAGGGGGTGAGTGAGTGAGTGAGGGGTTGAAGGGAGTGAGTGAGAGGGGTTGATGGAGGGGGTGAGTGAGAGAGAGAGGGGTTGAGATGGGGTGAGTGTGGGGGTGTATGGCAGGAGCGCACCTATTCCGGGTGTGCGTCTCCTCAGTCCAACCGTTGGATGAAGGCCTCCTCCCGGCCGCACACAAAGACAAATATCCCCCTAATAGCCTTGAAAGACTGTAGGGGCAAGTGCTGTTAGGTCCGCACGGTACGCAAAAGGATGGGTGGCCAGTACCACTCCCGAGTGACAATGATCACGCATTGCACCAGGCTGAGTCGACCTAGGGGAGGTGCAGGACCGGTTCAGATATTTGCAAGCGATGTTGGCCGTGAGCGGGAATGGAACTCGGGTCGCCGGGTTCCTAGCGCAGTCGGGCGCCACGGTGGCTAGGAGATGTTAACTACCTCAGCCGCTATACAGGAGACTTGAAGGAGGTATAAAAAATAAAAATGAATTTAATCTCGACGTTTCGGGCGCAACACAAGCGTCCGTCATCAGGTGGGACAACCACAGCAGGAAAACAATTGCGTGATAAATTTAATTTATTTTTTATACCAACGTGACTTTACCGAAAGAACCAAAAGAGTATGTTACACAGGAGGTCGTGGGTTTCAATCGCGACGACCCCTTACCACTGTCTATTTGAAGCTTGCACGTTCTCCCCGTGTTCTCCCCTCCACGTTTAGAATCGACGTCGCGCGTTTGACACTTTCTTTGGCCGCTCTAAATTTCCACGTGATGACGACGACGACGATAATCCACTTTCGTCGAGCTCTCATTTGTGGTGGCCAGGATGCTTCTGAACAAGAAGCTACGTAGAGCCAAGTAGGGGCCTTACCTGCTTGGTCTCACTCCTCTCCTCCCCTCTCCATCTCCGCACCTTCCGCGGGCTCCCCCCCCCCCTCCCCCCCGCAGCCGAGCCCATGTCCGCGGCTGGCCGCCACCACCCACTGCGCCCGCACGTGCACAAGCAGGCGGAGAAGACGACGCGCGTGCGCACGGTGCTGAACGAGAAGCAGCTGCACACGCTGCGAACCTGCTACGCGGCCAACCCGCGGCCCGACGCGCTCATGAAGGAGCAGCTCGTGGAGATGACGGGCCTGAGTCCCCGCGTCATCCGCGTCTGGTTCCAGAACAAGCGCTGCAAGGACAAGAAGCGCAGCATCCTCATGAAGCAGATCCAGCAGCAGGGAGGCGACAAGACGGTAAGGGCCCCTCCCCCCAACCCCCCCCCCCCCCCACCCCCACTTGCTCGATTCTCGAGTGCTCGATGGATCGATAGATCAGCTGATCTTTTGATGGCTCGATTGCTCGATGGATCGATAGATCAGCTGCACTTTTGATCGCTCGATTTGTGATTGCTCGATGGATTTGATAGATTGCTTACTCGCTTGATCGCCCAATTACTCTATCCGTTGGTCGATGGATTGACCGCTGGCTGACGATGATGATGACGACTGCGGCAGAGTTAATCACGATGTTGATTATGGTGTTGATGATGATGATGGTAGTGATGATGGTGATAATGGTCGTGGTAGTGGTGGTAATGATGATGGTGATGGTAATGGTGTGTGGTGGTGACGGTGATGGTAGTGATGATGATGGTCGTGGTAGTGGTGATAATGGTAGTTGTGATGATGATGGTGGTGATGGTAGTGGTGTGTGGTGGTGATGAGCCTTCTCTAGTGGTGAATGACATAGCGGGGAGCGGGGGGGGGGATGGTGAGGAGTGAACCCGGCCAGAAACGCCTCCACACCTGTGAAGCTGTTTGTGCCCCGCTTTTCTATTTGCGACGCTGCTGCTTTTGATTACTTTTGCTTTACTCTCTGGGGGTTCTCATCACCTGACCTGCGTGTCTGTGTGTGCGTGCCTCTGTGTGCGTGTCTATGTGTGCGTGCCTCTGCGTGCGTGTCTGTGTGTGCGTGCCTCTGCGTGCGTGTCTCCTCCCGTGTGCGTGCCTTTGCGTGCGTGCCTCTGCGTGCGTGTCTGTGTGTGCGTGCCTCTGCGTGCATGTCTGTGTGTGCGTGCCTCTGCGTGTGTGCCTCTGCGTGCGTGCCTCTGCGTGCGTGCCTCTGCGTGCGTGTCTGTGTGTGCGTGCCTCTGCGTGCGTGTCTCCTCCCGTGTGCGTGCCTTTGCGTGCGTGCCTCTGCGTGCCTCTGCGTGCGTGTCTGTGTGTGTGTGCCTCTGCGTGCGTGTCTGTGTGTGCGTGCCTCTGCGTGCGTGCCTCTGCGTGCGTGCCTCTGCGTGCGTGTCTCCTCCCGTACCGCGCCGTTGCGCAGAACCTGCAAGGCCTGACGGGCACGCCGCTGGTGGCCGGCAGCCCTGTGCGGCAGGACGGGCCGGGCCTTCCCGTGGGCGCCGTCGACGTGCAGACCTTCCACCAGCCGCCCTGGAAGGCGCTCAGCGACTTCGCGCTCAGCAGCGAGCTCGACCAGGGGCCCTTCCAGCAGCTGGTGAGGGCGCGCGCTGGCGCTCGCAACGCGCGCACGCACGCACAGGCAAACGCACGCACGTAAAACGCACAGACGCGCGCGCGTACGCACACACATCCAGGCACGCACAGAGAGACCAGTGCTGGCCGTGAGCGGGAATCCAACTCGGGTCGCCGGGTTTGTGGCGCAGTCCGCTAACCACTATCGGTGTGGCGATGTTCATGGTGGTCATGGTGGTGATGGTGGCTTGTGGTGGTAGTGGTGATGGTGGTGGTGCTCATGGTGGTGGTGTTGGTAATGGTGGTCGTGGTGAGTGGTGGGTACTAATGGCGATGGTGGCGGTGGTTTCTGGCCGCGTGGAGCAGGTGAACTTCTCGGAGGGGCGGCCGGGCTCCAACTCGACGGGCAGTGAGATCACGTCGCTCTCGCAGCTGCCCGACACTCCCACCAGCATCGGCTCCAGCCCCATCGAGGCCTGAGCAGCAGCAGCAGCAGCGGCAGCGACGGCAGCGGCGGCGGCGGTGGGGCAGAGCAGCGCCCTCGGTCTGGAGTGGACGTGTGGCAGTCAGCTGGCCGGGCCGAAGGGGCCGGCCTGTTGGTTGATGGGGTCGTTCGGACAGTCGGTCGGTCCGTCAGCCGCTTTGGCTGCTCGCCTGGTTGTCTGGCCGATTGGTTTGCTGGCGCATCGGCCGGTCGGTCGGTCACTCGGCGGTTAGACGGCCGGTCGGTCGGTCGGTTGATCGGTTGCCCTGCTGGTCGATGGGGGGGGGGGGGGGTGGTGGGGGATGACGACGATTGGAGCCGTGGGTGGGTGGGGGGGCGGCATTGCGAACGTTGGAGAGGTGTGGGGGTTGGGGGTGGGGCGACGAACTGGCGGACTGAAATAAAACCACGGGGACCGTGGAACCTCGGGGCGAGGAGCGGCGCGAGAGAGCGCGTGGGCCTGGGCGGCCCGCGGAGGGGCGACGACGAGGGGTCGTGAGCGGCCCAGCGCGACCCCGCGACCCCGCGACCCCGTGACCCCCTGCTCCATCGTTGCGGCTCGTCGCGCGTGCCGTGGGACGTCGCTCTCTGCGCCCGACTGCCAACGAAGCGTCGAGCTCTCGTGCTGCGGGGGTGGGGGGGGGTGGCACGCGTAGTGACGCAGCAGCAGCAGCAGCTACACTTCTCCAATTCGTGCATCCCCCCCGAAGCCCGTGTACATAGATGCGTACATACGCGGTGTACATACGAAGGAGGAGGTGGCGGCGGCGGTGTACGTACACGGTGTACATACCGGGATGTGGCCGACAGGGTCCGTGCCTGCGGCCATCCCCGCAATGTGCATGGATGATTACAATCATAGCGATGACGACGGAGATGTTGGTGATGTCGATGATAAAAACGATGGTGATAGTGATACAGGAGGATTAGAAATGAACGGCAAGGGCGTGACATGGTCAGTTTTAAGTTGTTGACGTTATGAGGATGATGATGATGATGGCAGTGATTAGGAGCAATGCCGGAGAGCGCGTTGGGGGGAGCAACTCCTCTTCATAAGTGTTATTGAGCCAGACAACAACAACAACGACAGCAACAACGACAAGGTCTGCAGCAGAGTACAGCAACGAGCAGCAACTACTACGGAAACAACATTGACAACGACTACAACAACAACGACTACAACAACAACGACTACAACAACAACGACTACAACAACAACACAAACCACAACCAGCAACCGGCGATCGAGAACGTCAGCAGCCGGCCGCAGCGCTGCAGCTCGCTGTGGAGGCAACGACCACGTGCACAGTTGGTCACGTGCACAGTTGGTCACGTGCACAGTCGGTCACGTGCACAGTCGGTCACGTGCACAGTCGGTCACGTGCACAGTCGGTCACGTGCACAGTCGGTCACGTGCACAGTCGGTCACGTGCACAGTCGGTCACGTGCACAGTCGGTCACGTGCACAGTCGGTCACGTGCACAGTCGGTCACGTGCACAGTCAGTCAGAGCAGAGTTGGTCACGAGCACAGACAAGTCACGTGCCCCCGTCGAGGATTACGGGCGACTAATGAACAGCCACGCGCACGTCCGCCGCTCGGCATCTCCCGGCGATTTCGCCGCTACAATTCTGCCGCGTCGCGCTGCAGGGGCCTCCAGGGCGCGGACGGGGGAGTGATCCCGCCGACAACAACCGTCCGGCCGGGCCGGCAGAGTTCGCTCCGCGGGCCCCGGCCCTGATCCCCGTGAGATGCTTGCATCGTTATCGCCACTGCAACCGAGCCGCGCCGGTCCCACGTTTGGTTTTGTTCCCCACCTCGGGACCCGAGCCATGCTCCTCCGTGACGCTGCACAGTGTCCTCTGACCGGCGCTCACGCAGCGTTTACCCAACCCCCCCACCCCGCGCCTGGCCCTGCTTGGCCCCCAGCCAGACCCAGGAACGCCTTCCCGCGAGGCCGTCCGGCGTCGCACGGTTCGGTGCCGGCTCGGCGCGGCAATTTATCCAGCCAGGGGGGGGGGGAGGGAGAGGAAAACGCACACACGGCTCGGATGTGCCAGTGGAACAAGTGGGTAAGAGAGGCCCAGACAGGCCCCAGGGTGTGCCTTGCTTACAAAACAACACTGCTGCAAAATTGTGGTTCCCCAAGGCCGATAGGCTGATGGACCAGGGGGGGAAACGATGTTTTATTTTGGGGGGATGGGGGGGAGGGAGGGGCAAGAGATTATTTTGAGTGTGTCTGTATTTATATACGCGAGTCTACAGGTTAAGAGGGGCATATGTACTGCATATGTGCATGTATACATATGCCGTGTCGTGTGCGTGTATGTGTGTGTGTGTACACGCTTCAGGCGTGTTTAGCCCGGCACGCGACGGGATTGGGTGCTGGGGCCGTGACTGTGCGATGGGGACGCGATGTGATTGGATGATGTCGTGATGACGCTGCCCCACGTGCGTGGCCACATTGCATCATTGGCGTTGGAACCCGGAGAGCGCGAGAAGGAATGCATATATCAGAATCTATCGCTCACTACACGAGCTGTAACCATAACAGATAACCAGCACATCACCACAACTAACCAGAGACACTAACCACAACAGCGAACCAGCACGTAACCATAACTAGCCAATCAGCCGCTAGCACTGTCCCTGGTAGCCCAAGCCCTAACCTCTCCTCACGACGTTTCGCACCCCACCCCTTACCCCCACCCACCACCACCGCTTCAATTCCCATCAGCGCGTCGCGGGTCGTCGCCTCCACCAATCACCGCCGAGCGATTGAACTCCGCGTGGTGACCGAGACAATGAGCGGTGGCCGCGTCATCGAGTGATCACGTGGTGCGTCATCGAGTGATCACGTGGTGCGTCATCGAGTGATCACGTGGTGCGTCATCGAGTGATCACGTGCCTGTTACCCCGCGAGGGTTTTTCCGTCGAAAAATTTGTGGTGCACCGACGGCAAAAAATAAATTTGGGTTTTTTAGTTTTTAAAGACACACACGGGCTGCGGTCGGTTAAAACGCCACCCCAAGTTGCGCACGAAACTCGTGTTGGTAGCAAAAACGTTAGGCGAAGGGGGGGGGGGGGGGCGTGGGGGGGGGTCCTCCAACCTGCGATCTTGCCCCCCCCCCCCTTCCCCTCCATCCCCAACTCTTCCACGTTCTCCGGGTGGGAGATGCCCACACTTGACCCCACCAACACACACGCATGCGGCCTGTCGATCGATCAACTGTGGCGGCGTAGCCTATTAACACCGCTGTGTGGCAAGGTGGGTGGGTGAGGGGGTGAATGAACTTTGCCATTGCTTCAACTGCCGCGCCGGGAGATCATATGGAGCCGGCGAGCTGTGGCGACGACAATAGCTAAACATCTGCATCCCCGCAATCAAACAAACCAAAAACAAATCTATCTTCGCCCATCGATCTATCGGCCTCGCAAACCCCGTTGCGTTGTTAACGCTCGGCAACTGGTTTAATCGGGCAGTTTCGATCGGGTTTGCCCCCCTTTCTGGGCATCATCAGCAGGGGTGACCACCACCACGTGGCACTCACTCCGGTGAAACTGTCCTCCTCAGAACCACGCCCTGTGCGATCAATCCGCATCCATCACTCACGTGCGCTCCAGTCCGATGCGGCGTCACAGCGAGTTCGGACCACGTGACCGTTCCAATCACCCCCCCATCAGCGACCGCATCAACTCCACGCCGCGCGTCTCTCTCCTCCCTTCCCGTCTTTGTATCATAACTAAATAATTATTTAATTTATTATCAACACAAGGTGTGTGGGGGGAAGGGGGGGGGACAAGGGGAGGGGGGGCGGTGAACTTGGCGGTTACAATATTTGGATATTTGTAAAATAGAGAATATTCACACGAAAAAAAATGTTTAAAAAAATTGAACTATTTTAATCCCACGAGACCGAGGCGAGGTGTCTGCGCGTACCCCCCCTCTCTCTCTTCTCGTGCTATTATTTGTTCAGTGTTGATGCTGTTGGCTGTCGTTCTGATTATTATTATTGCGTGGCTGTTATTCTAAGTATGACGACGATGATCACGTGCCCTATTAACTGCCAGACTTTGCGTGGCACAGGGATCCCCCCCCCTCCCTCTCTGTATCTCGTTCCGTTTGTAAGAAAGAATCATAATTAAACCTTTGCTCTTGCCTAACGGCAGCGTCAGGAAGTGATGTGCATGTATGAGTGTGTGCGTGTTGAACTTCGTTCGCGCCGTGCGTAGCCCACCGGGGCCAATCGGAGGAGCGGGATGTCACGTGATGTACCTTCGAGCGAGCGGCACGCACGTGGCTTTGAAAGTGACGTCACGTCCGGTCAGTTCGGCATAGCTTGTTTTGTCTAATAGAGTAGAACCCCCAATCTCTTAACGACGGCGATTGGTTTCACGAAACCGGTCGTGAAGCGAGGAGATGCACGTTAAAGGCTTTATTCGTTCCGATAGCATTTAAAATTTAAAAAAATTCACCCAAAAAAACTTATTTTGTAATATTTCAACAATGGATATTGATACATAAAGTTACTAGCAACATAAACACCATTAAAAGTCACATGGTTAATCAATGCATTAATTCATATTTACTGTATCTACAACAGCACATCGTTAACAGGGGAATGGTCGGTAAGCGAACACATTGGGCTCTATGGAGGAACTACATTACTATACACCAGAGGTGTGGACTCGAGTCATGTGACTTGGACTCGAGTCAGACTCGAGTCATGAATTTGATGACTTGCGACTCGACTTGGACTTGCATAACAATGACTTTGTCCCACCTATGAGATGTGGACTCGAGTCATGTGACTTGGACTCGAGTCAGACTCGAGTCATGAATTTGATGACTTGCGACTCGACTTGGACTTGCATAACAATGACTTTGTCCCACCTCTGCTATACACTACACTATACACTACTACACACTACACTATACACTACACTACTATACACTACACTACTATACACTACACTACTATACACTACACCACTATACACTACATTGCTATACACTACACCACTATACACTACATTGCTATACACTACATTATACTACACTAAACACTACACTACTATACACTACACTACTATACACTACTACACTACTATACACTACTATACACTACTACACTACACTACTATACACACTGCACTACTATACATTACTACACTACTACACTACTATACACTACTACACTACTATACACTACTGCACTACTATACACTACACTGCTACACTACTATACACTACTACACTACTATACATTACTACACTACTATACACTACTACACTACTATACACTACAACACACTACTACACTACTATACATTACTACACTACTATACACTACTATACATTACTACACTACTATACATTACTACACTACTATACACTACTACACTACTATACACTACTACACTACTAAACATTACTACACTACTATACACTACACTATACACTACTATACACTATACACTACTATACACTACACTATACACTACACTATACACTACATTACTACACTACTATACACTACTACACTACTATACACTACACTACTACACACTACTACACTACTATACACTACTATACATTACTACACTACTATACATTACTACACTACTATACACTACTACACTACACACTACTACACTATACATTACTACACTACTATACATTACTACACTACTATACACTACTACACTACACACTACTACACTACACACTACTACACTACTATACATTACTACACTACTATACACTACTATACACTACTACACACTACTACACTACTATACACTACTACACTACTATACACTACTACACTACTACACACTACTACACTACTATACACTACTATACACTACACTATACACTACTATACACTACTACACTACTATACACTACTACACTACTATACACTACTACACTACTACACTACTATACACTACACTATACACAGTTCACATTGGGCTCTATGGAGGCCCGTCGTTAAGTGATTAGTCGTGAACAGGAGTGGTCGTTGAGAGGGGTTCTGTTGGACAGCGCAGTCGTTCGAGTGCTGGTTGAGGTCCTCCCCCCGCACAACAACCGCCACGGCGCTTGTGTCAGGCTAGGTGCACTTTGAGGCCGCGTGAAGTGTCGAACGTCCGCTGGCAGGAGCTCACGGGACAGACCCAGCAGGTGCCATCGGCTGACTGACTGAGATGACTGACCGATGAACCAGCTGTACCCCCTACAACTAACACATATACATCCCTACACACACGTCAACGATGATGCATACTGCCCTATTCACTCACCTTTACCCATCCACACCCAGCCACTCTCCTACCCTATTCACTCACCTTTACCCATCCACACCCAGCCACTCTCCTACCCTATTCACTCACCTGTACCCATCCACCCACAGCCACTCTCCTACCCTATTCACTTACCTTTACCCATCCACACACAGCCACTCTCCTACCCTATTCACTCACCTTTACCCATCCACACCCAGCCACTCTCCTACCCTATTCACTCACCTGTACCCATCCACCCACAGTCACTCTCCTACCCCATTCACTCACCTGTACCCATCCACCCACAGTCACTCTCCTACCCTATTCACTCACCTTTACCCATCCACCCACAGTCACTCTCCTACCCTATTCACTCACCTTTACCCATCCACCCACAGTCACTCTCCTACCCTATTCACTCACCTTTACCCATCCACACACAGTCACTCTCCTACCCTATTCACTCACCTGTACCCATCCACACACAGCCACTCTCCTACCCTATTCACTCACCTTTACCCATCCCCACCCAGTCACTCTCCTACCATATTCACTCACCTGTACCCATCCCCACCCAGTCACTCTCCTACCCTATTCACTCACCTTTACCCATGCCACTCACACCTTCGGCAGCCAAATCGCTCAACCCACCCGCGCCCCATCCACCAACCCCCTTCCACCCACTCATCCATCTGCTCCAGTACTCCAATGCCTTGCAAGACGCTTGGCCAGCGTGCAGGAGGAGTAGGCCCAAGTACCTCCCCCTCTTTAGTGGAGCACCTTCCGCCAGCAGGTCATTGCAGGGCTGCACCTTTACCTTGCATACAATGCGTTTTGGCTGACCGTCGTTAACACCACAGTGCCACTATCCCATCATCCTTGATGTGTGTGTAGGGGTATCTCCGTGTCATTTGGCACAGTCGAGGGGGGGGGGTACAGCTGGTGCATCTTGCCAATCATCTCAGTCAGCCAACCCATGCGGCCACTGCTGGGTCTGTCCCGTGACCTCCTCCTGCCAGCAGCGAGCTTTCAACAACTTCACGTGGCCTCAAAGTGCACCTGGCCTGGCACAGGCGCCCTGGTGACGTCAGCGTCAATTCGTGGTGAATTGTGGGTATTGGTATCGCGCTCATGGCCAATGACGATTATCTCAAATGAGTACCTGGTGCGGTGTGTAAACATCGTCACTGGGGAGACAAAGGCGGTCGGGGGTGGTGCTGGCCACCCACCCCCTCGTGCGCCGAGCCAGCTAACAGCCCTTTCCCCAACAGTCTATTAAGTTCATAATCAACGTTTTTGGGTTTAGATCGCGTTATTTATAAATGTGTCGTAACCCTCCACCACCCGACACGGCCAATCAGTAAAAAAGTTGTCACGTTGACAAAAGACAAATAGTTCACTGCTTTAGCCCACTGGTGTGTTGAAGCCACAACATTTACAATTTGAGTACGACGTTTCGCTGGTAATTGCATCCAGCATCATCGGGCAATTCGCCAGATTGGCCGTGTCGGGTGGTGGAGGGTTACGACACATTTATAAATAAGGCGATCTAAACCCAAAAACGTTGATTATGAATAATATTGGTCGCGAAAGCCTACGTGCTAGTCTATTAAGTGCTACACGGGGGGGGGGGGGGGGATTTTGTCTTTGCTTTGTATATCTGTGCCGTGCGGGAGGTGCTCGCTACCACCAGCTCTTGTCCCAGGCTATACGGGGGACCTTTGTCTGTGTGTTTGTGTGTGCCATGGGCGATCGCGCCCCTTATCTGAGACGGGGACAATCTCCCTGTTTGGGCGCCCGAGGGGGGGGGATCGGATTGGAGTGAGGTCTTGATCTGTGGCTCGCCTCCACAAAGATAAAGATCCCCCGTGTAGCCTGAGCAGGCTCGAGTGGCAAGTGCTGTTAGCGAGCGTCTATCAAGGCCGGCACGGCACACGAGGGGGGGGGGGTGGCCAACACCACGCCCGGCTGCCTTTGTCTCCCCAGCGGCGATGTTTACACACCGCACCAGGTACTCATTTGAGGCTGAGTCGACCTAGGCGGGGGCCCAGGACCGGTTCAGATAATCGTCACTGGTGTTTGCCGTGAGCGGGAATCGAACTCGGGTCGCCAGGTTCGTAGCGCAGCGTAGCGCTAACCGCTACACTACCGCTCCCCATATACATACACATATACACACGGACACACTCAAAGCCCCACATACACACGCGTACACGCACGTACGTGCCTAAGCAGTGCATACACGCAGACACACGCGCGTGTAAGTCTGCTCGTAAAGCCAAAGATCCCCCGTATAGTCTTGCGCAGGCTGCGGGCAAGGGCGGTGTTGCTGTTCGCGAGCACCAATAAAGATCGGCACGATGCAACAGGGAGACGCGCGCAAGTAAAGAGAATTGTGTTAGTGTAGTCTCTATTTTAAGGCTGTTTGTTTCATCCTCATCAATGATCTCTGTCGAGAGAGAGACATATATTTGGGGGGGGGGACAGATCCCCCCCCCCAATATTCAAATATGCTCAAAATGCCCCCCCCCCCAATATATTGCTATTAAATAGATTTCTGTTTATATGATTGTGGTTATGGTTGTACTTTATAAATCCCTACTCTCTACCATTGCATACAATGAAACAAGAAAAGGTAAAACAGAAAAAAACAGAGCAATGTAATACAATACACTATTTGACATTATTGTTAAAAAATAAATAAAAAGTCCATCCCATGTGTTAGTGGATTTTTTGATATTTTAGGCAGGAAATGAGTTTTCAAATTTAGATTTTTTTTTTCTGGGGGGGAGACCCCCAGACCCCCTGGAAGATTTGGTCCCCCCCAATGTTGACTCCATGGCTTCGGCCTTGGGCTTCCCAGCGTAATGATGAGCCCAGTGGCTGTGGAGACAATATCCACAGCAACATACATGCACAGACGATGTCTCCTCCTTCACATCTCCGCCTCTCCGCACAAAACGAAATATGTTATTTTATATATCCCATCAGCCGCACGCACGGCCCCACTCCCTTCATGGGAGTGCCATCATTTCGGCAGCATTGAGTGAGGACAACCACATCAACCCTGGGGCGGTGTTAACCATGCAGTGCCTCGCCAGCCGAGTCAAGCTTGCTTGGATTCGAGGGTGATTCTGCTAAGAGGGTCCTTGCCTGTAACGTCGGCAGTTCACCGGCGCTGATGTCTGTGAGTCTGTGCCCCTGTGGTGGAGTGGTGGCGTGATCCCCCCTCTCACCCCCCGCCCAGTTCGCTTCCCCGCTCACGGCCAAATCAGTGACGAATATCGGAACCGGCTCCGCACCGGGGAGACAAAGGGGGTCGGGGGTGGTTTTGGCCACGCCATTCCGTCGTGCGTCGTTCCAGCCCTTAACTCGTACTCGCGAACAGAACTTGCCCCAACAGCGTGTGCAGGTGACACGGGGGGGGGGGGGGGGGTTGTCTTTGTAAGTGTATGTCCCTGGTGCTTCAAATAACTCAAATACTCCACTTCCTCAACTTCCCGTGAGCGATGGGGCAATTGTGGAGAGAGTGGATAAGTTTGTGTATCTGGGAAGTGTGCTCGTGACCGGCCTCTGCTTTGGAAGTGGAGGTCTCACTCCAAATCGGTCGAGCGGCATTATATTTTCATCGACTGTGTCATGCTCTGTGGAAGCTATCTGGCCTATCGCTCCGTACGAAGCTCGGGGTCTTCTCGGCCCGAGTTATGCCACCGCCCCCCCCCCCACCTCTATGCTTGCAAAACGTGGAGCCCTTTAAATGAATATCTGCGCCGGTTTTAAACATTCAGGCTGGCCTGCCTACGACACATCGTGGGTTTAACCCGCAGGCTGGATTGTGTAAGGAGTTCACAGATCCTCGCCAGATCTGAACAAAGTCTCACCAGTGACATCATGCGACCTCCCTTGCCAGAATCTAAATAATAGAATAGGTTTGACCTATTCCACCAGAGCATGTTTTTTTGTTTGCATGTTCACCACAAGTATATGTGGTTAATGCAGACATGATTCCTTGCAAAGGGTTTCAGTTTGGTGTTTTAACATCTTAACACCTCCTCTTTTATTACTAGAAAGGGGTAAAGATCTCTTCTTATATCTCACCAGTGAGTTGCTCCGGCAGTCGATGCTTTTTAACACGTGGGTTTTTAGCGACCGATATTATTCATAATAGACTGTTTGGCTTTACGCGATCGAACCTAAACATCTCTCAAATGGAAGTGAGGCTTTGTTGGTTAAGTCACGTAGCCCGCATGCCCAGCCACCGCATTGCCAAACAGCTTCTGTTTGGCCGGATAGAGGAGGCTAAACGGGCGCGGCACGGACTGGGGAAGAGATGGGTTGATTCGGTACGAGATGATCCAGAGCTGAGTAGACTTGCCGACGACTGGTTCTGGAGGTGTCAAGATCGGCCTTTGTAGAGTAGGTCGGGAAGGACGCTGCTACTGGGCAGTTGGAGGCAGTCTCCCTTCAGCAACAACGGAGGGCAGAGGAGCGATGCTCACAACAACGAGTGGAGCTCCGGACGCCGAACGCGCAGCTAGTTAGTACACTGGTGGTCCATCTATCAGCCATCTCAGTCAATCGACCCATAGCACCTGGGTCCGTCCCGTGACCTCCTGCCGGCAGCGAACCTTCAAAACTTAACGTAGCCTCAATGTACTCACCTACCTTGCACGCATTCACTCTCATCTTCAGTCGCCAGTTTCATCCACCCATCCATTGAACCTACCACCTCCGCCATACACTCACCCTCCCATTCACCCATCTGCTAACCCACACATCCGTCCACTCACCAATGTATCAATTAGCCCATTAATTCATCTATCGACCCACCTATCCACCCATTAAGTCACTCACACACCCGTCCATCCACCCCACCCACACCTAACCCATCCACTCACCAACTCATCCACCCACCTACTCGTCCACTCAATCATCCATCTACCCATCCTCTCACCAACTCATCCTCCCACCCAATTGTCGACCCAACCATCCATCCACCCAGCCACTTACCAACTTATTCACCCACCCACTCGTCCACCCAACCATCCATCTACCCATCCACTCACCAACTCATCCACCCACCCACTCGTCGACCCAACCATCCATCTACCCATCCACTCACCAACTCATCCTCCCATCCACTCGTCCACCCAACCATCCATCTACCCATCCACTCACCAACTCATCCACCCACCCACTCGTCGACCCAACCATCCATCTACCCATCCGCTCACCAACTCATCCTCCCACCCACTCGTCCACCCAACCATCCATCCACGCACCCACGAGCCGCCCTAAACACGTCACTAATTCTGACCGCAGAGAGACAGGTCGCGTGATTTATGGCGCGGGAGGGAATAACCTGTTTAGGGTTTTGAGCGGAGAGAAGAGCCATTCTCGCGTTCCAACCCCGAGTACAAGTGGCCCTGTAATTAGCTCTCTCTCTCTCCAACCTCTCTCTCTCACCTCTCTATTTCTCCCTGTCACTCTCTCTCTCTCTCTCTTTTTGTTACACCATTTTCCCATGAAGGCAACAACAACAACAAAAATCCAGTGACCGAGTCGGTGAGTAATAAACAACAAAGCGCTGGTTGTGTTTAAAGAGTTCGCGTCCTTTGCCGAGCGTTCGCCAGAAATGAGTGTAGGGGCTCCACTTCTCGGGCGCGCGGAGTGGTTGTGATGACGTGGACAGGTGGGTGGGAAGGTGAATAGGTGAGTGGGTGGGTGGGAAGGTGGATAGGTGAGTGGGTGGGTGGGAAGGTGGATAGGTGAGTGGGTGGGTGGGAAGGTGGATAGGTGAGTGGGTGGGTGAGTGTGGGAGTAGGTGGGTGGGTGAGTGTGGGAGTAGTTGGGTGGGAAGGTGAATAGGTGAGTGGGTGGGTGGGAAGGTGGATAGGTGAGTGGGTGGGTGGGAAGGTGGATAGGTGAGTGGGTGGGTGAGTGTGGGAGTAGGTGGGTGGGTGAGTGTGGGAGTAGTTTGGTGGGAAGGTGGATAGGTGAGTGGGTGGGTGAGTGTGGGTGTAGGTGTGTGGGAAGGTGGATAGGTGAGTGGGTGAGTGAGTGTGGGTGTAGGTGGGTGGGAAGGTGGATAGGTGATTGGGTGGGTGAGTGTGGGAGTAGGTGGGTGGGAAGGTGGATAGGTGAGTGGGTGGGTGAGTGTGGGAGTAGGTGGGTGGGAAGGTGGATAGGTGAGTGGGTGGGTGAGTGTGGGAGTAGGTGGGTGGGAAGGTGGATAGGTGAGTGGGTGGGTGAGTGTGGGAATAGGTGGGTGGGAAGGTGGATAGTTGAGTGGGTGGGTGGGTGAGTGTGGGTGTAGATGGGTGGGTGAGTGTGGGTGTAGATGGGTGGGATGGTGGATAGGTGAGTGGGTGGGTGAGTGTGGGTGTAGGTGGGTGACAAGGTGGATAGGTGAGTGGGTGGGTGAGTGTGGGTGTAGGTGGGTGGGAAGGTGGATATGTGAGTGGGTGGGTGGGAAGGTGGATAGGTGAGTGGGTGGGTGAGTGTGGGTGTAGGTGGGTGGGAAGGTGGATAGGTGAGTGGGTGGGTGGGAAGGTGGATAGGTGAGTGGGTGGGTGAGTGTGGGTGTAGGTGGGTGGGAAGGTGGATAGGTGAGTGGGTGGGTGAGTGAGTGTGGGAGTTGGTGGGTATAGCCAAGTCATTAGAGAGGTGTGTGGGTGGGTAGGTGAATGTGTGAGTAGGTAGGTAGGTAAGAGTGTGGGTTTATCGGCATTTAGTTAGGGAAATCGATGGGTAGGTGTTTTGTTTCATATGCGTGAGGGGTGGTTACAAGCCCAGCGATCCAAGTTCGATTCCCGCTCAGTAATAATTGGTTCAAATATTCGCCACTGATTATTATAATCGATGGCGAATATTGAAACCAACCCTGCCTTACCCGTCGGTCTACGTACCACGGCGGCTCTGTATGTGCCTGCTAACAACACTTTCCCCAGCAGTCTGCTAAAGGCTACACAGTACGGGAGATTTTTCTTTTTGGTTCTTTCGGTAAAGTCACGTAGAATGGAAATTATAAAATAACAGTTCTGTCTTCTCGACAGACCTGTTCTTCACCTGAGGACGGCTGCTTGCGTTGTGGCCGAAACGTCGTGAGAATTATGTTATTATATTTTATTTTTATTATTTTTTTATTTCCATTCTACGTGACTTTACCGAAAGAACCAAGAAGATGAATCCCTGCAGTCACGAAAGCTTTAAATCGAAATTTAGTACGAGAGATTGTTTTGCCTTTGGTAGGTACATGGGTGGATGGGTATGTGGGCAGGTAGGCAGGCAGGCGGGTAGGTAACATGCTTACGTGCGTGCAATTGTACTGCCACATTTCTCACCGGTCTAATTATCCCCGAACGCAGGTCCTTAGTTGCATGCCCATAGCCGTTTATCAGTCCACTGCGGGATGAATGGATGATGGCCTGCTTCTGTATTGCACCAACATTGGGGGGGACCAAATCTTCCAGGGGGTCTGGGGGTCCCCCCCTCCCCAGAAAAAAAAAAAAATCTAAATTTGAAAACGAATTTCCTGTCTAAAATATAAAAAAAATTCAATAACACATAGAATGGACTTTTTATTTATTTTTTACAATAATGTCTAATAGTGTATTGTATTACATTGCTCAGTTTTTTTCTTTTTTACCTTTTCTTGTTTCAGTGTATGTAATTGCAGAGATTAGGGATTAATAAAGTACAACCATAACCACAATCATATAAACAGAAATCTATTTTATAGCAATAATATTTGGGGGGGGGACGGGGACATTTTGAGCATATTTGAATATTGGGGGGGGGGGTGTGCCCCCCCCAATTTCTATTATAATCACGGCCTTGGTATGCACCATACCTCACCGCGCTGGTCAGGGCGGGTTTGCTGAAGCGGTGATTGTAGCCACGTGCTGTCCGGCACGACGTATAGACGTTTCGCTGCACGTGCCGGAAGCGAAATATTCAATCCCCGGGCAGAAAGCTCCGAACCCAGCTGCTGGGTTGGAAGGCGAAACGTCGGACAGCAACCCGTCCGTCCGTCTGCCAGGACGTCCGTGACCGCTTTCCGCGGCTATAGCGTCACACTCTGCGGGAGATCGATGGCTTTGTGTCCTGTTAATTAGCAGCTGCTGTTGTTACCGTAGGCGGTGCTACCACGTGGAGGGAGCGGGGGGTGGGGTAAGTCGAGTCTCGGATGTAATGCACGACGGGAAAAGAGGAGGAGACGGGGAGAGAGAGGAGAAGATAAAAAAAAATTAACCCGTAAAAACAAAGTTGTTCACTATAAATCCTTTATATGCGTGGCATCGGTTTTATTTTATTATTCATTTCTGTTTTTCTTGAGTAAGAGTTTCATTTTAATCACATTGGTATTTTAAATAAAATATGAAAAAAAAATTTTCCTAAAAAGTAGAAAATTTTGGAATTTTTTTTTCACGAAAATAAATTGTCACGCACAACGAGTCTGTGTGCAAAATGTCAGCTCGATTGGATCACGGGAAGTGGGTTAAAAAAACGACCGAAAGATTTGCACGGTCGTAAGCGCGCAAGCAAGCAAGTGAACTTAATATAAAGGATCTAAAAAAGAATGGGGAACGAGAGAGGAAGAGGATGGGGAAGAAGCGGAGGAACGGGAGCACAGGGCCAGGAGAGACGAGGAGTGGCAGGAGGGAGATGGCTGCGTCAGAGACTCGACGCTGCTGCACGGAGCGGCGGCTGTTCTCATAGGGGGCGGGGCGAAGGGCTCAGAGTGGGGGTGGCCACTCGCTGAAGTCACGTGAGTTACGGGAGGCTTGAACTGCTTTTTAGTTGAAACCGAAATGTGAATGTGTCTGTATGTGAATGTGTCTGTATGTGAACGTGTCTGTATGTGAACGTGTCTGTATGTGAAAGTGTCTGTATGTGAATGTGTCTGTATGTGAATGTGTCTGTATGTGAATGTGTCTGTATGTGAACGTGTCTGTATGTGAACGTGTCTGTATGTGACTGTGTCTGTACGCGACTGTGTCTGTATGTGAATGTGTCTGTATGTGAATGTGTCTGTATGTGAATGTGTGTGAATGTGTCTGTATGTGAACGTGTCTGTATCTGAATGTGCCTGTATGTGAACGTGTCTGTATCTGAATGTGTCTGTACGTGAATGTGTCTCTACGTGAACGTGTATGTATGTGAACGTGTCTGTATGTGAATGTTTCTGTATCAATGCATTGGGTCAGGTAGACAAAACTGTTTTGATTTGCGCGAGAGATACAGGTGAGAGGTTTCCCAAGATATAATCATGGGTTTACAAATAGAGAAACGTTCATATACAGACACGTTTACAGACACGTTCACATACAGACACATTCACATACAGACACGTTCACACACAGACACATTCACATACAGACACATTCACATACAGACACATTCACATACAGACACATTCACATACAGAAACATTCACATACACACACGTTCACATACACACACGTTCACATACAGACACGTTCACATACAGACACGTTCACATACAGACACATTCACATACAGACACATTCACATACAGAAACGTTCACATACAGACACGTTAACATACAGACACTTTCACATACAACAACAACCGCCATTCGCCACTAAGTGGCGGTGACGTCACCACGACGCTAGTGCCAGGCCATGTGCACCTTGAAGCCACGTGAAGTGTCGAACGCCCGCTGGCAGGAGGTCACGGGGCAGACCCAGCAGGTGCCACGGGTCGACTGACTGAGATGACTGATATGACTGGCTGATGCACCACCTGTGCCCCCTACTGTGCCACATACAGACATATACACATACAGATACGTTTACATACAGACACCTTCACATACAGACACGTTCACACACGTAAGTCACGCACAGGTACGCGGTCACCAGAGAAGCACCGTAAGTTTGTCTGTGGATGTCAGCTGCAGCAGCAGCAGCAGCAGCAGCAGGAGTCCAACCTCGGCTGAATCTGTGCTCTGTGCAAGCAGCGATTATGATTGTTTAGCGCAGTGGGTCTCTCATTAACCTTGACTTGCAGCCATGCCACCACTTTGCTTCTCAATAGTTAAAATGTACAACGTTGATGAATACAGAGGCTTTGATGAGACACCGTTGTACTTCGGGGCCGTCCATAAATGACGTCACGCACCTAAGAGGGGGGGGGGGGTCAGACATTCGTGACGAGGGGGGGGGGTTGAGAAATGTAACGTCACATCAAAATGCGCAGCTTTAAATAAATATAGACAACACGTTCTACTTAATTAAATAGACTTTTTAAACACATTCCTGTGGAGGGAGCTGGTAGGAACGTTGGGTTGCTCGGTCAATGGCCAGGGTCAACGGCGGCGTGGTGTATTCCGCAAATATGCCCGACTGTGAGGGCGGGCACAAGCCGGCGTGAGTAGGTTAAACGTTAGTTTTATAAGGGCACCACGGGGTGACCAGCCCCTCCCCACCCAGCCCCACCCCTCCAACCCCCACCCAGCCCCACCCAGCCCCTCCCCACCCAGCCCCTACCCACCCTCTTCACCCAGCCCCTCCCCACCCTCCCCACCGAGCCCCTCCATCCCCACCCAGCCCCTCTCTGCACGACGGATGGACGGACACAATAATCCCCTGTGGGCTGGTGTAACCAGGAGGTTCCTACCAGTATAAATGTTTTCTCCTACAACATCAGAGTGCAGCGCCACATTAAATACGCACTACAATGACAATAGTTTAAAGCGATTTGAAGCATGTTTTATTTTTTTTTGGGGGGGGGGGGGGGCAGAGCTTTGTGACGTCATATTTGAGGGGGGGGGTCTGACTTTTTGTGACGCCGTGTGACAAGGGGGAGGGGGGCAAAAATCGTCCAAAATCGTGTGACGTCATTTATGGCCGGCCCCTTACATGGCAGTGCTTAATTCGATGATTTACCTTCGAAAGAAAATCTGGCCGCGTGTCGCAACTCCCCCCCCCCCCCAGAAATGGCATCTCGCACCCCCAGAGAAGGTGGGGGGGGGGTGGAGTGAACCCCAGGGAAAGGACCACTGGGTGTAGAGTTCAAGACGCGATGTGCACGGGTCGCTATACTGAAGGTGTCTGCATGCGAATGTCTGTGTGCTGCTGCTGCGTCCGTATGTGAATGCGTCTTTGACAGTGTACGTCCGTTAACGTGTCTGTATGTAAAATGTGTCTGTATTTTGAGTGTCCGTCCGTAACGTGTCTGTATGTGAATGTCTGTAAATGTGTCTGTATGTAAACGTGTCTGTATGTAAACGTGTCTGTATGTGAATGTGTCTGTAAATGTGTCTATAGACGATTGTGTCAATTGGGCTCGTCGGTGATGATCTGCGTGTCAATGAGGGAGCGATGGGGAGCGGTGGTGCAGCGGTCAGCGCGCTGCGCTACGAACCCGGCCACCACCCGAGTTCGATTCCCGCTCACGGCTACCAACACCCAGGGACAATTATCTGAACCGGTTCCTGGGCCTCCCCTAGGTCGACTTGGCCTCAAATTAGTACCTGGTGTAGCGGTGTGTAAACATCGCCGCTGGGTGAGACAAAGGCGGCTTGGGCGGTGGTCGCAGGCCACCCCCCGCCCTCGTGTGCCGTGCCGGCCTTCGCAGCTCGCGCTAACAGCACTTGCCCCAACAGTCCGCTCAGACTATACGGAAGATCTTTGTCTTTGGTTGAATGCGGCTGTACCGCATATGGTTGCGTGTCTGTGCGTGGGGGTAAATCGTCCGCGCACTCCGTCCCACACAACTCTCCTCCCCCGTCTCTCTTCTCGGCCTCCGCGTACATCAACAACCTTCACCCTAACCACCACCATCACCACAGCGGTGGTGGTGGAATGGCGAGGCTCTATCCGACCTCCAGGCGCGGCAGCCCGAAACAATGGATGGGGGCGGGGGAGCCGAGTTTTCCACCCCAGCAGTGCACAGTGTGGGTCGCGTGCGGTGGGGTGTCAAGCACGCTGCGATTGAAGTCCTCATCGGATTGCACCTCCCAGACCCCCTGGCCTCTGACACCGCGCTGAATGAGAGTTCCCGAATCTCTCAGCTACCTCTCATCTCACTCTACTCCCCTCCACGCACTCTCCTACCTGTCCCCTCCCATCTCACTCTACTCCCCTCCACACACTCTCCTACCTCTCATCTCACTCTACTCTCCTACCCCTCTCACTCTACTCCCCTCCACGCACTCTCCTACCTCTCATCTCCTCTCACTCTACTCCCCTCCACGCACTCAGCTACCTCTCATCGCACTCTACTCTCTTCCACGCGCTCTCCTACCTGTCCCCTCTCATCTCACTCTACTCCCTCCCAACACTCTCCTACCTTTCCCATCTCGCTCGACTCCCCTCCAAACACTCTCCTACCTCTCATTTCACTCTACTCCCCACCACGCGCTCTCCTACTTCTCCCCTCTCATCTCCTCCACGCACTCCCCTACCTCACGCCTCTCATCTCACTCTACTCCCCACCACGCACTCTCCCACGTGTGAATGTGCCCGCACCACGTGACCGTGCTTGTATTCTCTGCGTCTGTCTCTGTCTCTCTCCACGCGGTCTGTGTACAACGCGCGCGTCTCGTAGGGAATCCTCGCACCTACCCCCCACCTCCCTCCTCCTCCACCCCCCCCTCCATCCGCCCCTCCCCTCCCCCCGCGCCGTCTAGACAGCGCTCGCTGCCAGCGGCGGCTCCTTATCAACATTCGGCATCGCTCAGTCACGTGAGACGAGGAGAGAGAGAGGTGGGGGGGGTAGAGGAAGGAGAGGTGGTGGGATAGGGAGGAGGATGGAGGATAGAGTGATGGGGGGGGGGCAATGAAAAGTAGGAAGGAAAGGTGATGGAGAGAGGTTGGAGGGGGTGATGGGGAGTGATGGGGTAGGGTGACAGGACGGAAGGTGATGTGAGAGGGAGGAGGGATGGATTGCTGGGGAGATGGAGGCGGGAGCAAGGAGAGTTGCTGGCAGTGATGGGGTGACAGGAAGGAGAGGGTGATGGTGGTGATGGGGAGAGAGTGATGGGGGTGATGGGGGTGATGTAAAGTGTGATGTTAGGGATGTGCAATGATGATGGTGGCTTGGGTGCAGTGACTGCCAATGGAGTGGAGGCTGATAGAGGCGAGTAGATTAAAAGGGAATTGACGAGTGGTGTTGATGTGAGCTTAGAGGTGCAGAACGGGCAATTGGTGGGATTATCAAAACTCAACAATGGGCACTTCGGTTCATTTGCGCGAATTAATGTGGCGAACACAAATTCAAAAGCGAACTTTGTAGGCGGACGACTCAAAACGCGACCGCTGAGCGTGTACAGGGGCTGTGGATGAAGCTCGCTTGAGGCCGGGGCGAGCGGCGATGATGATGATGATTGTCGCTCTTTGCACGGGAGGACCCCTCCTCTCCCCTCCACCCACCCCCCAACCCCGAGGGAAACTTGGTAAATAACGTGGCGTAGGTAAAAAATGAAATGAAAATTAATAAAAATAAAATAATAAAATCGTGATTTTTTTTTCATTTTTTACCTACGTGACTTTACCGAAAGAACTAAGAGTATGAATCCTTGCAGTCACGAAAACTTCACATCTAGAAATAACGTGGCCTTAGAACGGCAGGGATGAGTTACGTTTGACTCGCACGAGACTGGCCGATGAGTCCCAGGCACGGGCAAATAATAAGAAGCAGTGCACGAGGCTCGCGTGGTTTAAACTCTAAACTGCTGCTGCTGATCTTCTTGGTTCTTTCGGTAAAGTCACGTAGAAGGGAAGTAATAAAATAATAAAAATAAAACATAATAAAACTATTCTCACGACGTTTCGGCCACAACGCAAGCAGCCGTCCTCAGGTGAAGACCAGGTCCGTCGGGGAGACAGCGTTATTCAGACCTGGACGGCTGCTTGAGTTGTGGCCGAAACGTCGTGAGAATTATTTTATTATGTTTTATTTTTATTATTTTATTATTTCCCTTCTACGTGACTTTACCGAAAGAACCAAGAAGATGAATCCCTGCAGTCACGAAAGCTTTAAATCAAAATTTGCTGCTGCTGGGTTTACCGAGGGAGGTGGGGCGTGGGAAAAGGCCGAGGAGGCATGGCTGAACAAGGCGCATGCGAGGGGGAAACGCGAGTTTCGACACGGAGATCTGGAAACGGAAGGGATATTCCTAGGTTTTTTCGGTAAAGTCACGTAGGTAAAAAAATTTAAATTAATAAAAGTAAAATAAAATAATAAAAATCACGTTTCGGAGGCAACACAAGCTTCCGTCTTCAGGTGGAACCGTCACACCACGCTTGCTGTATCAAGTAAATGCTCAATTACTTGATTATTTAAATTTTATTTTACTTTTATTAATTTTTTACCTACGTGACTTTACCGAAAAAAACTAAGAATATGAATCCTTGCAGTCACGAAAGCTTCAAATTTATAATAAACGGAAGGGAGTTCAGTTGGTCGTTCTTTTGAAACAGAAATGAGTAAAAACATCGCGACCGATGCACAACTCGTCTTGAGACTCAACCGAAAAGCACTGCACCCGAAAGAAAAAAAAACAAACCCACACACCGGCTTCGATATAACGAACACTGCAGCCATTGTTTTATTTTACATTGAAACATCTCTCAAGCTATTCATACACGTGTACAAACAACAACAACAACAGCACATCTGTTCAGAAGCCTCTGGAGATTGTTTCAGTCGCTCAAATCTGTTAAATTAGCTTTATTATATTAATATAAGGTGATGAACAAAAAAATGTACAAGTGCCTCCTAGCACGTGTCTCCTGCGTTTGGAGCACGTGGAAGGAATCCATCCTCGCGGCAAACGCGTGCAACTGCAGGGCCTGTAGACTCCAAAGCTACACGACTCTCCGTGTTAGACTATGGGTCTCCGTGTTAGCCTATGGGTCTCCGTGTTAGTCTATGGGTGTCCGTGTTAGTCTATGGGTGTCCGTGTAAGTCTATGGGTGTCCGTGTTAGTCTGTGGGTGTCCGTGTTAGTCTATGGGTTTCCGTGTTAGTCTATGGGTGTCCGTGTTAGTCTATGGGTTTCCGTGTTAGTCTATGGGTTTCCGTGTTAGTCTATGGGTGTCCGTGTTAGTCTATGGGTGTCCGTGTCAGTCTATGGGTCTCCGTGTCAGTCTATGGGTTTCCGTGTTAGTCTATGGGTGTCCGTGTTAGTCTATGGGTGTCCGTGTTAGTCTATGGGTTTCCGTGTTAGTCTATGGGTTTCCGTGTTAGTCTATGGGTGTCCGTGTTAGTCTATGGGTGTCCGTGTTAGTCTATGGGTCTCCGTGTTAGTCTATGGGTGTCCGTGTTAGTCTATGGGTCTCCGTGTTAGTCTATGGGTGTCCGTGTTAGTCTATGGGTTTCCGTGTTAGTCTATGGGTTTCCGTGTTAGTCTATGGGTGTCCGTGTTAGTCTATGGGTGTCCGTGTCAGTCTATGGGTCTCCGTGTCAGTCTATGGGTTTCCGTGTTAGTCTATGGGTGTCCGTGTTAGTCTATGGGTGTCCGTGTTAGTCTATGGGTGTCCGTGTTAGTCTATGGGTTTCCGTGTTAGTCTATGGGTTTCCGTGTTAGTCTATGGGTGTCCGTGTTAGTCTATGGGTGTCCGTGTTAGTCTATGGGTCTCCGTGTTAGTCTATGGGTGTCCGTGTTAGTCTATGGGTCTCCGTGTTAGTCTATGGGTGTCCGTGTTAGTCTATGGGTCTCCGTGTTAGTCTATGGGTGTCCGTGTTAGTCTATGGGTGTCCGTGTTAGTCTGTGGGTCTCTGTGTCAGTCTATGGGTGTCCGTGTTAGTCTATGGGTTTCCGTGTTAGTCTATGGGTGTCCGTGTTAGTCTATGGGTTTCTGTGTTAGTCTATGGGTGTCCGTGCTAGTCTATGGGTCTCCGTGTTAGTCTATGGGTGTCCGTGTTAGTCTATGGGTGTCCGTGTTAGTCTATGGGTTTCCGTGTTAGTCTATGGGTTTCCGTGTTAGTCTATGGGTTTCTGTGTTAGTCTATGGGTCTCCGTGTTAGTCTATGGGTTTCTGTGTTAGTCTATGGGTTTCTGTGTTAGTCTATGGGTGTCCGTGTAAGTCTATGGGTCTCCGTGTTAGTCTGTGGGTGTCCGTGTTAGTCTATGGGTCTCCGTGTTAGTCTATGGGTGTCCGTGTTAGTCTTTGGGTGTCCGTGTTAGTCTATGGGTTTCTGTGTCTGTCTATTGATCTCTACGTCAGTCCATGGCTCTCGATGTTTGCCTATGGGTTCATATTGGTGGCCTGCGTAGTAGCGTGGTTAGAATGGGCCCTGGTCCAAGGAATGGAATTGGGCAGTCCACCCCCTCCGAGGGGGTGTCTTTCACCCCCTCACTCCCTCACCCCCCTCCGTCACGTACGCCTCAGTGCAGCTGCACCGCCTGCACACTCGACAGCGATCCCTCCCATGGCGGACGGAGCGATCTGTCAGAGCCATGCCAAAATCCGTGCAGCCCCGCTCATTATCACCACAGTAATGACAAAAAAATGAATCCCTTTAATTGGAAGCCACGGATCGTGTTCAAATGATGGACAACACGCACGGACCGAGAAGCAAGGCGTCTAAACTTTCGGCAGCGCCACGAATGAATGAATGTTTTAACGACGAGAAGTCGAGATGGAGGGGAAGAGTTTGGTCAAAGGAGTCCCCCGGCGGTATCCAGAAGCGGCGCGTCACTGCGCTGCCGACAACGAAAGAGACGGCGTCCGCAAGAGAGCTCGGGGCCGCTGGGATGGAGTCGGGCTCGGAGTCTTAGCTCGACGCTGAACGTGGTGCGGGCACGCTGGGTAGGACGGGGGCACGCTGGGTAGGAGGGGGGCACGCTGGGTAGGAGGGGGGCACGCTGGGTAGGAAGGGGGCGCCGCCGCCGCCGCCGCCGCTGCTACCGTCCGTGTCCGCGCGTCACAAAACGCGGCTCCATTCGGGGGTTATTTCTTTTACTTACCGCAAACGCTCGACAAGACGACGACCCCCCCTTCGCCCCCCTTTAATTGTTCGTTAAAGTGCAATTAACTCTGATAAATATGCTAAGGTATTGTTATGCTACTGGCTTGCTGTAACCACGAATGCTCGCGCCGAGCAAAATACGCAGAGGGCCCCCCCCCCCCACAGCATGCGACTCCTAACGGCACAGGCCGCCTCCACCACGCGGCCGTCACGTCGCTGCAGGGAAGTTACTGGGAGCAGGAACAGCGTGTGTACGTGTGTACACGTGTATACGGGTGTACGCGTGTGTACGCATGTACACGTGTGTACACGCGTATACGGGTGTACACGCGCGGGTGTACACGCGCACGTGTACACGCGTGTGTAGACGCGCACGTGTATACGTGTCTGTACACGTGAAGGTATGCCCCGTCAGCGAGGCACCGGTAAGTCCCCGCAGGGCGCGTGCGAGGCTGTGATGTCGTCGCCGGCACCGCACGCACCGAACCGCCGTCTCCCCGACTGCTCCGAGGTTCACCGCACTGGCCGCTCTCTTTTTGCTTTATTATGCCGAGTCCGCGTAGACGCAGCTGGGGTCAAGTTCGGACTTCAAATGCAAACCGCCGTGCGGTGCAAACACGGGCGGGAATCGAACTCGGGAGCGCGGGTTCGTGACGCGGCGCGCAGTCGCAACACACCGCCGTGTTGACCTTACGCAAATACAAAGATTCCCAGTGTAGCCTCCACGGTCCATTGGGGCAAGAGCTGGTAGCCAGCAACTATGAAGGCCTGCACGGCGCACGCGGGGAGCGGGCTGGCCACCTTTGTCTCCCCACCTTTGTCTCCCCCCCGAGTGGTGCTGTTCACTGCACGGCCTCATCAGGTACTAATTTAATGCTGAGCCGACCCAGGGGAGGCCCAGACGCGGCTCGGATATTCGCCGATGTTGGCCCCCGAGCAGGAATATAACGAGTTTTCCCACGCTCACACACGGGGGACAGAGACCCGACCCAGGCTACGGAGCGGTGCGCCGGCGCCGGCCGTCGTGTTCCCAAGTGAGCGGCGGCTTTATTGGACGCTGCCTCTGTAAAATGCCCTGCCCGGCATTCTAGCCTAGGGTTGCCACCACCAAATGAACAATAACACCGGCACGTACAGTCGGAAACAACAAGAAGAATTGGTCGCAAAATGCCGGAAGAGGTGGGAACTACTTGTGAGCGCGTCATCTCCACCGCGGTCGAACTATTATTATCGGTATCGTGACACAACTGACAACAAAAAAACCGTGGACTTTCAATGTTTCCGGAAGGACGGGACAGATTTCCCGGGACAGAGGCTGCTTCAACAACATGAGAAAAACGATCGTGGTAAAACCAGGACAGGTGGCCAACCCTAGAGGTGAACTTCTGCAAAGGTGAGTGAGTGTGTAGGCGAGTGGAATTGGCGGGTATGCAGGTGAGTGGGTAGGCGAGCGTGTGGGTGTGCAGGCGAGTGAGGGTACAGGTGCCCTGGTTGAGCCTTACAGAAATGCGTTGTGTACTGTAGTGGTGTTGTCTTCTTACGCAACTGACAAATACACAAACTGGACATTTGGCGTCCGGGGAAGACTTCAGAGATTTCCCAGGACAGCGCCCAAACAAGAGGACGATCCTGGGAAACACCAGGACAGGTGACAACCCTAGGCACGGTTGGGGCGGTGGCACAGCATACAAACGGGGGGTGATGTGGCCAGCCCCACGCCCACTTGCCTGGCATTCTTTGTCTCCCCAGGGACAACGTTTGCGCACCGCACCAGCTACTAATTTAAGGCCGACAATACTCTTGCGTTCCACCGAGGCCGGATCCAAGACTCCACCGTCGCCGGTGGGACCGGCGGTGAACTCAGCGCTCGCAGTGCGGCGGTGCGCCGACACCGCCGCCACCGCTTGCCGGGTCGCCGCTCGCCGCGTCGCCCGCCCCGTCGCTGAAGAAGCGCAGCGCGCCCTCCCACTGCTCCTGCGGGAAGCGGCTGTAGACGTCCAGGTCGTCCTCGCCGCCAGTGTCTGCGAGCGAGAGGGCGAGTGGGTGGATGAGCGGGTGGGTGGGCAGGCGAGTTGGTTGGTGGGTGAATGTGTGGGTGGGCGAGCGATGGAGTGGGTTGGTGAGTAGATGGGTGAATAAGTGGGTCACAGTGAGTAGATTAGTGGGTGGATGCGTGGGTGGGTGGGTGAGTGGGTGGGTGGGTGAGTAAGTGAGCTGATGATGTGTAGGTAAATAGCTGATTAAGGGAGTGCATGAACGAGTAGGGTGGGTGAGTTGGTGGGTTAGCAGTGAAAGGGTGGGTGAGTGGATGAATCATTGACTTGTTGAGTGGGCAAAGAAGTGTCTCGGTGGGTGGGTAAGTGATGCCAGGGTGAAAACAGCTGGGAACTCAAGGCTTAAATGAGCTGCTGGTGAGGGTCCCTTACCTGGGTACTTGCGTGTGGTAGAAGACGCAGCCTGGATCGTCTCCTGCACAAAGACACACGCACGCACGTTTTTGCATAACACGTCTGTGTAAATCCCCCATATATAGCCTTCAACAGACTGGGTAAGCGCTGCTAGCGAGCACCTATGAAGGCTGGCACAGCACACGAGGGAGGGGTGAGGGGGTTGGAAGAAGGGAGAGCCACACGGGGCAGTCCCCTCTTCCACCGCTACTGTGAGATATCACCCCCCCGCCCCTCCTCGCCCTCGTCGCCACGAAACGGATCCACGGCGTCGCACCTGAATGAAGGCTGTGAGCAGCGTGCAGCTGAGCTCGGTCTGCAGGGTGCTGCGGTTGACGGGGCTGCGGTGGCACGCGGACAGCAGCGTGGGGAAGAGCACCCGGCGCAGGCGAGCCTCGCTGAAGTACTGGAATGGCAGCAGGCACAGCTGCTGCAGCACCGTCGGCTGGCGGCCCGACTGCACGATCGTCTGCGCGGCAGCGGGGAAGGCGGGCAGAGAGAGAGCGGGATAAATCTTGATAAATATTTCATTTAAAAGGGGGGGGTTTACATAAAGCAAAGCTTTTAAAAAACAAAAAAAAACTAAATGATGAACGAAGCAAAGTGGCGACTACACCGAGCATCTTCTTGTTTCCTGATTGTAAAAAAAAAAGAGAGAGAGAGCGGGAGAGAGAAATGGAAATGTTAATCGGAAGTTACAAACTCAACATTTAAAAAAATCTTGTACGATACGATCCTAATCTAACGGTGCGTGTGATGGCACGATGTGCAGGATGCCAACGCCGAGGTCTGCTGCTCGCCACGACGAAAGTTCTCCAGGGGAGGGAGAGTTCGTGTAGTGCTGCTGCTGCTGTTGAAGGAGCGGATACCAAAGTTGTTTAACGTGTGGCCCATATTCTGATGTTGCATGGCCACAATCGCACTCCTTTGCTTTGTCTTGAATGTATCTCTACGTGTGTCTGGATGGGTTTACGATATCGTTCATAGTTTGGGTTGTGTGGCCACAATGCATGAATGAGATACGCGTGTCGGACAGCTGTTGATGTTCACGATAACTCGGAACGTAGGTTTCCGTAGCCAATACCACCGTCCATGTTTGCTTTTGGGTTGGGGCTACGCGCCGGTAGTTTTTGTGCCCAAATTCTCGACATTAATTCCACGGCCCGACAAGGCTGTTACGTTTGCACAGACATCATCATCTCCGTCGTCATTACTCTTCACACGTGCCCACGCGCTCGATCCGTTCCCACCGATGAAGCTCCTTGCCACGACGTAGGGCGGCGTTCCGCTCTCGCGCCAGCTCCGAGCCCCGTGGGCGAGCGACATCCTCGGCAAATTGAATCGATCATCGGAATACCTTGCTTTGCACAATGCCGTTCACACCACGACCACTCTTCTACCCCCCCCATCCCTTTCCGAACTTTGTTTTGATTCATTACGAATGTCACCTTCCTCCACCTGCGGCGGCTGGGCGACCTGGCGGTCCCCACGGAGCCAGAGATGACGATACGCATCTTCGGCGTGCGTGTGCGGATCGTTGTCAAAAGGGAAGTCCCCCCCCCACCCCCTGCGCACCCCACCCCCCTCTCCCCCCACCCCCGCGTCTCCGCGTCTCCACGTAGAGAATGTGGGTGTAATAGATGCCTTTGAGGTGTTTGTGCAACAGCAAGCCATTGTGTTCCGGTCACTTGCTAAATGCCACTGGCTATGATGATGTTTCGTGATGATGATGATGATGATCATGGTGACTGACAGTGATGATGACGATTTATGATCATGATATTGATCACGACGATCCTTGTCATTATGCTGCTGACGATACTGTTGGTGACGATGATGGCGATACTGCTGCTGGTAATAATCGTGATCTTGCTGCTGCTGCTGCTGATGATGGCGAGTGACGGAGACGACGACAATTATAGATGACCGTTGCGATACAGGCAGAGAGGGACACGCAGGGACACACGGAGACACGGGGAGGATGCGGCGAGCCAGAGAGACACAAGGCGCGGTGTGAGAAAGACACGCAAGGACAGAAGACACGGACGCTGAGAGAGGAAATGCCCCAAGAAAACCTGTTCATCTCTTCTGAACGAAGGAGTCGCAACTATTTTTGGCAAGTAATGAGAGGGGCGGACTGAGGCCATCAAAGACCATCGTGCCCGCGGTGTCACCTTACGGCCTCTCCTCTCTTTCGGTTTTTGTTTGCGAGCGTACTTTACCGTCTCTCCTCCGCGCCCACAACAACGTGGGGAGGTCAGAGGCTCTCTCTCCCTCTCTGACAGCGTTGGCGTCTTCACGTCTCAACTCGAATCCGACGTTCTTGTAAAAAAAAAAAAAAATGTACTCTCCGATTCGTTTTGTTCCTCTTTGGCTCTTATTCAGCCCACCCGCTTCTTTCGTTTGTTAAGATGCGATTATTTGCATTCACGGAGCCTTGAGACTTTTAGTGAAAGGCACCGCACGCGTGCAAATTATAATAATTATAATTTGCACGCGTGCGTGAGTGTGTGTGGGGAGTGGTAGTGCAGTGTTTAGCACACTGCGCTCCGAACACGGCGACCCGAGTTCCGATTCACAATCACAGCCAAGATCGATGACCAATATCTGAACTGGTCCTGGGCCTCTCCCAGGGTCATCTCAACCTAAAATGAGCACCTGGCGCGGCATGTAAATGTCAGCACTAGGGAGATGATTTTGTACCAAAAGGATGTGTATTTGTACAGAACCACGCAGGCCGGTTTGAACCGTTGCTTTGAAACGACTGGACGCTCCGTAGTTTAACTCGAGCGGAGTGAAGAATCTGCTGCCCCCTTCCCAAGGTAACCCTCCACGTCTGTATATTTAAGTCTAAGCAGTCGTTAACTTTAACAGCTCAACGGGCCCCACTGTGCTCGAGGAATGCTCTTGCCTATAGTAACGCCCAGGCAACCCAAGGGTGTTTGTTTAACAGCGGTCGCTCCCTGCTGATGAGACTTGGACAGGTCGAAACCAGCGCAGTGTTCTTCTGCTCGCGCCGCGCGCTGTTTGGCGCGACGTCCGACGTTTCGCGCCAAGGGCAGGGAGCTTCTCGAGGCTCTGTTTCACGAGAAAATAATCGAATCTTCCCCACACCGCCCCCCGCCCCCGGCGGAGATGAGTAACGCGACTGCGGCGACTGCTACGACGCGCGGCACAACCAGAGAACACGGAGACCAAGGGAGTAGTCCAGAGATTACCGCTCAAATCACTGCTGCCGCAACACACTTTGTGCGCAGAAGACACACATGCTGACAGACATCATTTTTACAGCTGAACATTTCTTTGTACTTGTTATTATTATTTTTACGGGGCTTGGCTGCGGGGTAATTTTCGATCGTGACATTTGAGACGCGGCGCGCCAGCCCGCTGCGAAAACAAACAGCGCTGGAACACGAGGCCGATGGCGGTAGTACCGCAGGGAAGGCCTGACGTGGGCCCGACCCGGTACCGAGCGACCCACAAGGAGAGGCCTCACGTGGGCCCAACCCGGTACCGAGCGGCCCGCAAGGAGAGGCCTCACGTGGGCCCCAACCTGGGGCATGATGTGAGCGAGGTCGCGGCGAGTTGAAACAAGATACATAAAAACGAATTAAAGCCCCGTACGATGAAAGTCGTAAATTTAAACACGGGCGCACGTACGCTGGGCAAGGCACATTAGCTCGCTCGCTCGCTTGCTTGCTCGCGGCGCCGGCAACAGCGAGCGGTGGGAGGAGAGTGGGCGGTTCCGGAGTTGCTGATCCGCGAGCGGGTCAGATAATTATCGCACGGCGTGAGAGCGCGCAGTGTAAATCAACGTAAATCATGCGCAGCAGCCGGGGCCGAGAGCGATCGCTGGCACCAGCCGTCCAGCGCTCAGGAGAGAGAGTGGAGGGAGAGGAGGGAACGGAGGGAGACTAAATGGGTGCCTGAGCACTCGAGGGCATGGCCTTCCCGAGGCTACGCAAACGGAGAATACGCCTGCCCCCCGTTTTTGTTGTTAAGCTTTTCAACCAAGGTTGAATGCCGGCAATGCATGTTTCTACGTCCGTCCTGTAACACGGGTCATGATAATTCTCGTGATGATGATCCAAACTAGAAAACGATCCTAGCGTTATTAAAAATTTGTTCAATAATAAGCAAAAAAAACCCTTTCCGGCCTAGGCAATGAATGTACGCGTCGCGTGCCCTCGATGCGACGACGATGTCACCCCGCCTCGTCACCTCGCAATGCGGCTCGCAGTGGGTCGCTATCATCCCGGACTGACGCTTGCGAGGACGAGCAATGGGTCGGAGAGCGTCGCAGCAGGGGGGGGGGTTCCAAGCGTATGCGCGCACGGTTTCTCCTAACTTGTTTTCTTTTGGCGGATTGATGCCCCCCCCCCCCCCGCCGTCTGGGAAGCGGTGACCTCGCGATGCGGCGGTGGGTTTTGTGAAATCGCTGCCGCTCGCGGAGCAGGAACAGTTGAGGGCTCTACGCAGCCACTCAAGATGACGGGACATGAATCGGCGTCGTCTATGAATAGGAACACATGCTTGGTGCAGTGAGGGGGGAATGCCGGCGGGATGCGGGCATGCCGTCATATACCGGGGCCATTCCCAACCACTCGCCCGGCCCATGGAAAATACACGGCAGCATGCGGTCATCGCGACTGGTGGATGTTGTGCGCAGTTATCGCGGTGCCCCGGCAGAGACCATAAATCCGCGACAAACGAACCCCGGTTTAATCACACGGGTGGCCGAAACGTGGAGTTGAACTCTGGACGCCCCGGGCCGTGCAGGCACCTCACTCCGTGGCTTTTGTTACCGAGCCGATGGTCGCGGCCGCGCGTTTGAACTAAGTGCTCGTTCCACCACTGCCACCGCCGCCACCGCCGCACCGCATCGGTGATTTGTAAGCGGGGCCTCCTGACCTCGCGAGCAACCCGGGCACCTCCGCACCCCGTCCGGTCCGGCCAGGAGCCATCATTCACCTCCTTCACCCCCGCCACCCCCACGTCAACGCCACTTAGCGAATGGGTTTGGGGCTACGCGACGCGTGGAGGCTCGGGCGAGGAGCGCGGCCGCCCCGTCCCGCGGTGACCGCGCGCCGGGGGCGCCCGTCGCACGTGCCCAGACTCGCGACGACGATTTGGCCGCCTCGGATAGGGAAAGAAAAAAACATGAACGCCCCGGCGCGTGAACCTCCACCGTCAGGTCGATGGCGTGGCTACAACGTCGTCGTCGTTGTTGCCGTCGTCACAGTCGGCAAGTGATCCGACCAAGATCAGAGCGCGACGGTGACATCGGAGAGAGAAAACGCGGCCAGCCGTAAAGAGGCAACCGCCCTGCACGTGCAGGAAGGCGCAGCCCGTGACGAGTTAGTCCTCTTAACCTGAGATGAGCGAATACTCTAACCGAGATTAGTTAATACGCTAACTGAGATGAGTTAGTACACGAACCGAGATAAGTTAATACACATATGTTGATAAAATATTTACTGAGTTCACTGATTGGCTGACTTAATAATATTCGAGGGGGGCGGGAGTGGGTGCGGCTGGGAAATGCATGCCCCTAACTTGAATAAGTGAGAGAGTTTTGACTCCGTGTTTGACTGCGTGAGTCGACCAGGCCGAGCGAACGACGCCGTCAAATCCATGTGCTAAGTTGTCGTCGACCGGACTGAGACTTCCACAGAAGTAAAAAACACGCTGAATGATCGAGGCCTGCTTCAGAGATCGGGATTTGCAAGCAAGGGTAAGAAGGGACGGTAAACCCACGGTCAAGAATGAGGACGGAAAGTAACAGCCGAGGAATGCAACGCGTCCGGGCGGACGTCCAGCTGTAAGAGGAGAGATGAAGCCATGAAATCAGCGACAGCGTGGACGTTGTTTAAGTCGCAGGATCGTGAGGGATTGGCAACGGCTTGTGGGATGCCTTGATCTAGCAGTGGATTGATCATGGCTGATGAATACGATAAGAGTTTTGTTCTTTAACTTCCACAAATGCTCTTTTCATAACTCCCCCGGCCCACCCCCAACCAAAAGGTCCCCCGTGTTGGGGCAAGTGCTGTTCGCGAGCACCTATTGAGACTGGCACGGCACCCTAGGGGGTGGGTGAGCAACACAACGCCCGGCCGCCTTTGTCTCCCCAGTGCTGATATTTACACACCGAGTGTGTAACCCAGGCAAGGCCCAAAACCGGTTAAAATATTCGCGCCACCGTTATTGGCCGTGAGAGTAGCAATTCGAACTCGGGTCGCTGGCTTCGTAGTGCAGTAGCCTAACCACTGCGCCACCGCTCCTCCACTGCCCCCCCCCCCCATTACAGAACTCTCCTCTCCCCGCCCCGCAGTGGAGGTCTCGCTCGGCCAGGCCCTCCCAACAAGAAAAACAGGCGCCGCTTGTGAAACTGTCCCCGCGCGGCACGCACACAGTGTCAGCGTGCACCTTGTGCGAGGACACTCGGGAGGGATAAATAAAGTCAATAAATACGAGGTGCTTCCCGGCGCTATGAACGTCGCCGCTGGACAGGGACCTTCAAAGGTGGAGAGGGGGATTTGCTTTGTTAGGATTCTCAGGATGTTTTACGGATTCGGTGCCACACACGCGCGGGATACGTGTGCACACGCGCTGGAAAAAAAATTTGCTCGCGGTCAATTTGAAAGGAGCCGGGCGCAAAATAGGGGGTCGCCCCCCCCCCATCACCCACCCCCCCCACGTGGCTTGACGCGCAAGCGAAAAAATGAGAGACACTTGGTCGCGCGAGCGTTTTCCGACGTTCAGAGTGCGCGCACCGACGGCCGGCGGTGATCGACCCGGCTTCTGCTGACCGACGCCGATCCTCACCGGGGTCCGGTAGGGAGAGCCAAGCTGAGGCCTACGCAGCGGAGGAGCACGGTGCAGGTTCGACTGACGTCCCACGACAATCTGCACGGCGGAGGGAGAATCTCGCGCATGTTTCAACCGGATTCCAGCGTGGCTGGAGGGCCTCGAGGAGTTAGGCGCATTCTTACCGACGAGGGATATAAAATCTGAACGCTGCGACTTCTAACGATGGTCCCGAAGGACTACGGCAGATGAAAAGTAGCACCACGGTTGGGTTTATGCCCGTCGCATGGAAAAATGCGAAAAGCTACTTTTTCGATTTTTTTCGGCGCTCCCCAAACCCCTCCTCTGCGCCCCCCACATAATTTTGGGGTAAAAAAAATGTTTTAAGGCCTAACATATTGTTTTGTTTGCGAGGGCTATACATCCAAATGTTGCATCACATTTTAAAATAACCCAGCATTTCATATTCAGACCCCCCCCCCACACCCCACATCGTGACGATCCTCTCCGTAACGACGACCATGGGGGCTCGAGCACCGCGGTTTGACACCGGCGCTGTCAAGCCCACCGCTTGCCAAAGTAGCTACAAACACCCCCCCCCCCCCGAGTCCCCGGGTCCCCGCACGCGCCGTGTCCCCCCCTTCGCAAAGACGCCGGCGGTCATGGCCTTCCGTTCACAAATATCAAGACAACTACGACACTTAACAAAGACAAAGGACCCCCCGTATAGCCTGTAACAGACTGTTGGGGCAAGTGTTGTTAGTGAGCAGCTATGAAGGCCGGAACGGCACACCAGGGGGTGGGTGGTCAACACAAAGCCCGGCCGCCTTTGTCTCCCCTGTGGCGATGTTTACATACTGCACCAGGGACCCATTTGAGGGAGAGCCGACCTAGGGGAGGCCCAGGACTGGTTCAGGTAATCGTCACCGGTGGTGTTGGCTGTGAGCTGGAATCGAACTCGGGTCGCCGGGTTCGTAGCACAGCGCACGAACCGCTACAGTGCCGCTCCCCACACACACTGAACAAACTGGTGCTGCTCACAGACGTTTGGGGGGCAAATGTGGAAATAAAAAGTGTTTTTTTAAGACTAGGCAGCCAAATGTATTTATCGGGAAGTTCCAAAGGACGCGTCGTATTTTCTATCCACTCAAATGATCGGGGACGTTCTTTTAAAAGAGCTGGAATAGAAAGCAGGTGAAGCCTGCTCCCAGTTATTGAGCGAATGTAAAAACATATAAACGCAGTCCAGGGCGCAGCACTGCGATTGCACGCACATGCCGCTGCTGTAAGGGTCGTTACTAGAGGCAGTTCTTGCACGCCGCTCGGATGTATTGGGGAGAGGTGGAAGTGCCCACGTTTTACCTCGCCGCACGCAACCTGCTGATCGACTGACTGCGAATGGTGAACCCATTCGTACAGCTGGGTGGACACAGCTGGGGCTGATTTAAGAAACCTTCCCCATTGCTTGAACCACCACACCCGGAGATGGAATCGAACCGGCGATGTCCAGTGGTGCTGACCGTTCAGCAGCAGCAGTGTTCTATAAAACACGAAATCGTTGACAACTTAAGGGCCCTGTTGGGTTCACTTCATTGAAACGAGGGTTCCTTCGCCATTCATTCGTTTCCTTCTTCACGTCCGTGCTTCCTTCCTTCTGTCCAGATGCACCCCGCCCTTCAAGGCTCGGCCTAATCAGCGAACTGTCAGTCGCTGCGTAAATATCGGACAAGTGGCGACTGATCCTGACCAGGCCGCCTGCGAAATATCTCAACACCGCTCAGGCCCTCGTGGTGACAGAGACTTGGGTTCTCTCTCTCGCTCTCGCTCTCGACCCCCCCCCCAACTTCTCTTGGCTGTCTCCTCTTTCCTTCTCGGCTTCTCTTCCGCTCGGCTGTTTCCTCTCTTTAGGTGGCTGCCTCCGTTGTCCTGCGCCACTCCGATTGCTCTCATTCCCTTTTTCCCGGTGCCCGTTTCGCACCGCGAGGATTGCCGCCGCCGCCCCCCCCACCCCCCTTCCCTCTGTATAGAGCCGGAACGCGAAGCCGCGTCACGGCAAAGGGGGCCGACCCCCTTCCCATGCCGTCAACCTTTTCGAGGGCCTGGGAGGAGGGGGGGGGGAACGCCAAGGGGAGGAGGGCGCGCAGCCGCCAGGCGACAGCCGCGGGCTGTGCGGGGTGCTCAGCTGGCGCGGCGCCCGACGGCGCTTTGCGACGGGGGGGCAAACCGCGGCCGTGGAGGGGGACGTCGTTGGGGACGTCGTCGGCGGCACCCCCCCCCCACCCCCCCCCCCCACCCCCCCCCCCACACCCCCCCCCCCACACCCCCCCCCCCCCCACACGACCGCGACGACGAAGGGAGAGACGGGAGGCGCAGAAAAATGGGCGCCGTTCGCGATCTCCGTTCAAAACGGCCCGCGACGCCGCTGGATCCAACTCGGCTTTGGAGGAAAGAGTCGCGGCACAATGCCGAGCGCGCTGCAGCAGACTCCGGATTCTAAGACGCTCCCCCGGAGTGTAGAGATGCACCCTCGCCTTCTGCAAAGGTTGTCGATCGAGTTAAGACAAAATCTGGTCTCTCACACACAACAACACACACAGCTGCTGGATTATAAGATGCGTGCACCCAATGGCGGAGCCGGGATTTTCAGGTAGCGGGGGCAACCCCTCCAGCAATGAAAAATTATAAGAGTTGTTAGTAAGTAAGGACTAGTCCCTTGCTTTTTATTCGACGCGTGTGCGGCGATGGCGCAGCCATCGATCGAGGGTCGGATTCGAACCGCGTCGTGTGATCGGCATCACGCTCACTGAAGGTGTTGATGCCTTCAGGAAAGTCGTGTGGACTGTATACGCAACTGCGCACAATTCTGTGAGTCACTTATAACCGCTTTGCCGTTACTTATTGCCAATTATGGACTCAGACTATTGTCCTATCATCTCATAGAGTCCCTGGCACGTAATAATATTCTACACAGTGGCAGTGGGGATCGCAAAATGCCGATTCATTACTAATAAACCCCAATGATCCGATCGAAATTAAGGATTTCGATCGGATCATTGGGGGGGCACGTGCCACCCCCCCCCCCCACCAGTGCGTGCACCTACCCCCAACTTTTGCTTTAAAATACCCGGGGAGGTGGGGGGAAATCTTGATTTGAAGCTTTCGTGACTGCAGGAATCCAAACTGAACCTTCAGCAGTTCCACTGCAGGATGATATTTTTTCTGCCTGAGGACGACCGCTTGTGTTGCGATCTAAGCGTCGTGATTTATTTTATTTTATACCTACGTGACTTTAGCGAAAGAACCAAAGAGTAAGGTGGGGGGAAAGGTGCCTCTTTGAAGCTGGCGAATAGGGTCATTGCTTGCAATGTCGCGATTTTGTGATCGCGAATAAACTGCTCTCCTTATAAACACTGCGGTGAGTCCACGTAGCGGCACCTGGTGGTTCAAGAAAACTCATCCACACACAACGCAGACAAACCGAAACCGCCATCCAATATGATTTCTACGCGAGCGATTCGCTGCCCTGTGCGTCGCGTGGGTTTGGATCGGCACGGGAGCCCCGAAGAGCTGCCCCCCCCCACCACCAAGGCCCCACCCCCCCTACTGGCCCCCCCCACCCCACCAAAGCCCCACCCCCCCTACCGGCCCCCCCCACCCCTGCCCACCGGGCCCCCCGTCCGCCACTCCTCGACTCGTCTGTCCTCGGTCATCGTCTCTTGGGGAACCCGCCCCCCCCACCCCCGCGCCAGTCAACCCCGCCGAGGCTCTAAAATGTTGCGGCTGCGATGGTGGAGGTGGTGGCGACGGTGGCTGTGTGGCGGCAGTCGCGATGTGGTGGTGGTGGTGGTGATGGTGGGCGGCGGTTGAAGCGGTGGCGGAGGATGGGTGGAAGGGGGTGAGGAGAAGGGAGCGAGGTTTGCGGAGGTCGCGGGGTCAGGTTTAGACGGCTCAGCCCTCGTTGACGTTTGACCTGGAACGAGAGCGGAGCTGCTGCCGCCCCCAGCATCCCTCCCCGCGAGTGAGGCTGCCCCACTGTGCTCCGTGCTTACTCACTCCTTTGCTCGCTCGCTCGCACACCTGCTCGTTCACCTGCCCGCTCGCTCACCCGCGAGGTCACCCGCTCACCCGCCGACCCGCCTAGCTCGCCCGCGTTTCATAACCCGCGAGACCGACCTCTCAATCTCTTGCACGGCTCCCTCGTTTGTCCCGTAATCCCCACGCAACCACCCCGTGACATCACCGCTCACCCCCTCACTCACCCCGTCACTCACGCCCTCTCTCAACCCGTCGCTCACCCCGTCGCTCACCCCGTTGCTCACACCCCGCTCTCAAGAGAGGCCCGAGTGGAGCCGGGAGCCGCTCTGGGCCTCCCCTCCTAGCCAAAACAAGTGCGCGTCGTTAGTGGGGGCCTTCAGAAAAATCCGCGGAAGCCGCCGTCGATTCAAACAGTGGGTTCCTTTCACGAATACAAAAACACGCGTGTTTTTTTTTTACTCAATCAAGTGTGAATGTATATTTGCAAACCTATGGCTGTGGACGACTTTGGGAGTGGAGTATATATGAATATAAAATTACACGTGTAAACATTTCACCTAATTTTCGTGGGGTTAGATATTTACCCAACTTTGGTGTCTTGTGTCCTTGAGATGTGGAATGAAAAGGAGCAGCCCTGCGAGTGCCCCACACGGGCCACCGCTGGGGGAAGGGGGCCCCTTCCACGACCACAAGGAGGTGGGGAACAGACTGGACCCGCACGCGCGACCTGCCCCATAGACTCAACCGTCACGCACGTCAGGAAACAGGGCAGCACTGCGCTGAGCATCGTCGTTGCACATATACGTATGTACGTAGCCAGCCGTGAGAAAGAAATGAGCTTTCAATCTAGATGATTTAAAAGTGCACAGCTCCAGTGGCTTCCTAATATCGGAAGGAAGAGTGTTCCAGACGGCCCCAGAAGCGCATCTGAAAGCGCGCAATGCGGTCGACCGTCTTTGTTCGATGGCTGCGAGGATGACCGGAGAGCACATGATGATTTACGCTCCTTGATGAGATCAGCAAGTTACTGTGGTTCCTTTGTAGCAAGAACTGTGTGTGTGTAATGAGTGCAACCTCAGCAGCAGCGATACAAGAGAGATGATGAGACACGACCGGCCGCCGACTAGAGAGAGAGGGAGAGACCGAGCGAGCGACTGCGGCTGAGAGTAGCTTCACCGTTGCTGCGCTACTCACTGCGCTACTCACCGCGCTCCTCACAGAGGGCCTCGCAACCTGGCCACTTGCACACGCCGTGGCACTAGGCCGGACGTCCCGGCGCAGCGCTCGCTTTGTTGCTGTCGTCGTCAGGCTGCGCTCTGCCAACGCGTGAGAGGTGCGGGTGAAGTATGGTCTAAACAAGTTGAACCACCCGCATCACTGAAAGTCACGGGGCAGCCTTCGTCCGGCGTAGGCTGGGAAACAGTTACCACGATGACGATTATTCGCTACGAGAACGGAACATCGCAAGCGAAATGTTTATTGGTGCTGCCGCGGATTTTTATTTCCCCCCCGTCCCGTTAGACACAGCATCGTCTTCACACCCCTCCCAACACCAACCGCACCGCCCACCCCTTAAATTAAGCAATGTCTCTCTGCTGGATGTTTTGTTTTTAAACGCTTAAAATAAATAAACACGAGTCCCCTCGGCCGCTCGCCCGCTCGCTCTGTGTGCAAGCTCGGCCCGTGTGCACACACGGCCCGTGTGCACACACGGCCCGTGTGCACACACGGCCTGTGTGCACGCTCGCGCCGTGTGCACACATGCCCGTGCGCGCCGTGTGCACACACGCGCGTGCACTCTCGCTCCGTGTGCACACACGCGCGTGCAAGCGCGCCCCGAGTGCGACGCGATCTGCCCCGGTGTGAAACAAAAGCGCGACCCCATTCCGCATCCTGCGTCGATCGCCACTGCCCAGAATCGTTTTGACACCGGCCGAGTGCAGATAAAAGGGTAAAGGCGCCGCGTTGCCGATTTGTCTCTCGCGCTTTGCTGCTGGCGGAAGGGCCTTCGCGAGAGGGAGCTCGGAAAATCGACCAATCGGGGCAAAGGGAACAGCAGGATTGAGCACGACTCTTCGTGGCTAGACAGCCGAGGGGAGGAGACAAGAGGATGACCGCCACGGAGACGGAGCGATTCAGTTGAGCTCAAGCGCAGAGGACGAACTGTGGCATCGCAGGAACGGCGCGGGCTGTTGACGGTGTGGGGAGGGGCCTTCATCCAGCGGTGGATAGACCGTGGCTGACAACGACGACAATATGAACAAAATGGAAAATATATTTTTTAAAGTCAAAATTAATAACACTGCGGAATAAACATGTATGTGTATATACAAATATATATATCATGTGCTGCTTAAAAAAAAAAGCTCCCATCTCTGTGAAAACATTAATTTTGCTAAAAGGATTGGGGTTTGCAGGGATTAGCAGTGAGAAGGTGCGACCTGTGACCCGTGACCTCTGCGAGTGACCCCTAGGGCTGCGTGGCGTGGTTGAAGTGCAACGACGCTTACTACGACCAATCCCGTCGGGTCTCGGGAGCTAAGCAGGCTCGAGCCTGGTCAGTGCTTGGATGGGTGACCGCCACCGCCACCACCAGGGCTTGCCAATTGTTGTCGGCGGGGAGCTGCGAGGTGTTGCCAGGGACAGTGTCGGCCCCCCCTCGTATAAACCACAGCGCGGTGCCGGGTCTTCTCCGGGCAACATCGGTAGGACGGAGCATGACGGAACACGACGGAGGATTTTCTCAAACCACCATCAATATATTACAAAAATTAACCCGTAAAAACAAAGTTTTTCACTATAAATCCTTTATATGCGTGGCGGCTAGAGTCCTCTCGTCCTCTGGCTTGAGATGGCTGCCACCTATGGGTCAGATGATTGGCTGCCACCATTAAGCAATTGGTAATTAAATATCATTTTTTTTCCTAAAAAGTGTAAAATTTTGGAAAAAAATTTCACGAAAATAAATTGTCACGCACAACGAGTCTGTGTGGAAAATGTCAGCTCGATTGGATCACGGTAAGTGGGTTAAAAAACGACCGAAAGATTTGCACGGTCGTAAGCGCGCAAGCAAGCAAGCAAGTGAACTTAATATAAAGGATTTAAAAAGAGGACATGTGTGAATAATCTTGGCCTGTCACAGCTTTAGCTTTTGTTACACGTGAGATGTTTGTAAAATGTGCGCGCTTGTTTAGCACCGAACAATGGTCCTATTGTAGAAGGAATAAACAAGACGCTTGGCCACTTATTATAGTCTGAGTCGACCTAGAGGAGGCCCAGGCCAGATCGACGTGCGATTTCGTCACACGGGTGTCGACTGTGCTTCACGATCAGGAAGCGAGACCTGGTTCCAACAACTTCATAAAGCAGCACGACACATGTGGACACATATACACATCCCCATACACAGTAGCCCGAACAGACCGTTGGGGCAAATTCTGCGTCAGCGAGCCCCAATTGAGGCCTGCGATATCCAAGAGTGGTATGGCCAGAACCATGCCTGGCAGCCAAGTAATCAACCTCAGGGCGAGTTGATCTGGAGAAAACCAGCACGTCTTCAGTTGTCGCTTGCCACTGGAATCTAACTTCGTCCGCCGGGGGTCCGCAGCCCAGTGTGCGCTCACCACCCCGCCACCACTCAAACCCAACTCCATACGCTCGATCTCACGCGCGCGTGCACTCGAACACACTCGCGCACGCTCACACACACACGCACGCACAATCTCTCACGCGCGTGCGGTCAAACACACTCACGCACGCACGCACATACACACACACAAGCACGCACGGGCACTCCAAACACGCGCTCCCCACGTGCCTCCTGTCCGCCCTGCCTCCCCTCCCCGGCTAAGTGCACGCGGCAGCTGGGCGGTGTAAATCAGCCCTCCCCTCTTCAATTAGCCGAATGGAAATATTTTGCTAATTATGGCAAAGTGGCGTCTGAAAAGCAGAGACAAAGGCCAAACACCCACGCTATGCTGCAGCGGTGGTTGGCCTGCCTCCCTCCCTCCTCCCCATCCCTGTCCTGCTCCCCTCCCCCCAACCTCCCTCTCACCCCAAGCTCTCCTCAGCCACCGCGGCCACCACCCGGCGCACCGCACATCCATTTCCCAGCGGTGGGGAGCTGCTTAATTGAATTCGACAATAAAATATGGAAATGTGGCGAGCGTTCATCTCGCAGCCAGCGGCCACTCGCCGCTCGCGTTCAATGCGGGGTTGCCACCTGTCCTGGTTTTTTCCAGGAAAAGGTGGCCGCTGACCCGGGAAATCCACGAGTCTTTCCCGTGACATTAGAAGTCCCAGTTGTTGTCATTTGCACAGCAATGACAGCAACGTAGCATTTTTCGATTTAAAGCTTTCGTGACTGCAGGGATTCATCTTCTTGGTTCTTTCGGTAAAGTCACGTCTCCCTGACAGACCTGGTCTTCACCTGAGAACGGCTGCTTGCGTTGTGGCCGAAACGTCGTGATAATTATTTTATTATGTTTTATTTGTATTATTTTATTACTTTCCTTCTACGTGACTTTACCAAAAGAACCAAGAAGAACAACGTAGCACTCAAGGCGATGCAGCTCTGTTCTCCGCTCCTCTGGTGTTGCGAGATAATTCCCGGGTTCTTTTGGACCTCACACAAGTGACAACCCCCAGTTTAAGGCTCATTATTAAATAGGTGTTGTTTCGGGTAATCGCACATCGTGGTCAGCGGGGCGGAGAGATCCTATGTGCTGTGAAGAAGGGACCTTGCCCAAAACGTTGCCTGGTGTATACTCTCATCTGAAGACGTTATTTCACCAATGTGTTGAGTCTCGTAGTTGAAAGGTCATCGTTGTGTGGGATGCAATCGGTTCACACGCAGGCGCTTGTGACGGAGGTGGTGGCGGCGGCTTGGGGAGGCCCTCATCCACCAGTGGAGGACTGATCACGGCCGATGATAATTGTGATGATGAGTCATGGGAGTTAGTGAGTTTATAGGCAGGTTGCGGGGGTTGCGGGGGTTGCGGGGGTTGCGGGGGTTGCGGGGGGGAGGGGTGAGCGGGGTGGCCCAGCAAGCGCCGCAAGCGCAGCGGCCGTCCTGAGCGAGTGAGCGAGCGGTGGGGACGTGAAATCTCGGCGCTAATTGGCAGAGCGGAGCGAGGAGGCGCCGAGTAGCGCTGAGCGGAGCGAGGAGGCGCCGAGTAGCGCTGAGCGGGCGACACGCAAAGAGGAATGCGAACCGAGTCGAGCGACACTTAACAACGAGTGGGGGGGGGGGGCACGGGGTTCGGGGGGGGGGGAAGACAGAATGAAACAAAAAGCACCCCTAGATTTTTTTTTTTTTACAAAACATGTTCTTTTGATTAGTGTCACAAAAATGTAATTACGGGTCCTAATTGTCTTACGAGTGGGGGGGGGAGGGGGTGGGGGGAGAGGCAGGGGGTGGCGGCGGGGGGGGGGGGGGGTCTCACCGGGTGTTTCTGGGCCTAACGAGGACTAACGACGCAGGCGAAAGTAAAAGACGTCGGTCTGTCCCGAATCAAAGTAATTCAATTACGGCCACGAGGACAGATGTCCCCCCTCGGCTGGCTCTCGCACCCCGCGGGTTGGGCGCAGGGAGGGGGGAGGAGGCCGTCGGCTCGCGATCGCGTGGCCGAGTGCAACTCCCGCATCCTCGCGTGTGTGCACACGCACCACAATGTTCACGGCAAGCTGCCTACGAAGACCGGCATGGTATACAAGGGGGGGGGGGGGGTGGTGTGCCTACCACCACGCCTGGCCGCCTCTGCCTCCACTATGCTGATATTTACACACTGTGCCAAGGTACTCATTTGAGGCTGAGTCGACCTCGGGGGGGGGGGGGGGCCTGGGAGCGGTTCCGATAACTGCCACCACTAACCGCTGAAACTAACACTCCTCAATCGTGCGCGTTAACAGCCTGCTCAAGGCTCCACACGGACGATCTTTGTGCCCGTGCACGGGGTGGAACAGTAGTAGGGACAGTGGTGTCCACTAAGCGCTCAGAATATAGTGATCTGCTACGATTCCCGGGCATGGCAAGTAACATCTGAGCCTGGCTTGAGCCTCGCCACGCTCACTCAGCCTTAAACGAGACACCCGGTGCGCTGTCCAAACATCGGCACTGGGGAGACAAAAGTGGCCGGGCGTAGGTGGTGCTGACAACACCACCCCCACACGTGTGCCACAGTGCCGGCCTCAGTAGGCGCTACTTGCTAACAGCACTTGCCCCAACAGTCCGCGAAGGTTTCACGTGCGATCTTTGTCTGCGTGTGCGAAGTGCGAAGTGCGAAGCGCGCGGAACTCAAATGTCAACACGAGCCGATCGCGTCGCCCGTGTCACCTCGCGTCAGCGTTACGCTGCACCTCGTAGCCGCTCAAATGAGCACTGCTCCGCTGCTCTGCCGTTTTGTGTGTCCGTCTGTGCGCTGGGTTCAGAGCCGCTGGTGGAAACTCCACAGTTCTATGGCAGGGACCGGGTCTCTCAAGCTGGGTCGATTTTACCGAGAGAGCTGGATAATTCACTGGTCAACACACTTTTTCTGGCACGAGGTATTCCAATGGTTTTAAGGTAATTTTGGGGTGCTGATTCCAAATCTGGCATCGGTTTTTGTCTATCACATTTATGGAGATATCAAATATTGCATTTTCAATAAAAAAACTGCAGAAGAAAAATATTAAATAAATGTGGATATCTACATAAAATTATATTATAAACACACTATTCTAAAAATACAGCACCATATTTTAACACTAAAGCAGTCACTGACTCGCAATAACTTGCAATCATAAGTGACAGAGTTAATTTCGGGTAAAATCAATGAAAATGGGGTATGCCGATAGCATAAAAATGAGATGTGATAGAGCAAATCTGAGATCAGATTTGGAATCAGCACCCTGAAATTTGTCAAAAACAGCTGCAAAAGTTCAGGCCAGAATTTTTTTTTTTTTTACCAGTGTAATAATTATGATGGTGATGATGGTCGGGTGATGATGATGGTGATGGCTCCATGATGACGATGACGATGCTGATGGCCGAATGATGATGCTGAATAGATGACGATGGTGGGATTTGAATCCACGATCTCACCACCGCCTTCTCATGCTTCGTTTCACACAATTCCCGAGGAGCCGCACCCTGGCTCCACACGGCTCACTGCCGCTGACCAAACCCTCACAAAGCAGTGGCTATCGGGTCAATTATTAATGCCACCCGCCACCGTGTTCCTTTGTACGACGCGACAAACAAAACAAACTATTTAAAGGGGTGGAATGAGGCGAGCGGAGACCAAAATAAAACCCAATTTCTCAGAAGCAAAACGAGAAAGAAACACCGGTGAAGTGAAATCTGTGGGAATGGTTGCGGCGCGGCCTTTGATGTCCAACAGGGAGTGCGGTTCGCACACACGGCTGCCTGGCTTTACAAGTTGATGTAAATATTACTGCTCCGCCAGCCAGCCAGCGCGGTGGGCGGCACTGCGAGATTAATTGGAGCCGGGTCGGTCTGGCCACCGCAGGTACACCAGGCCGTGTCGTCACCGCCTGCATGGTGGCGCCGCGGTGGCTAGGAGATGTTATCTCCCTCGCCTGGTATACAGGAGGTCGTGGGTTCGATCCCGACCCTGACGTCTGCTGTATACTTGGAGTTTGTGTGTCTCTCTCTCTCTCATCATCATCACGGTGGCTAGGAGATGTTAACTCCCTCGCCTGGTATACAGGAGGTCGTGGGTTTAATCCCGACCCTGACGCCTGCTGTATATTTGTAGTTTGCGTGTCTCTCTCTCATCATCACGGTGGCTAGGAGATGTTATCTCCCTCGCCTGGTATACAGGAGGTCGTGGGTTCGATCCCGACCCTGACGCCGGCTGTATATTTGGAGTTTGCGTGTCTCTCTCCGCGTGGTTTTGTGGATTTTTCTCCGGCTCCTCCGGTTTTTCCCTCTACATTTAGAAACATGCGTTCAGAATATTTGGCTGACGATAAATATACATGTGACAAGCCCCTTAGTTGAGCAATCATTTGTGGCCAGGTCGCTTCTGAAAAAAGAACTATATAGCTCAGTGGGCCTTACCTGTTAAAATAAAAATAGTTTTTTTTATAGTTTACAGTTTAAGACAACTGGGCACCGCCTTGGCGTGCCGAGCGCGGCCTCCGTGGACGCCACTCGAGGGACGGAGCCCAACATTCGCCCCGACGGCCCCCCCCCCCTCCCCCGGTCGCCTGGCCACGTGCAAATGATATTACGTCCGTCACTAGGGGCGATGGTCAACAATGCTGAAGGAGTCGCTCAGGACGGTGAGATCAGCCGGTGTGCTGGTGCCAGGCGGATCGCTACATTGCGGGGTCATGAGGGGTGGTGGTGACTTGGGAACGCATTCATCCAGCAGTGGGTTTATTGCGGCTGATGTTGATTTTCTGACGGTGGGGACAGCGGTGGCACAGAGGTTCGCGGACTGCGTTACCAAATTGGCGAGTTCGATTCCCGGCCACGGCAAACATTAGTGGCGAGCGATGTACGAACTGGGTTCTGAGCCTCCGAGACTTCATCGACCAGCGCTGACCAGCGTGGTCAAGTATGGCCAAACGAGCCTAAAAACGGCGTAGGAGGGCCTTCATCCGGCTGTGGATTGCCAAAGAGCTGCAAATGATTACGATGGTGATTATGATGTTGAGTAATTTTGTAACGAGGCTAACCGGCCGAACAAGGCCGGCGAGCGGGAGGTGAAGGACTAAGGGAACTTCAAAGAGGAATTAGGTAATGTACTTAATTTTATTGCTTACACCAACCAGAGTGATAGGTTTATAATGGGCGTGCGGTCTGGCTTTTCCTTTACAGTGTGCCTCGTGCAAATTTATACGTAAAGGACAAAGTAACTTTATTATTTTAACGGCCATTTATATATCGCCCCGACACCGCCACCCACCCCCCCCCTAATAAGAGAAGAAAGAAATCAAACTGGCTCGAGTCGGATGGCATGGCAGTGAACACACGGGTGGTGCAGTGGCCAACATCAGTGACGGTTATCTGAACGGGTTCTGGGCCTCCCCTAGGTCGACTCAGCCTGAGTATCTGGTGCGGTGTGTGTAAATATCGCCCCTGGGGAGACAAAGGCCGCCGGGCGTGGTGCTGGCCACCCACCCCCTCGTGCGCCGAGCCAGCTAACAGCCCTTTCCCCAACAGTCTATTAAGTTCATAATCAACGTTTTTGGGTTTAGATCGCGTTATTTATAAATGTGTCGTAACCCCTCGTGTGCCGTTCCGGCCTTCATAGGTGCTCACTAAGAGCACTTGCCCCTAACAGTTTGTTAAGGCTACACGGGGGATCTCTGTCTTTGTCCCTGGTGTAGCGGGTGGTGTAGTGGTCAGCACAGCACCCAGAGGTCACCGGTTCGATTCGAACTCCCGGCGCGGCGGTTGAAACGATGGGGCAAGTTTCTTGAATCCTGCCCCCCCAACCCCCAGCCGAAGTTATTCGATTGGTAGATCATGCATGGTGGGGTAAAGTGTGGGTATTCCCACCTCTTCCAAGATGGCTGGTCAGCGTAGAAGAGTAGACCAAACACCCTCAAGAGTGCCTCTCTAGTGGAGGCCCTTCTGCCAGCAGTGGCGTGAGCAGGACATTGCAGAGCTGCACCTTTACCGTATGGAACCCTAAACAATAACAATAAAGTGTAATTTTGATGGGGTTGGGATATTTGTGCCCCTCCTGCCCTGCCCTACACCAACCCCGCACTCTCCTCAACGTGGTGAAGTATGGCGCTAACCCCCACCCCCGACCGGTTGCGGGGAGCGCCTGCACCCAGCCAACGACTCACCAAGTGGCTGCGAGCGATTAATTATTAAAACAAAGCAGCACACGTGGGAGCAGGCGAGTCAAATCAATTCACAGATCGTCGCCACACGCCGCGAAAAGTGGGGCGCGGGACCGGCGCTCGCACCTGGATGCCCCGGCCGCCCGAGCCTCTCCGCGCGAACGCGGCCGCGTTTCGACCCATCGATTGCCGCCCGGCGAGTCAGGCGCCAGGCGGACCACGGGACACAGGCACACACGCACGCGCTTGTGGATACGCGCGCGCCGCGTGCGTGCGTGTTGCGCGCGAGCCCCCACCTGGTTGTCGGCGTTGTTGACGGTGAAGTACCCGACGCACACGATGACGGCGTGCAGCAGCTCGGTGCAGGCGTGGTGCGAGCAGTACCACAGCAGCGAGCTGGCGATGTGGCGGAACGCCAGAGACAGGCCCTCGGAGCCCACCACCTCCTGGCCACCGCACGAGACCGACCGCCCACAATGAGCCAACCGCACGTGACCGCCCACGCACGATCGAGCAACCGCACGCGACCCGAAAGCTCGTGTCTCAGAATGGCCGCCGCGCATCGTCGCCGCGGCACCTGGAAGGCGGCGAGGTCGAGGAAGGCGAAGCTGTTGAGCAGTCGCACCCCCTCGAGCGCGACGCCCAGCGTATGCGCCGGGTATCCATCCTGCGCCGACGCGCGGACCGACGATGCCGCCGCCGCCGTCGTCGCGGCCGGAGGGGCGGCCGCCCCCGTCCCCGCCGGCGCCGCCGCGTCCCGGTCGGGGGGCGGCGCCGTGCAGCAGCGTGCAGTAGAGGAGGTTGAGCACCCCGGCCGCCTCGGTGAGGCGCAGCACCGACGCCAGGCCCGTGCCGTCCGGCCTCCGCGTGTCAAACGGGCTCTGGCCGCCGGACCTGAGCGGCGGGGAGGGACGGCGCGGCGGTCAGCACGACGACGACCCCCGTGGATCCGAGCTCCCATTCCCCGTCGCCACTAATCCCCGTTGCCTAGTCGAACCGTTCCTGGGCCTCCCCTAGGTTGACTCGGCATTAATTGAGTACGTGGTGCGGGGTGTGCACGTCGGCCCCTGCTTGGTCCTGGCCACACCCTCGTGTGCTGTGTCGGCCTTCGTAGATGCCCATACGGGCGGATCTTTTGTCTTTGTGTGTCAGTGTGTGTGTCAGTGTGTGTGTCAGTGTGTGTCAGTGTGTGTCAGTGTGTGCGTGGGGGAGCAGTAGTGTAGCGGTCAGCACGCTGCGCTACGAACGCGACAGAATCCTGAGTTCGATGTCCGCTGACGGCCAACACCGATAACCATTATCTGAACCAGTCCCGGGCCTCCCCTCGGTCGACTCAGCCTCAAATGAGTACCTGTTGCGGTGTGTAAAGACACTGCCGCTAGGGAGACAAAGGCGGCCCCCTCGTGTACCGTGCCGGCCTTAATAGGTGCTCGCCAACACCACTTGTCCCAACAGTCTGTTAAGGCTATACGGGGAATCTTTGTCTTTGTTCGCGTGTGTGCGTGCATGTGTGTGCGTGCATGTGTGTGCGTGCGTGTGCATGCATGCATGTGCGTGTGTGTGTGTGCGTGCGTGCATGTGTGTGCGTTCATGTGCGTGCATGTGTGTGCGTTCATGCGTGTGCGTGCACGTGTGTGCGTGCACGTGTGTGCGTGCATGTGTGTGCGTGCACGCGTGTGCGTGCATATGTATGCGTGCATGCTTGTGTGTTCATGTGTGTGCGTGCATGCGTGCGTGTGCACGCGTGTGCGTGCGTGTGTGTGCGTGCACGTGAGTGCGCTGCCTTGGCACCGGCGTCGCACGGTCGCAATCGCCTCTGTCAACCACATCCCACACGTCATTCAAACGCCCCCACCCAGCGTCTCACACCCACCCCGCCATTCCGCTCCCCCCTTATGCTAGCCATGACCCTACCACCCCGTTACACGACCCCGACCCCAGACCTAACCCCGCCGTCCAAACCACTCCCGTTGACGTGACCGTAACCCCGACCCTGACCCCAGCACCCAGTTACGTGACCCTAACCCTGGCCGACCACCAACCCTCCCCAACCCCCCCCCACCGATCCCGTTTACGTGACCCGCCCCGACCCCACCATCGCCACCGCCCCCCGTTAGACGAGCCCGGGCAGTGACCTGGGCGCGACGAGGCGTGCGAGCGTGCAGGAGGCGCGCAGGAGGTGCACGGCGTGGGCCAGGAAGGCCGAGGTGCGTGGCTGGTCGTCCACGGAGCCCTGCACCGAGCGCAGACAGCGGCAGAGCTTCTCGGCCACGCCAGCGTGGACCATGTAGCTGCACGTACAGGCAAAGACAAAGATCCCCGCCCCCCCCCGTGTAGCCTTCAGAGACCGTTGGGGCAAGCGGTGCTAGCGAGCACCTGTGAAGGCCGGCACGGCGCACGAGGGGGTGGGTGGCCAGCGCCACGCCTCGGCCGCCTTTGTCTCCCCAGTGGCGATGTTTAGACGTTGCACTGGGACCGATTCGGATAATCGCCACCGATGTTGGCCGTGAGCGGGAATCGAACTCCGTTCACCGGTTTCGTAGCGCAGTGCGCTTAACCGCAACAAAGATCGCCCGTATAGCCTTGACAGACTGTAGGGGCAAGTGCTGTTAGCGAGCACCTATGAAGGCCGGAACGGTATACGAGGGAGTGGGTCGCCAGCACCACGCCCGACCGCCTTTTTCTCCCCAGTGGCGATGTTTACACACCGCACCAGGTACTCATTTGAGGCTGAGTCGACCTAGGGGAGGCGTAGGACCGTATCTAAAACTAACATTTATCATGAAATCACTGCCCGGCCATGATGATTGACTATATTGTGACACCCCGACTGCACTAACTCAAAGCCTAAAGGTAAATCTTAATCCCTAACACTAACCCGACGTCCTGACCCAAGGAAAACTCTCATCATAACCTCTGAATCTAACTCCGACCACTGACCCAAAGCCTAACGGGCCTCCGAACCCTGACCCCGAACCCGACCCCGCTCGTCACGCTCCGCCCTCACCTCACGAGGTCCGACGCGCGCCCACACATGCCCTCCCTGTGCCCCGTCGATGCTCCGGAGCAGGAGGACAGCGACGAGCACGACGACGACAGCCTCGCCTCCTTCCCTCCTCCTCCTCCTCCGCCTCCTCCGCCGCCTGCCGGGGTCTTACGCGGCGTCGCGGGCCGACTGCCGTCCGACCCTCCGGCCGCCGCCGAGGCGATGCTGCGAGCGACGCCGTCGATGACCGCGCCGCACGCGCGGAGAAGGGAGCCCGAGGGGCCTTCAAACACCTGGCGGTTGACGCTCCCGCTGGCGCCGTCGCCCCCGGCGTCGTCTCCGACCGGGATTAGCACCTGCGGGGGACGGGCCCCGGGACGATTATACACTGGTCAACACACTGTTTCTGGCATAAGGTATTCCAACGTTGGTCTGTCGTCGACAGACCTGGTTTTCACCTGAAGACGGCTGCTTGCGTTGTGGCCGAAACGTCGTGAGAATTATTTTATTATGTTTTATTTTTTATTATTTTATTACTTCCCTTCTAAGTGACTTTACCGAAAGAACCAAGAAGAAGGGGTTTTAAGGTAATTTTGGGGTGCCGATTCCAAATCTGGCATATCGGCTTTCGCGTCACACTCCACGGGAGGCAAATTACTCGGTCCGCTGCTGATGGGGATCGTACTGTGCGTAATCAGTGTTTAGCGCGAGATTCAGAACAGTGATTTAGAACTCTCTCCCAGCTGATCCTGCCCGGAGTGAAACCAAATCAACATTCCTCCCAGCCCTAAATCTTTGAGCCCTTCTAGAATCATCGTCATGATACTGTAATAAAAGACTTGACCACGATCTCTGGCTCAGTGTCCTTTATTTGGTCCGTACTGTATTACCCACACGGCTGTCTCTTCTTATTCTCTCAGTGCTGGTTCCGATGTCACTCCAGTCACCATCAGCAGCCCCGCTGCTGTTCTTTGTCGCTCTTGCAGCCCCCACAGCAGCTCCGCTGCTGTTACTCACTCTCAGCCCCCCTTGGCTGTAATCGCTGCTGCTCACTCCGCAGCGCTGACAGCCTCGTGCTGTCTCTCTCTCTCTTCGTCGCTCCTGCGACTCTCTGCAGCCACACCGCTGCCTCTAACACACAGCCTTCCTGGCTGTACTCTCCTCTCTCTTCGTCGCTCCTGCGACTCTCTGCAGCCACACCGCTGCCTCTAACACACAGCCTTCCTGGCTGTACTCTGGGGTCGGCTCCCGCTCTCCGGCGGTGCCCCCCTCCTCTCATTCGCCCTCGTGGCCTCACCCTTTTCCATTCACAATCCGACTGACTTCTCTTTCCGGTTTACCCGCTTAAGGACCCCAACCTTTCACCCACGTCACCTGGCTCCGCCTCCTCGTGACGTCACATCCGGAAGGTCGCTTACGCCCGCATTACACCACCCTCCCCCATAGAAAAAACCCAGCCGACCTCGGCTGAACAATACCAAAGCGTAATGCGGTGAACCGACCTTCCCCCTTAAAGGACACTAAGCATGTAATATAACAACAAGAACAACAACAGCACAAAGCACAACAACGCACATCCGCATGTCGTACACGACAGCCACCCGGCCCCAGGGTAGTGGAGATGATGTAATTCCGGGCCGCTTAAGAAAACCCCAATAATTACCCAAATAACCGCGATGGACGCCCCAGTATTTACATTTTAACAACAATATTATTTACACGTGAAAACAACAACAACAAAAAAATTTCTGCTCTTACCCACCAGCAGTCCTCCCTTGAGGACCAGCACAGACCTCAGACGTACACAGCATGTACCCACAGTCACTCTCAACAAACCAACAAAACCCCTAATCGCACACCCTCGCGTGGAGAGAGCCACGCTCCCCAGCGGTAACGTTTAATTCGCCGTAACCCTCACCGTGGTCGTCAACCCACGGCAACATCCATTTACCATACTCTCAGCTAGTGCCATTTCGGGGATGAGCAGCACTCGGCCATGCTCCTCCCTTACTATCCCATCAGCGATGGACACACACCAGCCTTGCCAAAAATAATGACGTTGCAACGTCAACAAAGTCTTCTGCACCCCTAAATGCAATAGTGTGTCACAATGGAGAGTTCTAAAAAGCACCACACGCCAGCTTTCCTGGAACCCTTCTCGCCACATAAGCAGACCATCTCGGAGAGCGGTTCGCGGCCCCACAGCCGTACTCGGACTCCCATTGTCCCTCATAGACCGCTTCCGCATGGACAACAACAACTCATCCATCATTTGTTCCCGAATCCAGACAGACCGCGGCAGATTCAAAACCCCGTCAGTCGGTCCCGGTTCCATCGGAGTATCCGACTTCTCGACGGCCAACGTAAGCGGCTGAGGGGGGTTTAGAATCGGCGAACACCTATGCGTCCCCGATGCACATTTACAAGGGGCGCGCCCTGGTAATCTGGAAAGTGCGTCAGCGTTCGCATGGCGCACTCCCTTCCGATGTTGAATTTGGAAGGAAAATGCCTGTAGCGTGTCCAACCAACGTGCTCACTGTCCCGATGGCTGGTCCATTTTAAGTGCATATTGCAAGGCCGCATGATCCGTACCCACAATAAAAGAACGACCGTAAAGGTACGGTCGAAATTGCCGTAGGAAAAACCAACCGCCAAAAGTTCTCTACGAGTGACACAGTAGCGTGTTTCCGCAGGCGACAAGACTCGGCTACCATACGCCACGACGCGCTCTACGCCCCCTTTAGACTGTGATAATACCGCCCCATTATCTGTGTCACTCGCGTCCGTATCAAGAATGAAAGGGCGATCAAAATCGGGATAATCCAATGTCGGAGCCGTAGCCAATAGATCACGCAGACTCCGAAAGGCCGCCTCTTCCGGCTGTCCCCAACAAATTTCCGTCCTTTACCCGTAAGGAGATGCAAGGGCCTCGCAATCGTCGCAAAACCCGGCACAAATCTTCGGTAATACGAGGCAAATCCCAAAACCCGCCGAACATCCTCCACGGTGGCCGGAGTCGGCCAATCCCGGACGCACGCCGTCTTTTCCGGATCCGTGGACGCCCCCTCAGCACTCACAATGTGCCCCAGATAACGGACGGACCGTTGCAGTAGGTGGCATTTCTTTGGTTTAAATTTTAAATTCGCAGAGCGCATCCTCGTGAACACTGTCTCCAGCCGTGTTAAATGTTCCTCAAATGTGCGGCTGAAGACAATGATATCGTCCAAATATATAAGACACGTCTGCCACTGCAACCCCGTCAAACGAGCTCCATCAATCTTTGAAATGCGCTTCATAGCCAAGGGAAGATCAATCCCTCAGCAAGGCCAGATATCAACGACCCCCCCCCACGGGGTAATGTTCTCTTATAGAGACAATAACGCCCTAACCCAAAACCCGTGAGCCCCCGGCACACCAGGTTCAGTCTGCCACCGCACAACTGAACCATGACTCCCCGAGCCATATAAGCACGCGGCCCATTAGTTTAAGACATACCACGGAGGTTTCGCCTCCGGGCTGTCAGGTCAGCCATCAGCCATAGGCCGACGTGACCACAACTCGTGCATCACCCAATCAACAATGGCAGGCATAACAGATGGAATATTTGCCCCACCGAGGTTTTTCCCGCGCACTCAAAATGGCGGCCCCCTTCGCCCAGCGCGTTCGCGCAATATCTCGCGCGCACTCAAAATGGCGGCCCTTTCCGCAAAAGCGCTTCGACGCCATACCCCGCGTGTGCGCAAAATGGCGGCCCAACGTGCGAACACGTGGCCAGTTTTCTCCATCCCCCGTCTTATTGTAACAATCCCAACAACGATAGACGCACAGCCCCAGCTTGCTGCGCGCAGCAGTCATATCGGGGAATTTTTAACCAATATTTTACCAACCACATTGGTTACACAACCCAACTCGCAAAGCAACTCGTGGCTGCATGCGACCAACCGAATACGCGACGCAACTTGGCGCCAATTTACGGTCCCATTAGCATTAACCTTTGAGACACCCACAACGGCGTCATCACGCACCCTCAAAGCGCGCTCTCTCTCTCACAAAGCGCCGTTACCCATAATATACACAAAATCGCGTGTACATAACATCCATACGACCAAATAATAGGGTCCCCCTCGAATTTGTTACCAATTTCCAAACAGGTACGCACAATTAATAACATCCCAACCCCAATAGTCAATCAATGCATCGCACCCCATAACCGTACAGAACGGTGTAACAGCACATACAGTCAGCATATCGCGATCACACGCGCACATTTAAGCACAATAGCAAGCCGATCTGCAGGTAACCAACACACCATTAATCCAGTCGTAACATTGCAGCAACAACACAAATATTCTCTCTCTTGCAACAACCACATCGCACATAGCACCTCGCAGCACAATAGACCAAAAAAATATATATATTTTCCAATTAAGCCCATCGCACAAGGTAACCCACGAGATGATACAGCGCAAGATACCCGACGCTCCCGAGTTAATAATTAACTTCGCCATTAATATAACAACTCCACACCGCAGCGCACACACACAATTTAACACTCAGCAAGCACAGCATACTCTCCGTCCATTCTCAACACACGTACACACTATAATTGACACCGAGCAACAAGCAGATAGCGCGTTCATCGTTATTACACACACATACCCACAGTCCGAACCGCGCTCCGCACAATCGAGTCATGAGAGAAACACAAAATCGCCCCCACCCGGCCCTCGAAAGATGGGTGAGGTGTGTGTAAAGGCCGGGTGCGTATCGTTACGACCCGCCCGGGGCTGCAGCAAGAAGAGGACGGCAGGGCGGCAACTTGAGTCGTCTCGCAGAACTCGTTCGGCGACTTGACTGCTCCGTTGTCACGCACCCGAGCCAGGACGGGAGAGCTCCCGCCCCAGCAGCTGTAGCGTCGTCGTCCTCTCCTCGCAGCTCCCCCTCGCAAAACAGCAGCTCACAGCAGGCTGCTCTCCCCGCGGCACCTCCAGATGGCAGCGCAAGGCTGCCTCTCCGCCGCGATGTTGAAGATGGCGGCGTCTCCCCGCCGCGGTGAAGACAAGATGGCGGCTTCCCGCCGTTTCTCCCCTGCCACGCCCAAGATGGCGTCTTCGTGCCGCGTGGCAGATGGCGCTGGCAGCGCAGGCAAGGCGTCGGCCTGCAGACCACCATCGGCTCTCCCCACTGCCGTCGTCGGCGTGGTGAGCTCACACGGTTTCGCCAGCACGATTTTCCAGGTCTCCAGCTGCGCCATCTGTCTCAATCGTAAGTCGGATGATGTAGCAGATGATGGCACAGGAATATTCTTTCTTCCGAGCCGTCTTGACAAGCCGTTTCACTTCTGACACCAGTGTAATAAAAGACTTGACCACGATCTCTGGCTCAGTGTCCTTTATTTGGTCCGTACTGTATTACCCACACGGCTGTCTCTTCTTATTCTCTCAGTGCTGGTTCCGATGTCACTCCAGTCACCATCAGCAGCCCCGCTGCTGTTCTTTGTCGCTCTTGCAGCCCCCACAGCAGCTCCGCTGCTGTTACTCACTCTCAGCCCCCCTTGGCTGTAATCGCTGCTGCTCACTCCGCAGCGCTGACAGCCTCGTGCTGTCTCTCTCTCTCTTCGTCGCTCCTGCGACTCTCTGCAGCCACACCGCTGCCTCTAACACACAGCCTTCCTGGCTGTACTCTCCTCTCTCTTCGTCGCTCCTGCGACTCTCTGCAGCCACACCGCTGCCTCTAACACACAGCCTTCCTGGCTGTACTCTGGGGTCGGCTCCCGCTCGCCGGCGGTGCCCCCCTCCTCTCATTCGCCCTCGTGGCCTCACCCTTTTCCATTCACAATCCGACTGACTTCTCTTTCCGGTTTACCCGCTTAAGGACCCCAACCTTTCACCCACGTCACCTGGCTCCGCCTCCTCGTGACGTCACATCCGGAAGGTCGCTTACGCCCGCATTACAATACCACTGGTCAACACACTTTTTCTGGCATAAGGTATTCACATCAGGTGTTTGAGATATCAAATATTGCATTTTCAATAAAAACTGCAGAAGAAAAATATTAAATGAATGTGGATCTCCACATAAAATAATATTATAAACACACTATCCTAAAAATACAGCACCATATTTTAACACTAAAGCAGTCACTGACTCGCAACAACTTGCAATCATAAGTGACAGAGTTAATTTTGGGGAAAATCAATGAAAATGGGGTATGCCGATAGCATAAAATGAGATGTGATAGAGCAAATCTGAGAGCAGGTTTGGAATCAGCACCCTGAAATTAGTCTAAAACAGCTGCAAAAGTCCAGGCCAGAAAGAAATGTTTTTTTTTTGTTGACTAGTGTAATGCAGCGATAGCTGCGGATGCCGCCACAATTTGTCGACGCTCTCTGCCCTCTGCCAGAGCCCACAGCTGCCCTGGCAGCGTGCCACCACCACCATCTGCACTTACCAAACACACAATTTTGTGAAAGTGCAGCACTGCTAGCGGTGCACATGACACAACTGACCAAATGAACAACTCTACACGTCGTCAGTACTTCCGCAAAAGGCGGTGTTTGATGACGGACGTGTCGACTTATTTTGTCATCTGGCACTCGGGGCCCTCCCCTCGGTCGCCGCACGCCTGGAGACCGCTCCCCACGATCGCGATCGTACGGTGCCGCTGCTATCCGGCGAGATTTGATGCCGCGCCGCGTGCTGTTCGGCACGACGTCCGCCGTTTCGCTCCGCGTGCCGACAGCCTCGTGATTTCCTTCTTGGCGTCTCCTTGCCCAAGCGTTGAACTCCGAGACTGCGTTTTGCGTACGTTCTCCGATATAATAAACAAGTCTACTATTCTTATTTTACCAGGTGATGCCCACTGAGCTATGTAGCTCTTTTTCAGAAGCGAGCTGGCCATCACAAATGATAGCTCCACAAAAGTGTCTCATCATCGTGTGGAAATTTTTAGCGGCCAAAGACTCTAAACGCATGAAAAACCGGAGGACTCGGAGAAAAATCCACGCGACGACAGGGAGAGACACGCAAACTCCAAATATGCAGCAGCAGGCGTCAGGGTCAGGATCAAACCCACGACCTCCTGTATACCAGGCGAGGGAGTTAACATCTCCTAGCCACCGTGATGATGATGAGAGAGAGAGACACGCAAACTCCAAATATACAGCAGGCGTCAGGGTCGGGATCGAACCCACGACCTCCTGTATACCAGGCGAGGGAGTTAACATCTCCTAGCTACCGTGATGATGATGAGAGAGAGAGACACGCAAACTCCAAATATACAGCAGGCGTCAGGGTCGGGATCGAACCCACGACCTCCTGTACACCAGGCGAGGTAGTTAATATCTCCTAGCCACCGTGATGATGATGACAGAGAGAGACACGCAAACTCCAAATATACAACAGGCGTAAGGGTCAGGATTGAACCCACGACCTCCTGTATACCAGGCGAGGTAGTTAACATCTCCTAGCCACCATGGCGACGTGCGTTCCCCTTGCTGCCCTCTCGAAAGTCATTCCGTACGTGTGCCCGCACCACCACTCAGCCCTTGCTGTGTGTCCCTTGTCCACATTCCTGCTCCGCTCGTCGTCGTGGGTGACGTGTGTGCCGATCGCAGAGACGTCTTGTTAACTGCCTCGTTTGAAATAATTGAGGTCGTCGGTTCGATCCCGACCTTGACGCCTGTATATCTGGAGTTTGCATGTTTCTCTCGGTGGTCACGTGGATTTTTCTCCGGGTCCTCCGGTTTTCCCCTCCACATTCAGAAACGTGCGTTTTAGTGTATTTGGCTGCAATAAATGTCCACGTGAGAAGCCACTTCATTGGACGTTCGTTTGTGGCCATGTCGCTTCTGAAAAAGAGCGATGTAACTGAGTGGGGCCTTACCTGGTAAAATAAAAAAATAGTTTAGTTTAGTTTTTTTTCCTGGAGCCAACACATTGGTGTCGTCGCTTTCGTCGTTCACTTCACAGACCCCCCCGGGGCGGAGCGGGGAGAGGAGGGGGGGTCGCAGCGATGGGACCGAGAGGTTCCATCGCTGCGATTTGGGAGATCTCTTAGGCGAGGCGCCCTTGGCTGATGCTTTAATCCAAAGCGTGTTTTCGCTCCCAAAACTCGATGAATTAGCCCAAAAAGCGGTAAGAAGCTTAATAATTCATTAACGTACCCCCACCGCCTCGGAAGCAGTGATCCGTTAAGAGATTACACGAAAACGGATTAACTTCTCCCAACGAGTTAACTTATTAACACGACGGCTTGCCCTCCTCCTCCTCCTCTCCCCGATACACCTCGGTCAGAATTACACAGGAGGCTGCTACAAAAACGAAATCTAAACATGCTGCCTTTTTTCATCATCATCAGCAGCACCAGCTATTGTTTTATCCACTGCTGGATGAAGGGCCTCCTTCGCATTCAATGTCACCGTATCTCACGGTCCGGTGAGACCACGATCCCTCCGACCCTCGCGCAACGATCTGATCTCATTGGTCCGTCTTGATGGTGCTTGGGCGCGAGTTCTCCCCTCTGCTCTTTGGTTCTTTCGGTAAAGTCACGTAGGTATAAAATATAAAGTAAATTGCATCACGACGTTTCGGGCGCACACACAAGTGCCCGTCATCAGGTGGAACAACCACGGCAATAACAATTGCTGAAGCGGACAAGAGGAGGCTGCTGGCAGCAAGAGGCTATATACAAGTAAGAGGGGGGGGGGAGCCAGGGAGGAGAGCTAGAGAGGGTGGGGGTGTGGGGTAGGGGGAATGGGGGAGTAACGCACAATTCTCTCCTTTTTTGTTTGCATTATGACTGCAGGTATTGCGGTCTATGCAAACATGACAACTTGTAAAAAGGTGTCAGTTTTGTTGCCAGATAGAAGGGTGAAAAAACAATTATCACAATTCGCTCCTTTGACTGAGATTCGGCCACCAGTCCTCGTCCATCGGCCATGACGCCCCTTCTCATGACGCCCCCCTGCCTAGTGCCACTCAAGTCAATAATTGCCAATTCCCCCTTGTGCGTTTGTCCCCTGGAACCAACGTGCTCCTCTTTCTGTCTCTCGGTGTCATTCCGAGCTTGTGTCCGCCGCTTCTGTCGTAAGCGGTGCAGCGAGAGTACGGGGACAGTGGCCATGGGGCTAAAGATGCAGGGCACACGCAGCAGCCAACCCCACGGAGCAATTGAACTTCTGGCCCAGAAGGTGTAAGAAGTCTATGGGTCTCACGTTACATTTGCCAATGTGTTTGCTTCTATGTATACCTATTTAAAGTGCATGGGCCTCTACGAAAGTTGTACGGCTCTCCACGTGAACCTGTATGGGTCTCTGTGGAAGTACGCGGAGCACTGGAGAGTATGCAAGTCCATGGGCTCTGCATGTAAGTGGGCAGCTCTCCGTGTAAGGACGGCGAATGCGATTGGAGAAGGGGCATGGGACAGAAGCGCGCTGCGTGGAGACGTCAAATCTTAGCGGCCGACCTCGAGGAGGCGATGGCTTTCCCCCGGGGAGATGTCGAGGACTTTGCGACGGATTTGCCGGGACAGACACCACTTGCACGCGGCCGCGAAGGAAGGTGCAAAAAGGAATCGCGCCCGGCTTCCCTCGGGGTCAAACGGGCGAAGCAGCGAGCGTTGTTTTCCCGCCCCGGCGCGATGCGCCACGTTCGGCCAACCGATCGATGTCGGCGTGCTGGTTTAACGGTTCTTGTTGTTCCTCCTCCTCTCCTCCCGGCGCGTGCCCCCGGATCAATCGCCTTCACACGGCGCCGTGCCGGCCTCCATCTCCCGTTTTCCCTGCGCTCCCATCGCAATCTGCGACCTCGCGCGGTTAACGGAGTCGCGGGTGACCAACGTGGGAGAATCGTCAGCAAGGCGACCCACTGCGTCTCCATCATCATCGCCAGCAACCATGGTCAATCCACTGCTGGTGAAAGGCCTCCCCGAGCCCGCCGTCTCCTCCGTTTAAACAAGGTCACCCTCGTTTAAACGGAGGAGGCGTTTTTATTAGCTTATTGCGTGTGCATCATCGTGTGACGGCGGCGATGACGATGGCAAGGAGGAGGGTGCGAGGAAGACTCGGGGAGGAGAGGGAGACAGGGATGGGAGGGACGGGGGGAGGTAATGAGGGGAGGGCGGTGCGGCACTCACGGCGAGGTGATGCAAGAGCAGATCGATGAGCGCGACGATCTTGTTGCTGTACAGGACGTAGTGGCAGTTGTCGGCGCAGTCGCGGCACGCCAGGCAGTAGGCGTTCGCCGCCAGGCACAGCGACCTGGGGGTGACGGCGAAATAAACGTGTGCGGTCACTCCCCCCACTTCTCCTCCCGCACCCCCCCCCCCCGCGAACAAAAGGGATGAAAAATCACGCGCATGAATGGATCCCGTGATGCTTTCCGACGCACGTTTGTCCCGCGGAGTATTTTACGCTCGTGTTCTATTTTTTTATGAATGCGAAATACCCACGACGGATCAAAAACAACAGTGGAAAGTGTAAGGTCGAACAAAAAGTGTGCATAGGAAGTGCGGAGGATTACACTGGGAGACGGAAGGAATAACGCGTGAATGAGAGAACGAACGCAGGGCAAAAGCATCGCATTGTTCAGGAAAGTAAGCGGGCTTGGGCTGAGCGCGCCACGGCCCGTGGGGACGACCAGCCGAGAGCGGCGGAGCGGCAGCAGCCAAGGGAGGGGAAACGCGTGCGACGGGTGACGTCCGCCGCGGAGACGGAGTGGTGAATGCTCGCTCGCCGCTGGACGGATCGTTACGTCGCGCGATCGCCGCGGGAGACGGGCGGCGGCTCGGGGGAGGCCTTCGTCCGACGTACGGACGAGCCGAGTCGTTAAGACGATCGCGTTGATGTCAAGATAAAAATAAAAGACGTCTTTCTTCTCGCCGTCACGGCACTCAATGTGTCCCGGCCTGCGGGAGCCCGAGGAGGACGTTCATCTGCTAAGTGCCACTATCCCCGATCGAAGGGGTTTTGCGCGGTGCACGGTGACAAATGAAGAGTAGGAAATTAAGGCGAAGGAAATTTAATTATTCTTTGCCCCGGTGACACACTTCCACGGGAGCTTAAAAGAGGAAGGGGTGACCCCGCGCACGCGCACAGACGCACGCACGGAGACCTCGGTTCCCGTACACACGTACGTACATACGTACGTATAATATCATACGATGTATTGACTGTGATGACGATATTTATTTTTTCGTCACAGTCTAGCGCGGCGTCGTTGTGGCACTCCGGTGATGTCCCTGCGACGGCACCGCCGCAATATTCACACAAGTCAACGAAGCGATGCCACCGGTGTGCCGTGACGACGCTCTCGGCGGCTAATTGCAGCGGTGTTTAGTTGCCATTTACGCAGAAGCTTCAAACAAATCGGGTCATGCGGGCCAGCGCGTACAATGGCCCCGGTCCTACGACGTCCTCCCAACGGCTCCCACACCCCGTTGTCGCGTAAGCTACAAACTCAATGCTCATCAAGACCCACCACGGACTCGCCCACGCCTACCTCTCTCCACCGTCATCGCATTATTCTACTTCGCTCACTCTCCACTATCAGCAGCCATCCCGTCGACCTTTGCTCGACAGGAGGGCACTCCTCCTCTGCTGCTGCTGTCCCCCATGCTCTACCGGAATTCCCTTGCTCTGGTTGTCTGCATTTCTCAAGATCCTTGCCCATTCGAAGTCCGGGCTGAGAAGGTTTTCTCTCAGCTGCATGCGACCCGTTCACAAAGTGCCAGCGCTTGCACCGAAGCGTCGTCTCCATCCCCGTTTGCGGCCCTCATGGAGCGGACGACGCGGCAGGCAGCGCGTGGCCCGAGTTGAGTGCGTGTGTCACATGGGAGCTGCTCACTTTCTGTGTTGCATATTCTATGAAACAGATGACAAGCTTGGCTGACAGCCTGCACCCACACAGCACCTACTCTTACAAACAACGCCACAAGTTTGAGACAGAGACAATGATCCTCCGTGTATCTCCATATATATAAAAGGCAAAGTTGTGAATATGTGTGCGTGTTCAAAATGTTTAGCGTACTTCCCGACATGCAACAAACTTGAAATTTGCCATGTGGGTACTTTGCAGACTGTACACCATGCAAAATAATTAAAACAGATTTTTGTATTTTTTTTGGTGGGGGGGGGAGCTCAATAATGCATTTTTTTTTTTGCACGGCAAGTGAGTTCTGACGTCACATCTGTCACGTGACCCGCGCATGTGGAAGCGTAACGCCGCGCTATGAACCCGGCGACCCGAGTTCGATTCCCGCTCACGGCCACCACCGGTGACGATTATTTTAACCGCTCCTGGGCCTCTTCAGCCTCAAGCGAGTAACTGGTGTGCTGTGTGAACAACGCCACTGGGGAGACAAAGGCGGCCGAGCGTGGTGAATCCAAGTCCCGGGCGAAGCCGGGTAGTACAGCTAGTCTATATACATCGCGTTAGGGCTGGAAGCGACCAGCGAGAAACACTCCTGGCCACCGTATTCTATCCCGGGTGCTGATGTTCACGATACCCGTCAACCCATACGCTTCACCTGTATTCTTGTACAGGGAAATTGAGGTTTCAGGTCCATACGGCGTACGGACGTTTTAATACGGCCTACATTTTTTGTCTATTTGTTTGTGTTTCTCCCCTGTGATGGGACTTTGTAGGATGAACGTTGAGATTTATAAGAGGCACGGGGTGACCAATAAAGTCTGAACTGGTCTGCAATACGAGATAGGCACTGATAAGGGGTTGACGGGTATGTGTTCACACATCACACTAGGTGCTTATTTAAGACTGAGTTGACCTAGGCGAGGTCCAGCACTGGTTCAGATGAGCACTACTTATGCTAGATGTGAGCGAGAATTCAACTGGATTTGGCTCAGTTCAAAAGCGCAGTGCGTTTGCCAATATTTTTCCACTTCCCTGACATACACACACACACTGAGTACACACACACACACTTCACAGCCTATACACAAATGACAAACACACACAGCCCCAGTGCATACACACTCACACACAGCCCATAAACATTCACACACACACACACGGACACGCGTTCGGCAATCAACCCGACCGACAAATGGACTTGGAGGTGCGATTGGATAATTTGATGATCGCACAAAAGCACTCACTCACTCCCACCCACCCAGCCACCAGCACAACCACTATCACCATCGCCACCGCTACATCCAACACGACCGGCAACTCCACCACCAGCACAACCACCAGCACCCGCCACCCCTGAAACGAAGTGTGGGGGAGGGGGCGGGGGGGGGGGCGCGGTTTTGTCTCGAGGTGCCTCTCCCAACATGGAAAACTAATCAGCCCTAATGAAAGCCACATCCAATTAGTGCAGAGTCTCTTTACTTATTTACCACGTCGTTCCAAGCACTCCCCTCCCGGCGTTTCGTCCGTCCCACCGCACGCTCTCCGCGTCGCGAACTTACAGTCCTGTGGCTTTTTAGCCACGGGACACAAAACACCACGGCGCTTATTATCGTTCAAGGCTTGGCATCTTGCTCAGACGCACGTTTCCAAAATGCTGCGGGTTAATTAAAGTATCCGGCCGAGAGCTCTCCTCCTCCTCCCGACTCAACGATAGCGCCTTCACCGACTCCACCGCCCCAACCGGCCCTGGTGGAGGGGGGCGGTAGGACAGGGATGAGCTGCCCCCATCCCCCCCCCCCACCGCTAAAGTTTAATAATCAAATCAAAAACGTTGGCCTTTGAAATTGAGCACAATTAAGATGAAGCGACGGGGCCTCTCCTCCGCGTACACACGGGGAGTGAGAGCCAGAGACGAATGCTGCACGATAGACAATATGGGATCATCCCACTACTCGTTCTGTTTAGCGTTTAACATTTGTTTAAAGTTTAACATTGACTGTGTCACGCCCCCGCCTCACCCCCCTGCCTCCCCCCCACCTTAATCAAGGTCACGCTACACGGCCAGGACTGGTCCCTTCCATTACCCCCCCTCCCCCCCACAACTGCTACCCCCCCCACCCCACCACCATCCCCCATTGGGTCGCCATCCACTTTGTGGGCACTACAAAGACAATTCAATTTGCCGTCTCGCCCGCTGCCGAGCGAGTGAGAGCGTGAGCGAGCGAGCGACAGAGAGAGCGAGAGCGAGCGAGCGACAGAGAGAGCGAGGGTGTGAGTGAGAGGGCGAGAGAAAGCGAGCGAGAGTGAGGGAGAGCGCCAGCGAGAGCGAGCGAGAGAGAGCGAGAGAGCGAGAGAGAGAGTGAGAGGGCGAGAGTGAGAGAGCGAGAGTGAGAGAGAGCGAGAGAGCGAGAGAGAGTGAGAGAGAGCGAGCGAGAGTGAGAGAGAGAGAGCGCCAGCGAGCTGGGGGTGAGTGGGGCTGGCGAGCAGCCCTCCCCTTATTGCACATTAGTGCGCATTAATCTCTGTCAGCCGTCAGCGCCCAGGGATTCATCATCGGACGCACGCGTGCCCTCGCTGCTTTTCCCTTAATCACGCTGCGAGCGAGCGGAAATCCTCGGCAGCGCCCGGTACCATCCCCCCCTCCGCTTCTATCGTCAGAATTTTTGTCGCGAGTTTCTCTCCGCGCGGCGGGCATGAGGTTTGAACGGAACGGAGGTTTTCGTTGGGCGGCGAAGTTTGGTTTGTTTGATGTACCGCGGTTGTTTCATCGCCGTGATTTTTTTGCTGTTTTGTCAAGCCAAGTGTCGATTATAATCGACGGACGGGATCGTGCACTTCAGCCAAGTGCTGGGGACCTCGTGGTGGAAAGCTCGCGAGTTCAAGTCCTGGTCAAGGTCAACTTGGCTGTCATCGTCATCTTTAGCATCATCGTGATGTACTGTACTCACCATTATCATTAACATTACATTTTTAAAAGTCAAATTTATCATCACCATCATTCATTCTTTATCATCACTGTTCCTCATTCATCATCATCGTCATTTCTTCAAGGTTTTTTCAAAGATACCAAAGATAAAGATTCCCTAAATAGCCATATAGACTGCTTGAGAAAGATCTGACATTGAGAACCCATGAAGCTCAGCAATGCACATACGGGGGTGATGTGGACAGCACCACGTCCTGTCTCCTCAGTTCTGGTGCTTGCTTACTGAACCAGGCACTAACTTATTGCCGAATCAACTTGGGGGAGGCTCAGAACCGGGTAAGATATTTACCACGTCTTTAACCACGAGCGGGAATTGAACTCTGGTCCTGCAGAGCATAGCGCGATGCTCTAACCAATACGCCACTGCTCCTCACTTGCAAGACGCCAACCACCACCATCGTAATCACGATCACCGTCCTTGTGTCTGTGTCAAGAAGTAGGACAGACTTAAGACCCAGCAGAGGACCATGATACTTCCATCGCATTACGAGGACCGCGGGTGCAGGCGATTAGCTGGTGAAATAACGGATGGCAACGCTGGGACGACAGGCGGTCGCGAATCGCAACGCGCAATGAAACCAGCAGACGAGAGAGCCGGTCGGAATCCGCGGATTTCTACCGCCCCGGCTCATGTGGGAAAATAACTGTGATGCGGGGTCCGTGAGTGGTGGGGCCACCAGACACCAGAGCCTCACTCAACCCCGCACAGCTGATGCCCGACCGCCCGCCTGCCCTCCCTCCCGCCCGCCGAACCCGCTCGCTCGCTTACCCACCCGCTCGCCTGCCCACTCGCTCGCTTACCCACGCGACGTCCACACCCTACCAGCTTGAACAATTAAATCAGCGGGTCTTCAACGCCCACACTCTTCTACTCGGCCCCCATGAGGACGCCTGAGGGGCAGAGACTGCCAGTGCACTCTGGGGTGTTGGCCTTACGGCCTTGCCCTTAACGCTAAAACCCTCCGCTCATTGGCAGTCGGTCAGTCACCTCCGTATCACTCTTCTACCGCTATTGCCATGGTTTACTGTTCAAAGGAACTTCACTCACCGATTCCTGCACCCACGTTGAGGACTCGGTCTACGAGACTGACTGTTTAACCTAATCCACGCTGTGTCCAACCACCACCATACTTGCAGGTCAGCACAAACAACACACTCACCAACCCGCCCGCTCACCACACTGAAAGGACACCACCACCTTCACTTCTCGTTCTGCCATCATCCTCGTCGATTCTTCCCCAAGCTCTCACAATATCCTGGCTCGATTAAAAAAAACGCGCGTCAACTCGTCATCCGCAACACCCTGGAGAGCGCTGTTGGGTCACCGGCCGCTTGGCATTGTGGGGGCCTTCAGGGGCCTGAGCCCCGCAAAAGCGAGATTTACAAAGAACGAGGCGAGAGCCTCTGCATAGCTCAGCTTCGCACGGCGAGACAGAGACGTTATTTCTCTCTCTCTCTGCGATAAGAGATATCTTGTGCTCGCACGCCCGCCCGCCCGCGTGTACAGAAACTGCAACAGTGTCCGTTATGGTTATTTCTGTCAAACTTTTTTTTTCCAAAAAAACTAAAAAAAAACGTCTTCTTCTTCCGCGGCTCATCTCGGCAAGCCTCCCGCATGGAACGTGGCCGCGGGCAGTACGCACGTCGATTCGCTCCACCACAAACACAAATATATATAATACATAACCCAGCGCTGCGGACACAACGGCAATACGAGGATGGGGGAGGAAGCGTAAAGACTATTTTTTTTTCTACAAAGGCCTCACTGAGCGAAGCAGCTCTTTGTCATTTGGAATGACCTGGCCATTCCAGATGATGGCGCAACCAAGTGGTTTATCATCACGTCGAAATTTCGAGCAGCAGCCCAACACATCCGAACGCACGTTCATTCTAATTGTGGAGGGAAAAACCGGAGGACCCGGAGAAAAATCCACGCGACCACGCGGAGAGAGAGACACGCAAACTCCAAATGTGCAGGCGGCATGAGGGTTGGAATCGAACCCGCTACCTCCTGTATACCAGGCGAGGCAGTCAACATCTCACCACCGAAGGTGGGGTCGGGGGGCGGGGGGGGTTACCACACTTTGAAAGTTTGGGGGCGGGGGGGTCCCCCAGTGGTGACTACCTACATCACAGCAGGACCGTGGAGTTTACGCCCCCCCCCCCCGTCACACCAGGGACAGCTCCACTGGGCCACAGCTGCTGGACGCTGTGCCCTACTTGAGAGTTTGCACCGTCAGCATAATCAGCATGAGCGGGTGACTCTTCGTCATATCTAAAACATCTAAACACTTTGGGGGTGTCTGGACACCCTGGAGGGTTGTGGAGGTGGGGGGGGAGGTTGGGGGGCACTTGGTAGAAGCGTCAAACGGGTGACGAGAGAGAGAGAGAACGCAAGAGGCCCCAAGCAGCGGCAAGGCTCCAACAACACGGTAGAGGTGCATCCCTGCAACTGCTTGCTCACGCCACTGCTGACGCACTCGACTCGAGGGAGCTCGAGGCAGGCCGTCTCGTGGGTGTTTGGCCTCCTCCTCCATGCAGGCCAGGCCTACCGTGGAAGAGTGCTGGAGTGCCCACACTCTACCCCACCACGTACGACCGGCCAAGTCGACCGACTCGCTGCGGTGGAACCGTTCATTCTGCTGCGGGGTGGACAAAGGTGGGTGGGGGTGGTGGGGGTGGGGGGGGTTCCGATTTAAGAAACCGGCACCATCGTCTCAAACTGCCGCGCAAGGAATGATCGACCTGTGGGGACGCCGATTCCAAGCGCGCGGCAACCTCGCCCCCCAACAGAACACAAAAAAAAAACATCTCTAAAATGTACCGCTCAGTTTGACTGCCTCCCAGGCGCGGAGGAGAGTGTCTTGCATTCCTTCACGCTAGCAGGAGTTGCTCATCGGTGGCGGTGGCGGTGGAGGTGGCGGTGCAGCCCGGGCGCGGCACGGCGCGGGCGGGCCATGCCGACGCCGCCGCCGCCGCCGCCGACGCCGCAGTTCGCGTTTCAGGATGTTTGCACAGGGATGACAGAGGCACGGCCGCCGCGACATCGTGGGCGCCAGCAGCCGTCTCTCTCTCTCTCTCGGCGCAGCGACGCGACTTTTTCTCTCAAGCCCCCCCCCACCCCCCCCCCATCTCCCCTCTCTCCATTCTCAACACCAACTCTCACCGCCGTCCCCTTCCCCCCTCCCTCCCTCCCTCCTGCCACCTCCCGCCGCTACTGCTACTCCGCTTTTCGTCATTTTTTCTCTTTTCTTTTTAAATCCTGTTCCCAAGCGGTGAGGCGGCGGTGGCGGTGGACCTGAGAGTTTTTTTTGCCCTGTCAGTTTTTTGTTTCTCTGTATGGACAAAAACACGCGCGGGTCTAGCGACCAGCCCCCTCCCCCCCCACACCGGGCAAATAAGCAACGGCGCAGCTGAACGCAAACAAGAAATAGTTTGCTTTCTTTAGAGGGTCGTGCGCAATTTATATTTTAGAATTCGACTTGAGGGTGAAATTCAACGGGCTCATGTTGGCGGGCCGGCGCAAACAAATTGGAATCTCATCACCACCTCTGTCATGAACGCTGCCTCATTACGAGGGTGGGCTGATGTTTCAGGCAACGGCCACGCGAATGAGTTTGTGTGCGAATGGGCGCTTGGGCGCCGAGATTCGCGTGAGCGTGCGCGTGCCAGTCATCCCGGTCAGCAACGGCCAATCATCTCAGTCAGGCAAACCCATGGCACCTAGGTCTACCCCGTGACCTCCTGCCAGCGGGCGTTCGACACTTCACGTTGCCTTAGAGTGCACATAGCCTGGCACAAGTGCCGTGGTGGAGCAGCTGTTTGCACACTGCGGCTAACTCCAGTGGCGGTGATAACCCGGTACTGGGCCTCCCTTAAGTCGACTCGGCCTTAATGAGTAGCTGATGCGGTGTGTAAGAACAAGGCGATCCGGGGTGGTGTATAGCCACGCCGCCCCCTAATGCACTGTGCCGACATCGGTAGCCGGCCAGTGGTGGCTACGCACACGGCCTGAAGTCCAGCCCTGTGGAGGTGGGGGTTGATGGATCATAAGAATGTTGGATAATACTCTTTTTTTTTTTTCGGTAAAGTCACGTAGGTTAAAAGAAAACAAATAAATTAAATCACGACGTTTCGGAGGCAACACAAGCTTCCGTCTTCAGGTGAAACCGTCACAGCAAAATTGCTGTATCAACCTTCTTGGTTCTTTCGGTAATGTCACGTAGAAGGGAAGTAATAAAATAATAAAAATAAAACATAATAAAATAAAATAATTCTCACGACGTTTCGGCTAGAACGCAAGCAGCCGTCTTCACAGCTGCGTTGTAGCCGAAACGTCGTGAGCATTATTTTATTTAATTATGTTTTATTTTTATTATTTTATTACTTCCCTTCTACGTGACATTACCGAAAGAACCAAGAAGATGAATCCCTGCAGTCACGAAAGCTTTAAATCGAAATTGCTGTATCAAGTAAAGACAAGTCCCAAGAGGCACGACCTTATATACTAGTTAAGGGGGGAGGAGCCAGGATGGGCCGCGGGAGAGGAGTTGTTGTTGTGAGATGGTCAGTACGGCTGCTGGGACTGAGCCTTTGTAATGTAGATGGCAGAAGTAGATAAGCAAGGTAGGATTAAGCCGCCTTTTGTTTTTGCTGATACAGCAATTATTGCTGTGACGGTTTCACCTGAAGACGGAAGCTTGTGTTGCCTCCGAAACGCCGTGATTTAATTTACTTGTTTTCTTTTAACCTACGTGACTTTAACAAAGAGTATGAATCCTTGCAGTCATGAAAGCTTCAAATCTAGAACGTTGGACAACTCCCTTCCCCTGGCTCACAGCACACGCGTAACTCCATCGATTCCATCTGTACGGGGACAAAGTAACCCTCCCTCTCGTGGGTTGTCTCCCGGTGCTCCGGTTTCCTCCGACGTGTAAGAACACTCGTTCATTGGCCGATAGCACCTTCACATACAGAAGACTGTAGAGTCTGGGCAAATGTTGGACGCGCCGGGTCACCGCGTGGCTGCTGCCGCTGCCTTTCCCCCACTTGGTCTGCGATTTCCTCCTCCTACTCCTGGCGTCCTCCGAGTCGTCCTCTCTGCTCGAGAGCGAGGAGCGAACGCCGTGCAGTGGCAAGTTGCCGTCGTCATTATTATTACTGTTGTTGATAGGCATCCGCGCACAGCACTGGCGATGTGCACGCACGCGTCCCACGCGGAGAGGGCAAGCGCTCGGCGAAAAACGCTCGCGCGCCGGTACTCGGAGCAAGGCTAAGAGATGCAGCAATATATCTCGACTACAAACAAAATAATTACAATCCCATCAGAAGGAAAATTTGACCTCGTGATCAAAGCATAAAGCAGGTGGACCCCGAGACATCAAGCGCTCGCTTTCATCTCCCACATTGTGGCTTGTTGTCGTTTTGCCGCTCGCCGTTGTTACCGCTGCTGCTGTTGACGATAATTCTTCTGTTGCCGCTTTGCTTAGCTTTTTTTCACTCTACGCAATTTCTCGCAAAGCACCCTGGCGGCAATTTGAGAGCGCCCCGTCGATGATCGCCGGTAATTTCGTGAAATATTTAAAGTGAGCAACGGGCTCGGAGCCGCAGCCGGCACCCAGCCGCCCCCCCTCCCCCTCCCGGTGTTCCCCACCTTCGAGCCCTGGGCCGACACCGGCGGTACGAGTCGCTCCACGCAGACGCCATTCGTGGCGAAGAGCGCATGGTCTATGTGTGTCCCCGTGTGTGTGGCTAAAACGCAGAAAATTGGCACTGTGATGTGTGCAGTTCGGTGCATCTGTCAATCATCTCAGTGAGTCAACCCATGGCAACCGGGTTTCTACTGTGACGTACTGCCAGCGGGCCTTCGACATTTCACGCAGCCTCAAAATGCACCCGGCCCGGCGCAAGCGCGGTAGTCACGTCACCGGCACTTAGTGGTGAACGGCGATCATTTTTGTTGTTGTTGTGTGAGCGTTTGTAATGGGGAGCAGCAGCGGAGTGGTAAGCGCTGCACTACGAACCCCGCAAACCCGAGTTCCTATTCCCACTCACGGCCAATAACATTGGCATATATGCGAACCGGTCCTGGGCCTCCCCTAGGTCGACTCAGCCCGGCAGGGAGTGATACAAAGGCGGCCAGAAGTGGTGAAGGCCAAGCCACCACCTTGTGTGTAGCGCTGGCCTTCATAGATGCTCGCAAGCAGCACTTGCCCAAAACAACAACCTGTGAAAGGCTACTAGGGGAATCTTAGTGTTGTGGTTGAACGCGTGAATGCGTTATGCTGCGTCCGTCCGCCTGCCTGCACGTCTGTCCGTCTGTAGCGGGGAGCCACTGCAACTCCCGCAAGCACGGTCGAACTTGTGTGCCTATAAAGGACTTGGCCAAAAGAAACACTGGAAAAAAATGAATCACAGCGTTGCCCAAAAGACTTGGGGAGATGTAAACCAGCGCTAAAAGGATGAGCGAAATCATCGGCGTCTCACTCCTCTCTCCTTTGCCGATGAGTTCACCTCGTTTGGCGTCACCGCTAATGAAAGACTTGCGAGGAGGCTCGCGGACACAAAGATCCCTCAAAACAAACCGTTGGGGCAAGTGATGTCCGTGAGCACCTGTTAAGGCGAGCACTGCGCGGGAGGGGTTGGTGTGACCGCCGCCGCCGCAGCGTCCGACCGAGGGGAGATTCAGGACCGGTTCAAATGATCGCCACCGTCATTGGCCGTGAGCAGGAATCGAACTTGTGCTGTCGGGTTCGTAGCGCAGTGTGCTGACCGCACTACTGCTCCCTATGCAACAAACACAAAGATCGCCCGTATAGCCTGAATAGACTGTTGGGGCACGTGCTGTTCGCGAGCACCTATGAAGGCCGGCACGGCACACAACATGGTGGGTGGCCAGCACTATGCCCGGCCGCCTTTGTCTCCCCAGTGGCGATGTTTACATACCACACCAGGTACTCATTTTAGACTGCGTCGACCTATAGGAGGTCCAGGAGCGGTTGAGATAATCGTCGCCGGTGTTGGCCGCGAGCGTGAATCCAACTCGGGTTGCCGAGTTCGTAGCGCAGCGCGCTAATCGCGACACTACTGCTGCCCTTACGCACACAAAACCTGCGTAAAATTCATATAGCACAGGACACTAACCACTAGGCAACTCCAGCTCGCACACACCCACACACCCGCATGCACGGACGCAAGCACACACGCGCGCGCACCGTAGAGATTAGCGGACGTAAGCCAAATCCGCAACGGATTAGCGGGCCCGTTTAATCCGACCGACGTTGCGGTGGCTGGGCCGTGCCGCGAGCGAGACACATGGTGGCTCATTTATTAGCTTCGACTGCGCACGGTGGGGGGGGGGGTCGGGGTCGGTGGGGGCAGAAAAAAACACGGTGCTCAAAAGGTGCACAGCGGTTTTTACAACTGCGGAAAACTTTCGCGCAAAACTATAATCGCTAATTGCTCGCGCAGGAATCACCGTGGCGAGTCTGACGACTGCGCTCTCGGGAGGGTCGATGCCGCTGCATGATTGGGAGTTTTCGCTTCGTGCGGCGAGAGGAAACCCCTGGAGGAGCCTCCCAGCATACGGGAGAGAAACGTCGGACGTCATGCAGAACAAAACGCGGCCCGACCGCGGAACGCTGCACCAGAGGCGCTGCGGCGCGCGCTGATTGACGGCACCGCGATGAGTACCGACAGAGAGTAGCGCTGGCCGGGGGGAGCGGGGGGGGGGGCGGGGGGGGGGGGCGGGGGGGGAGCGGGGGGGGAGCTGGGGGGGGGGCGGTGATGATTTAGATGGACGCAGAAGACCACGCAGAAGCGCGGAGCGGCAGTGTGCTTGGAATGACACCGAGAGAGCAGGAAGAGGAACGAAGCTAGCTACCTTCCCACCCACCTACCTACTCTACCCACACACCTACCTACCTGGCTACCTTCTCAACAAAAAACAAAGATTCCCCGTATAGCCTTAACAGACTGTAGGGGCAAGTGCTGTTAGCGAGCACCTATGAAGGCCGGAACGGCACACGAGGGGGTGGGTGGCCAGCACCACGCCCGACCGCCTTTGTCTCCCCAGTGACGATGTTTACACACCGCACCAGGTACTCGTTTGAGGCTGAGTCGACCTAGGGGAGGCCCAGGACCGGTTCAGATAATCGTCACTGGTGTTGGCTGTGAGCGGGAATCGAACCCGGGTCGCCGGGTTCATAGCGCAGCGCGCTAACCGCTACACCACCGCTCCCCACCTTCTCAACGCACACATACCCACCAAGCTACCTTCCTACACACTCTCCCCCTTTCCTGTGCACTCATTTACCCAGCCGGTTAATCACCCACCCATCTCATCTTCCTTTCCCGACCGAAACGCATACCTGTCCGGCGAAAATTCAAGATTCGAAGAGCAGGTTGAAAAGATCAGCACGACAAATGGCAACCGATCCACGGAAATCAACGGCACACTGCGCTGATATTGTGCAACACATGACAGCGGTAACGTGCGGAGCGCTGGGGAGGGGGGTGACGGTATAAAGTTGGGAGTCCGTGATGGAATGGGGGGACGTGTTGGGGGGGTTGGGCACAACAGTCACGGGGAATCCACGCTCTCCGATGGCGACTGCATCGCCGGATCGTCAAGACATGAGGATGGCGGTGGGAGGCGTCCACCCAGAAGTGGATTGACTGCAGCTGAGAGCGATGAAGGATCGGTTAAGAATATGATCGGTTAAGATGCCACGTGGCGATGGCAGGGCTCCGATGTGTTTTCGGGATGTATCGTAAGTTCCTGCGGAGGCTCCCGGCGCGAAACGTTCGGGACGTAGCGCAGCGCGCATCTCGCGGTGACGGCCCCATGGTCACGTCGTCGGAGAGGTGTACGGCACATTACCGCGACAACCACGACCAACGAGCGCAGCGAGGTCCACCCACCACTCGCTTACAGCCCAAACGCACACCACCACCACTACCACCACCTCCACCACCACTACCACCACCTCCACCACTACCACCTCCTCCACCACCACCACCTCCACCACTACCACCACCTCCACCATCCCTCCACCAACACCACCTCCACCACCACCGTCATTCTCGCCGTTGGCCGGCAACTCCAACCCAGCAAGGTAAACGTGCCACGTGCGTGTGTGGCGGTGGCAACGCGTCAAAGGAAGAACGGAATCGCAAAAACCCAAACGTGTGCGTTGGTTTGTGGGGAGGGGACGACGGTGGCCCGCGGTCGGAGGAATGGGGGCGAGGCCGCTGTATTAATCTGAGCCAGCCCATTGCCACGTGCGGCATAGCAGGAGCGGCAGGGCGAGTGTAACAGATGGCTATGTTGGTGGGGATTAACCCTCACTAAGCCCGGAGATCAGGCAGGCATTCCCTCTCCGCCCCAGCGATGGATGCTCGAGCGACGCGTGAAGAGGCTCGCGAAGGGGGGTTTCGGAGCCGGCGACGAGCCTCCAAAAGGCCAAACGGAGTTCCCGCCGCTCTCAAAACGAGCACCCCGACCTGCAGAGCCAGCGGCGGAATTGCCACGCTCCTGCGGCGGAGGGGCGGTTTCTCGGCAGCCCAGCCACTGTTAACTTTCCGCACAAAGCGGTACCTATTTTATCGACCCCCGGACGGACGATGGACTGCGCCAATTAAACCCCCCCCGCCGCCCCCGTGCGTGTTCACCGGAGGAATGTGGAATTTCCCATCACCGTCTGACCCCCACGCTCTCGGGGGGGGGGGGGGGGGGGTCTGGACACCCCCCGAACATTTTTAGATGTGGTCGACAGACAACAACCACAATTCCAGGCTGCACCTTTGCCTTTACATGTGCATGCACATCATGCTCATGTTACAAAGACCGCTGCCCTCAATTCTTTAATGCTTCCCTCTCCTGAACCCCCGTCACCCCCCAGCACTCCACCCCCTCAAATCCCATTCTACCCCAGTGTACTTCCTTCACTGTGGTGATGCGTGCGGTTGCATTGGGATGCTGTACGTATTGACACCATCCGAAAAAAGACGAAAATGGTTCGATTATTGGCCAGAATCGGGTGGTCCTCCAATTGCTATCAAGTGAAATCGAACTGTGCCTTGGGGGCTAGAAGGGCCGATCTGTCTGCCTGCGCGAGAACGGGAGACACACAAACACACACACACGGGGAAAGGTGGGAGGGGGAGGTGGGGGGAATTATACGGAGGCACAATATTTACCGTGGCCTGCGAGTGCCGCCCGCGTCTCATCTCTGCGGACGCACGCCAGCTCACCCGCATCCCCCAGGGCAGCGGCGCGCCCCGAATCCCGCCGAGCGCTAATCCCATTCAAGAGACACGACCCCCACGCACCCCAAACGACAACGGAGGCACTGGCGGTGCCGCTGCCTCCACCGCCAACGTCACCACCGACACTGCCACCACCACCACCACCGCCACCGCCGCCGCCGCCGCCACCACCACCGCAGCCGGCGCCGCAGACCGCCACCACCGTCACAAACCGCCACCACCACCACCGTCGCCGCCACCACCATCAGCGTGCACTCTGCATGGAATCCAGCAACCTTTGTTCAACTCCTGGGCATGAAGCTACGTTCATAACAGTAGCTCGTTTTGTACTCTGAGGTTTTTTTCGGTAAAGTCACGTAGGTAAAAAATAAAATAAAAAATGACTAAAAGTAATAATGGAAATAAAATAAAATAATAAATCACGACGTTTCGTGATTTATAAAATAATAAATCACGACGTTTCGTGATTTATTATTTTATTCTATTATTACTTTTAGTAATTTTCCATTTTACTTTTTACCTAAGTGACTTTACCGAAAAAACCTAAGAGTATGAACCCTTGCAGTCACGAAAGCTTCAAATCTAGAATTAAGCTCATTTTGTATTCAGAACCTAGCCTGGGCTTCCTCCGGAGCGGTGGTTCCCAACCGTTATGAAGCCACGGAGCAGTCTGAACCCGAAGAAATGTCTCGCGAATCGCAGCGCAGGAAAAAGAAATGCGTTGCGAAGAAACTCGCCGAGCTCTGCAACGGTTCCACGGAGCGCTTCCCACGGTCTTGCGGACCAAGGCTCGAGGTCGACTCTAAACACGCAGATACCCTCACCCCCACATTATACAACACCAGCTTAATTTCTATCACGTTTTGGGCGTGCGTCTAGTAATCCGGCATGTGGCGTTCGTTACCGTCACAGCCGCTTCCACCATTATTACCAGATTTGTAAAACTTTATCGGCACTGGGTACAGCTAACAACTTTGTTACCAACGCAAAGCCACTTTCCCCATGACGGTATTCTCCAGGATTGCTCAGCACACATTTCTTCCCCAGCGTCCATTCAACATATTTTGTAACTTTATATTTTACACCTTTGTCTCATTTTCCTGACGATTTTTTTTTCATTCTTTTCAAAATTACGCCAGCGTCCTTGATTTACAGAGCGTCCTCACAATCCAGAGAATTCCATGTTCGGCACCGTGCGGTCACAAAAAAATCTCGGCACTGGTGGAACGGTTAGCGTGCGTGGCCTCGGCCACACCACTCCCAACTCACCCCCCTCCCTCAATCTCCTCTCCTCCCCGGAATTCCGCGGAAGCCCTTAATAGCCGCTCGCTAACAGCACTTCTCGTGACAGGCTGTAACGCTAAACGAGGGATCGCTGTCTTTGTCTCTGGAGTGACCGCTAACGCCGAGGTCCTCTCCTGAGCGACCGCCTGGGGCGCGTCCGTCCTAAGCCGCGGCCGCAGTCGGCAAGTCGTAGGTTGCGGCGGCAGCGCGCAAGGCCCGAGATGTCCACGACTCGCCTCCCCACCCCCACACCCCCCCCCCCGAGCAATTGAACGGATCGTCAATTCCATGAATCGGTTCCTTCCTCGTCTCACTTCTTCCATATCGTTTCAATTTTTGTTGACCCTCCCATGTGTAGACACTCGTCCGCTACGCGAGCCTAGTTTGAAATATCCGTCGGCTGTTAATCATTCCGCTGCTGGCTGAAGGCCTCTCCAAGCGAGATGGCGAGTAATTTGCGCGTCGCTTCCACAAATCGTGAATGGTCGGTTGTTTGCGCGCGTGCTTTCGACACGAGCGTAACAGTCGGGTTTCAGCGTTGTGCGTCTAGGAGTTTGACTCGCCGAGACGAGAGAGGTTTGGATTGTTTCGGCCCGAGTGCTTCCTTCAACTCTTTTTCGTCAGGAAGCTGTTGCTGTTGCGACAAATAAAGACCACGGACTGAAGGCCGACCGGTCTTGCAGTGGTGGTGCGAGGTTTAGGGCCCCAAGCAACTCAAGGACCAACAAATTCATGGGATGCAACCAAATATCCGCTTGGAAATTCTAAAGAGAAAAAATTATTATAATAGTGTAACATTATTCGATTTAATGTAAGGTGTTTAAACAGTTTAATTTTTTTTATTTAAAGCTTTCGTGACTGCAGGGATTCATATTCTTGGTTCTTTCGATAAAGTCACGTAGAAGGGAAATAATACAATAATAAAAATAAAACAATACAAATTCTCACGACGTTTCGACTGCAACACAAGCAATCATCATCAGGTGTGAAAACATTTTCTTGCTGTGGATTTCACACCTGATGACGATTGCTTGTGTTGCAGTCGAAACGTCGTTATTGTTTTATTATTTTATTATTTTATTATTTCCCTTCTACGTGACTTTACCAAAAGAACCAAGAATGTAGTTTTTTTATTTGACCAGGTAAGGCCCACTGAACTATATAGCTGTTTTTCAGAAGAGTCATGGCCACCAATGAGAGCTCAACAAAGTGGCTCATCATCACATGGATATATACAGCAGCCAAATACTCTAATACGCATGCTTCTAAATGCGGAGGGAAAAACCGGAGGACCCGGATAAAAATTCATGTGAGCATGGGGAGAGAGACATGCAAACTCCAACTATACAGCAGACATCAGGGTCGGGATCGAACCCACGACCTCCTGTATACCAGGCGAGGTAGTTAACATCTCGCCACTGTGGCGAAATGTTTAACTGTACTTTTGCAAGCTAAATAAATGACAGCACTTTCAACAATTTTGATACGCAGCAAAGCGTTACGGGTTTAATGCGCGCGCATTGTTTTTTGAGATGAACGGGGTCTCATCGTTTAGATGCAGCGGTCTTGCCAATCACATGTGGTCATCCTGCAGCATCTGATTAACAAGCCTGGCTCTGCTGATGATACCCAGACTGTCGAATCCGGTCCAGAGTTTTCCCCATTAAACAAATACTGCTGCTGGATTACATTGGTCTGGAAAGACAACAGGCTACTGGCCGAGAAAATGTTTAATTTAAATGTGGAGAGACAGAACAGTGTTCTGATTATATTTTATTTTGCATTAAGCAGCTTGCATTATAACGTCTGTGGTCACGTGATGTACCCAAGCAATAACTTCTGTTTAGGCTCACCAGTCTCTCCTACAAAAACATAAAACAAACACATTTCTTTCGAGCCCGTCATCTCTTCGCCGTACTTCCGCAGATTTCCCTCCGAGCCCCTGGCTTTTATCAGATTGATCCGTTTTCTCGCGGACTGGCAGATGCGCGCGTATTTTGTAACGGGCGGACGATACCCGTCGTTTAGGGGAAAACAGATCCGCGGTGACATCTGCCACGGCGGTCTGGCTCCCTGCGCGGTGCGGTGCTCTCGCGCCCAGCCGCCCAACAGCCATATCCGAGTTTGACACGGGCACGGCTGTAGGGCGACTCCCCCGTTTATCGAGATCGAAACGGCCGTTTGAAATTTGAAGGTTTTAGTGTAGTTTTATCACGAATAATGACCTCACCTTTGAAACATTGGCACGGATTTATTAAATGAAATCCCACCTTGCCGCCCTCTGCCCACCCAGCGGTATGAATGAGCGCCACCGCAGTTAGGTAGGTCACGTGTGGTGCTCGCGTTGCGAGTGTGGGCAATTGCTGTTGTCAAGTGCAAGCCCAAAAACATTTTTGCCGTGACGCTGGCCACTCGGGGTTCGCCACACGGAGCTCCCGGTCATTCTCGGCGCAGTGTCGCGATCACAATTTGCAACGCTACCGATGAGAAAAGACTCGGAGAGCCAGATGGTCAGATAACGTGAGGTCAGAGCCGAGGAGGTCAGGCGTCAACTTTGCCGCAGCTGTGCGATCGAGCAGTGTGGTGGCATCAATAGGAGCCAGCAGTGATAACATCTCGACCTTTGATTGTTTTGCCGCCAGGTCTCAATTGCAAAAGGGATATTTTGTCACGGGAGCCCCTTGCCACGACTTGCAAATAAAGCGATCGGCGTTCTGCGGTGCGTGCGGCGTTCCTCGCATTCGATCTGCCTGGCCGCCCGTCGCTCCTGGATCCACGCCATGGCAGTGGCCTGGGCCTCGAGACCCCCACCCCCACCACAACCACCGCCACCCCGTGGCCCGTGCAAGCCGCCGAGCCGGGAGGAAAGCGCTGTTGGCGAGCGAGGCGAGCGGCGAAGGCCGGCGCGGTACGCTCGCGGCGAGGAGCTGAACCCGTGCGACCGGGACGGTAGCGCGGTGCGGGGAAACTACCGTGCGACGATGGACAACGACGATGAATAAATAACCTCGCTTAATAAGCGTCAACCAGATCAGCCCCCCCCCCACGCCACTCAGATGCCTCCTCCTGGTGGTGATGGTGGGGGACGGGGGTGTCTGAAGAGCCGGGGAGCTGTCCTCGCTAATGCATTACACCAAAGGTGGCCTGGACATGAACAACAAAGCAATCTCATGCACGTGCGGGCAAGTGAGTGAGCCAGCGAGGGAGCGATTGAAATAATGCAACAACGAGAGGCGCCCGGGGCAAAGAAAGCAAGATGATGATAATAAAAATAAAAATAACGAGGAGGAGGAGGAGGAGCGCGACAATGATGCTGAGAGTAATAATATTACTAAAGGATGGAGGGGAGCAGCAGGAAATAAAGAGAGCCGCTCTCGTAGGTAATCTAGCGCTCCACCTTTGATCTCGTAATAAATGACACTCTCCGTGGGGGGGCGGCCAGGGGCCTCTGTGAATCGCGAGCGGGAGGGTGGGTGGGTGGGGGGGAGGGGGTGAGGGGGTAGCCCCTCCGTGCCCGCCCCGCCGCCTCGTAGTGCGGGCGACGCGGGCTGCGGTGACAAGTGCTCTCTCGGCGCTCCCCCGGTTCCGCACCGAGAGGGTCGCCAGGACAGGAGCGAGGCCGCCCGCATCATCTTCATCCTCGTCCCTTCATTTCTCTCTTTGTCTCGAGTTCTTTGTGTGTGCGCGCGAGGAGCGGTGGCGCGATGATTAGCGCACTACGCTACGGACCCGGTGGCCCCAGTTGGATTCCCACTCACGGCCAACATCGGTGATATGTGAAAAGGCCCTGGGCCTCAACTAGATCGATTCAGCCTTCAAATTTAGTACGAGGTGCCACATACTAAACGTCAGCACCGGGAAGACAAAGGCGGCCGGGCGTGGCTCTGGCCACACCACCCCCATAGGCCTTCATTGGTGCTCGCGCTCGCCCCCGTTATGTCTTAGGCTGAAAAGGGGGGAATCTATGTCTGTATATTTTGCGAGGGTATACAGGGAGCACATTTCACGTGCGAGGTGTGCACATGTGCGGCGGGCGATCCAAAAGCCTTCTGAGAGTGACACCGTGCAGCACAAAAAAAAGTTCCATCAAACGCAATGGCAGGCCGCTCGCGAAGCACCGTCTCCGATGTGCTAATCACGGGAGCGCAAGGCGGCGATGCCGAGGATGAACGCGTTTCGAAAGACAAATAACGAGGGCGAGTGCAAAGAGCGGCAAGCGCTACGAACTTGGATTGCCCGGCGCACAGCGAACGTCGGTGGCCGGGCGATATCGCAAGCAAGTGGCAAGCGCACCCAACCGTCGTCGGTAACCCGCGCTGGCCAGCGTGGTAAAGTGCGAGCAAACAATCACCGTGGCCGAGACGGCAAAGGTAGGCTTTCACGCAACAGTGCATTGACAAAAGGCCTGCAAACTTTTTTGTTGATATATACACGATACGCAATTACAGCCGCATGTGTCAATCCGCTGCTGCACGGGCTCATCTGCACGCCTCGTCAGTCCTGGGGATTGTTTGACCGCACATCACCTCGCTGGTCAGTGCGGGTCGCAAAGGGGGGGGGGGGGGGGGGGGGGGAAGGGGGCTGGGGCGCGCGCCCACAACCGGTTCAGGTTTCACTCGCCACCGATGTCAGCCGTGGCTGGGACTGGAGCCCGGGAAAGGACGAGTGAGTGGACGAACGAACGGACGAGTGAGTGGGCGCGCGCACATCGAGAGCGGGCGCAATTATGTTTCCGTTGCCTCCGCGCGTGTCTTCGGCGACGAACAACACACCGGGGAGGAGGCTCCGCCGAGTGCAGTGGTTACCCGGATTTGCCTCTCCCCCCCCCACCTCCCAAGCCGCCCGCAGCCACGAAGGCTCCAACGCACGGCTTCCCACCACCACCGCCAGTTCGGAATCGGACACTCGCTTTGGCGAAAAAATCTGGCTCTCCTTTCGAGCGGTGGAATCAATGGAGAGGGGAAGGGGGGGGGGTGGTGGGGGAGGGGGGTTGTGGGTAGTGGGGTGGGGGAGGGAAGAAGAATCCCCCCAAAACGTGGGAGCTACCGATGGCGACGGAGCACCGGCCTGCACGGGCGACGCGAAACAAAGCCAATCGCCCGGGACAACATTAATGCCATCGCCCTCCTTAGCCCCCCCCAATAATTGGCCAACGTCATCACCAGCCATGATCCGTCCCGTCCACTGCTGCATTAAGGCCATCCCCAAGAGCCCCATTCATCTCTCACAGCCTCAAGAAGTTAGAATCCATCACAAGCGGCGTCCAAGCGGGGGATAAAGAGCCCCTCCCCCCCCAATTCGGCAGCGCAATGCGGCCTTTCTAAACGAAACTACACGTGGGGGGGGGGGGGGCGCCACTCAGCTTTCCGCCATCACCACCTTCGAAGGGAGGCGGCGGTGGCGTTGGGCACGTGCGGTTGAGTCGCCCGCCCCCCGACTCGGCCGTGGCCTCGGTGGGGCACAGTTGTGCACGACGGAGAGACGGGAGAGGTACGGGTTGCATGGTGGCGGGCGTGCCGGCGAGGGAGGCGGTGGGCCACGAGACACTGGCAGCAGTGTGGCCCCACGAGCTCGTTGCGAGCGATCAAAACGCGCGGCTGCCTCTTTGTGTGCCGCCGTCTGATGCGACGCGACCACGCAGCTGCTTGTGCGACGCGTGAGTGTCTGCACTTCACGCGCTTACGAGCTCGGTGCGGGCGCACGTGCATATGTGCGCGCGCTCATGCAAGTTTGCGTCTGGGTGCGTGTGCTTGTGTGCGCAAGAGGACGTGTGTGTGTGTGTCTTTGTGTGTGTGTGTCTTTGTGCGTGTGTATCTGTCAAAGACTGTGTGGGGAGCGGTGGTGTAGCGGTTCGCGCGCTGCGCTACGAACCCGGCGACCCGAGTTCAATTCCCGCTCACGACCAACGCCAGTGACCATTATCTGAACCGGTCCTGGGGCTCCCGGAGGTGGACTCAGCCTTAAATGAGTACCTAGTGCAGTGTGTACAAATCGCGTGGTGCTGGCCACCCACCCCCTCGTGTGCCGTGCCGGCCTTCATAGGTGCTCGCTAACAACACTTGCCCCAACAGTCTGTTAAGGCTATACGGGTGATCTTTGTCTTTTTGTATAACTGTAAAAGCGGTGGCGCAGTGGTTAGCGTGCTGCCCCCCGAACCTGGTGACCCGAGTTCAATTCCCGGCCATGGCTCACATGAGTGCCCTATACCTCCAATGGTACTGGGTCGACTCGGCTGTCAGTACTTGTTGCGGTGTGTAAAACACGAAACACAGGGAGACAAAGGTGGCAGGACACGATGCTAGCCACACTACCCCTGGTGCGCCATCTCGACCTTCATAGGTGCTTGCCGACAGCATGCCCCACCCCCCCCCCCAGCTGGCTGTAAAGTCTATACAGGGGATCTCCGCCTTTGTGTGCGTGCAGCAGAGTGGTGGTGCAGCGGTTTCGCACGCTGCGCCGCATTCCCCGTAACCTCGGTTCAATTGCTCACCACTGCCACGTGGCTTCCAAAGCTATCCGTAGCCACCCATAAGGCCATCATTGTTATCAGCCACGACGAGACATTTGAATGAAGGCTTTCCCAAGCCCTCTCCATCTCTCGCGGTCTCACAACATAAGTCGCTGATCTCATCGCCCCACCTCCGCGGTGGATTTTAGTCTCGGGCACCGTTCCCTCCTTTGGCTGTCGTTCCGTCGTGAGTCTCGGCCCAAACATAAACACATTCCTCCTGCGGAGGAAGCTGGTAGGAACGTTGGGTTGCTCGGTCAATGGCCAGGGTCAACGGCGGCGTGGTGTATTCCGCAAATATGCCCGACTGTGAGGGCAGGCACAAGCCGGCGTGAGTAGGTTAAACGTTGAGTTTTGTAAGGGCACCACGGGGTGACCAGCCCCTCTCCACCCAGCCCCAACCCTCCCACCCCCCACCCAGCTCCTCCCCACGCAGCCCCTCCCCACCCTCCCCACCCAGCCTCTCCCTGCACGACGGACGGATGGACACAATAATCCCCTGTGGGCTGGTGGAACCAGGTGGTTCCTACCAGTAAAATGCACCTCTCCATGCTGCTTTTCGCCATTGGCCAGTGTCTAAGTTGGTCCACACACCAGGACAGGTCGCATGCACTGATAAAAACAAAATAACTGCCTCCTTTGGCACGCCAGGATGTTGCTTTTCAGCAACAGCGGTCCAATCATTTGTGATCATCATCATAAACACTTCCATCATCACCACCATGGTCAGCATGACACTACATATCACCATCACAGTCAATTGATATGAGTGTCCTCATAATCGTTGCATTATTGCTATCTATTTGAAAACGACGATCATTATAGGACACAGGGTTGTTATGGCCATGATCATCATCAATATGCAAGTCACATTATCGTAGTCATCATCATCGTCGTCTTTGCCGAACGCGTCTCCTCCTTTATTTTCATCACGGTCTTCATCACTTTCGCGTTCACCACCAAATCATCCACGCAACTTCCGCGAGACCGTGAAAGTCACCGCACTCACCCAACTTGTTCGCACTCACTCACTGCCGACGGGGCCGAGTGCCGAGGCTCGCTCGGTGGACAGGCTTGGCCGGCTCGCTGGCCTCCTCTCTTGTTGTTTCACGGCGCGGTGCTAATGCCGGGCGGCCCGACTTGTCGCGGCTAGCCCCGCGCCCACCAGCATGGAACGCAAACGGAACCGTCGGCAAAAAAACGCGGCGCGGGCGGCGCAAAAATAATTTAACAGGCGAACGTGTCTCCTCATTTTTTTGGCGCGCGCGTGCTCGCGCGTGTGCGTGTGTGTGTCTCTTCGTCCCGAGACCAGAAACGACAAAAGGCGCGCAACAAAAATTGGAACAAACCGCACCACTGCTTTCACTTCCGAAGGTTACGAAAATAAAGGCGAGGGGGGGGCGGGGCGGGTGGAGGGGGGCCGGGGGCCGGGGGAAATTTGACGCATTTTTTCGTCTGCCCGAAACCCCCCCCCCCCATTCCACCCCCCTTCCCCCCCCATCGCGCGGCCGGACAAAGTCAACGAGACGACAACGTCGCCAAGGTACGTGGGGCGATGCGCGCCGCGATCTCGAGGGATGTTTTCTTTAGGGAAATTCCGCGCGGCGCACAGGAGGAAAGTTCCCGGAGAAATTGATGATGGGGGAGGGGGGGTAAGGGAGTTCAATGCGATAACCGCGGTTAAGGAAAACAATCATCACGCGACTGCGATTACGATGAATCAAATAATCACGTGACTCTTAAAATGATCGTCGACATTAATTAGACAGTAATGCAACGATTGTGAGAACAATAATCATAATCGGACTATAACAATTAATTGATTATGACCGTAATGACAACGACAATGATGATAATGATGATGACCAAAATGATGGGGCCGTTACGATGATGACAATAACCAAGACATTGTTGCAGTGGTGATCGAAATCAGTGTGAGCACTGTCACGAAAATGATGACGATCACCAAAATGACCATCTGAATGTTGTTACGATGATGATGATCAATGTCACAAAGACCATGATGAAGACACCGAGTCTGTGTGTCTTTATATGGCCCACTGGGTCTCTGTGGGTCTCTATGCGAGTCTGTGGGTCTCTATGTGAGTCTGTGGGTCTCTATGTGAGTCTGTGGATCTCTATGTGAGTCTGTGGTTCTCTATGTGAGTCTTTGGATCTCTATGTGAATCTGTGGGTCTCTTTGTGAGTCTTTGGATCTCTATGTGAGTCTGTGGGTCTCTATGTGAGTCTGTGGGTCTCTATGTGAGTCTGTGGATCTCTATGTGAGTCTTTGGATCTCTATGTGAGTCTGAGTCTCTATGTGAGTCTGTGGGTCTCTATGTGAGTCTTTGGATCTCTATGTGAGTCTGTGGGTCTCTTTGTGAGTCTGTGGGTCTCTATGTGAGTCTTTGGATCTCTATGTGAGTCTGTGGGTCTCTATGTGAGTCTGTGGGTCTCTTTGTGAGTCTGTGGGTCTCTATGTGAGTCTTTGGATCTCTATGTGAGTCTGTGGGTCTCTATGTGAGTCTGTGGGTCTCTTTGTGAGTCTGTGGGTCTCTATGCGAGTCTGTGGGTCTCTATGTGAGTCTATGGGTCTCTATTTGAGCCTGCGGGTCTCCATGTGAGTCTGTGGGTCACTATGTGAACCTCTGGGTGTCACTGCTCGTGCAATCAACCTGCACGCATTATCCCCAGAGACCTAAAAACCCGGGCCGGACTTTGTTTCTTTCGCAACCGCCACAAGCGTCCATGTGCTCTGCAGTTGCGTGCGCCACGTGCTGTTGTCCTGCACCACCATTGCTCTCATTGCTGTGCCCGCACGTGCTACTGCTGCGTGCGTGTGCGTGCGCGTGCATGCGTGCATGCGTGGTGGTGTGCGTCTCACTTGAAGGGGATGCGCGTGATGGTGTTGGGCGAGCTGGCCGACGCGATCACCTGCAGGATTTGGCCGAGGCTCTCGAACCCGCCGCTCAGCTGGAACGCCACCTGGTCCGCGGGGTTCTGCGAACCGAAGGGGACGGAAACAAAGAAAGACAAGCCGCCCCGTGCGGCCTCTCCAGTGCTGTTCGCGACGTGCCTAGTAAGGCCGGAGCGGCGGGGTGTGGCCGGGAAAACAGGCCCGGCCGCCTTGGTCTCGCCATCGCTGATGAACCAAGATCACAATGTCTACTCAGTGCAGGACTGGGACAGGTTCGGCGTAGTAAATGCCACTTGCGCCGTTTTTCAACGGGATCGTAGCTCAGTCCGTGAACCATGACGGCACTGCTCCCACGAGCACGGTTACTCGATCAGCAGCTCGGCGCATGGTGGGGTAGAGTGTGGGTACCGGCACATCTTGCAAAGCGAGCGTGGACGAGCAGGCCAAAGTACCCTCCACAGCTCCCTTTGGTGGGGTGTGAAAAACAATTGCTTGGCTGTGCCTTGACCGCATTTTACATGAGGATCTACATCTGAGAGGTGGTTCATTCTAGATTTGAAGTTTTCGTGACTGCAAGGCTCCATACTCTCTTTGGTTCTTTTGGTAAAGTCACGTAGGTGAAAAATAAATAAGAATAAAAAATAAAAATTTAAAATGTTTTTTCCACCTACGTGACTTTACCGAAAGAACCAAAGAGTATATGAGAGGTGTCGTGCGCTTGTTCGTCATCTGTCGGTCAAATCGAGTGCTGTGCACGACACACGCGGCCGCCAGAACATGGTTGGCGAGTGCGGCGAGTGGGTGGGTGGGTGAGCGGGTGGGTAGCCAGCACACGTAGCCACCCAGCTACGTTCCTGGCCGCCAAGAAGCCCCGCTTCTCACAGGGTGCTTCGCAGTTGCTGCCGTTTCACCGCTCCCACCCCCCAACTCTCTCTGCGGCTAGCCACATCACAGCTGTTTGTGGTCGTGCGCTGCCCTGTTGCTCTCCCGTGCGTTTTCGGGCCGGGTTCCGCCGCGCATCCTTTGGGATGACGTCCGTCGCTCAGCTCCGTAGTGCTACCCACGGTGGCGGTGCTGGTTTTTATCGTCTAATTCTGGGCCCAACCGTTTGTCCAATTCGGCTGGTTTTCTAATTGATCATCTTCACGAGAGTTAAATCTTTACTGAAAGCTTTTCGTGACTGCAGGAATTCATATCCATGAGAGCGATCACCCCCCAATACAGGCGGACAGACAGAGTTAATGCACCACCGCTTTCAACTCTGCGTGGAAAGCATAAAAAATAACCGTAGACACTGCATCTCGTATTCCACGAGTTCCCACCTCTGGGTCTCATCAGCAGCTTGCTGCCGTATCACAACTCCAACGGAGGCTCCGTACAGCGTCCCGCGTCCCCCCCCTTGTTCGTCAGAGGCACGGTCGAGGCCTTCAGCCGCACGAGCGTGCAGGGCTCCAGCACGCAGGTGTAGGGCGCACTTAGAGAAACATCACAGCGACCCCCCCTCACCCCCCCTACCAACCACCACGTGGGTCACCCCCCCTCCCCCATCCCCGTCTAATCAGTTTCCGTGCGATCCTAATCAGATCATACGGGCGAGATGCGGTCACCGTCCAGAAAATCCATCGCTTTTTGCTTCATCGGCAGCGTCTCCCTCGAGGCTGCCTAGGGAACGACTGCCCCATCATCGCACCCGCTCGTCGGCTCGCCCACTCGCTTGCACATTCGTTAACTCACTCGCTCAAGCGCCCACTCGCTCGCTCGCGCACATTATGTATGTACGTGCGCAAGTACGAAAGTGCTGCGTTAAAATGCAACGGTACCGTTGGGCAAAAGATGGACAATGTAGGGATCGGGCGCTCTGCACAGCCGCAGTGTGAGCTGGGCGTCGAAACGTAATGATTCGGGGCCCTCGAACCAATCGGTGACTCGGGGGGCGCGATTTGATTTAACACCCTCTTCATTTGGTCTCAGTCTCATTTGTACCATTTCTCATTGAGTAAAGCTTGCGTGTGGTTGCATATCATCTGTACGTCAATCGGAAATACAGTAAAACCTTGGATTGCGAGCATAATTCGTTCCGGAAACGTGTTTGTAACCCAAAGCACTCGTGTATCAGTTGTGATCATGTGACGCTCGGAAGACAAAGCGTATACACGTACTACTCGTATTGCAAGACCTCCCTCGTTTATCAAATTAATGTTAATTAAAACATTTTGCTCGTCTTGCAAAGCACTCGCAGACCAAGTTCCTCGCAATCCAAGGTTTTACTGTAACCGATTCTCAAAAGAATCACGCATGGACACCATCCACGAAAACCCGAGCGCGACGATCGTTCTAACCGACGAATCGGGGCGCGGTGTCGCGCCCGGACAGCAGGGAGGGTTTTCCCACACAGCAACCGCACGCGCGACACATGCAGCCAAAGAAACGATCTAAACTCACGCGGGCAATGCACCGCGTTGATCGCAAGAGTACGAATCGGCTTTTAACCGACGGCATCGTTCGTCGCTTCGTCAGCCGCCCAGTTTGCGAAAAAATCGCCCGAATAACAATAAAACTAAATGCAAATGCGCGCAAATTTTTCGCGAAACGGGCGAAGCGCTGAACGGAAATTGTCTCCACGACGACAACGCCACTGCCGCCACCGCTGCCGCCACGCTCCGGCGCAGTTGGAAACCCAAGCCGTAAAAATCAGCAATGTTCCCATTTTTTTTTATTTCTTCAGTTAAAAGAAACTCATACGGGCGTAAACGCCGGGCAGTTTAGCCCGGGCTTCAGATGGAGAGGCCTATGAGGCGTGGCTAATGACTGCTGCCCTGGCCGTTAACGACATCAGCTGGTAGGGTGGGGGGGAGGTGGGGGGGGGGGAGGTGGGGGGGGGAGGTGGGGGTGGAGGTGAGGGGGGAGGTGACGGGCACTTGGGTGAACGCTGCGGGGTGGGGTTAGGTCAGCGGTTCTCAACCTCTCTGGTACGGTGGGCCCCCTAATCGAGATCACCGACTGGTCCCCACAAACCCCCCCCCCCCACCACCTCCAGGCCGCTGAGCCCTCCACCCCGCCCCACCCCCCCACCTCACCCCCACCCAGATTACTCAGGCCACAGTACACAGAGAGATCGCATGTCAATGTCTCTCGTCTACGCGGTGTTAGCAACAGATTTGTTTCATGTTGCGTATTACTGTGTTTTGGAACCATCAGGTTAGGGGATGGTGGGGGGATGGTGGGGGTATGGTGGGGGTATGGTGGGGGGGGGGCAGTTATGGGAGAAGTGAGGGCGGTTGTGAGAGGAGGAATATCCGAAACCTCCGATGTCATGTTCCTCCAGGGCGCCCCCGCCTGGGTCTCGGGTTCAAGGGCTCCCAGGTGCCTCAGTGCCGCGCCGGGCCGGGAACAGGAACAGGAGCCAGCGGGGCGTGCCACCCCAAACGGTGCCGGCTCGCAGCACGCCGAGTCTCTGCCCACACGTTTCTGGGCAGCTACTGGGCCACGCGTGGTGGCGCAGGGGGATGCCACCTGTCCCGTTTTTCCCAGGATCTGTTCTCTTGTTGAGCGAGTGGGCGGTTGCTTCCCAGGGAAATCTGCACATTTTCCCTGGACATTAAATGTTCCCGGGTTGTCGCCAGTCGCGTAACAATGCTACACCACTCGGGACAATGCATTCACATGGAGTGGTCCTCTTTTCTGTTATTGTCAGATATTCTTCTTCTTCTTCGTTTTCCCATGAAGCATTGTGGTGTTTTTTTTTGTAAATTGGAGGTGGCGACCGTAAGTGGCAAGACACGCCTATGGTCCCACGCTTTGGAGTGAGGGATTGGTGGATCACGTAGAGATTTGTGAACTTCCGAAACCCCCGCTGGGCTGCATGCAAGGTGGCCGATCAGATGGCAGAAGAGCAAGGGGCTTGCAAAACCCATCTGTGCGGATCTTTTGAGCGTTTTTTTTCTCCTCACGCAATTTGCTCCCACGTGCACAACAATCATCCACGGAGTTGGCCACAAATACCAGTGTAGCAGGACCTTCCTGAACTCGAACCTTGAGACTCAGCGAGGATTTCCAGAAGACATGAAGTGGTAGCACCTGACCGCCGTGTTCAGCCTGACGATCCCCAGCGCGCAGATCCCCACGGCTCGACTCCCACCGCGTTGGGGTTCACGGTTCCATTCACGCCGCTTGGCAACAGCAATAATAGCGTTCAGTCGTGTCAATCCACTGCTGGATGAAGGCATCCTCATGCCGCATCGGTCACGGGAGAGGGTCGTGTCGATGACCAATTTGAGAGCGCGGGCCTCGGAAATATGGCTGTCGATTTTGCAACAACTCCGAGATCCGGGCAGCAGTGAGGAAACAATGGCGAGGGGCGCTACCGATCGTGACGACCTCCTGACCTTCACCGGATTCGATTACGAACGACACGCCGTGTTGCGGCATCGCGGGCGCCGGTATCGAAATACCTGCAGATGTCACCGACCCGTGTATCGCTGCGTGTAACGGAATAGCACAGCTGCAGGTGACCGGCCCCGGCACTACCGCCCAGCTTATCGGCGCAGAAGCCGCTCGTTGCTCGGTGCCATCGGTGGAATTTCTCAAAATCCGGCACGGCCGTCTCTCAAGGGAGGCGGTTGTTCCGAGGCAACCACCCCGCTTGGGTTCCTTTACACCCCCGGGGGGGGGGGGGGGGGAAGCAGAGTAATATTTAACCTCTAAAGATGGCATTGAAAGGAACAATTAGCGAGCCATAAAAGTTGTAAATACCAGCTCAGCGGGCCAAAGATACACATCGAAATGTAGCCCGGTTCGGTCGCAGCTTTGGCCAACCGAGGCTGCGGGGGCGAGGAAGGAGACGCGTCCCGACGGCCGGCGCCAGCGGCGTCCTGACGGGAGGCGCGCTCCACCTCGCTCATCGCTCCTCACCGGCGCGGCGACGGTGCTGCCGCCCGTCACCGCTGCTGCTCTCTGCTCCGGTGTGTTGGGGGGGGGGGAGAGGTTTTGGGGGGTGGGGGGGGGGCTTAAAAGCCATAAACAGCGCTAATGCGAGCGCTTTGCCGGCGGCGGTGGCGGCGGCGGCGCTCTCCAGTTGGGGCCGGTGGGCGTTGGCGAGGAGGAGGAGGAGGCCCGCTTGAGCAAACAGCTCGGGGCGGCCGACTTGAGATGCGGGAGATTACCGCTCATTCCGCGAGCCCGGCCCAACCCCAAGCACGGACGTGAAACAAAACGCACCGAGCGTCGGACCGCTGTCCGGCTCCTACACGCTACCCACGCCTCCTCCTCCTCCTCCACCTCAGCCACACTCCACCCTGATATGACCCGTGCTGTCACCTCGGTGTCACTGAGTCTAAGACGGGGCGTCTTAAAACTATCCAGCGTTTGCGACCCAACAACAATCCCTTTCTTTGAATTTACTTCAATTGCAAATGTTGTGGGTTTACTCTCCAACGCACCCAGGTGTGCTGTACTAGTCACGTGACAAACCTTACTAATTGGCTGTGTCGGGTGGTGGCGGGTTTAATGACACATTAATATATTTACGCGATCTAACCCAAAAAAAACCTCTACTACGGATCTCTCCGCGTTGTCATGACGCACATCCGAGTCCTTGCAGGCCGAACTCAGCCGCTCGACGCTCGCCGAGGGCCCCCACCCGACGTGGCGAGCACCGATTCAAACGGAGATAAGAAAAAGGCCAAGAGAGCCAGCGAGCGCCGTGGACAGGAAACTATCGCGAGTACGTCGATGGGATTCCCGAATTGCTCTCTCACAACGCGTCGTCCTGCCCAACGCCACTCGGTTCCGTTTGACCCACGGCCCGCCGGGCCTTGCTTGTCGAGTGGGGTTAGGGCCGCGCCCCGCCGTGCGGCCGGCAGCGGCCGATTGCAAGTCAGCCTCGCCGGGCGCCTAATTACGGCTGCTTAATGGGGTGTTAACGCGAGGCCTGGCAGAGCGCATGAGGTTTGGGTTACCGCGCACTGATGTTGGCCAGCCCATCGCTCAAACCGCACCGCACCCCAAATCTGGGGTGGGGGTTTCGACGTGCGAGCGTGTGTGCGCGAGCGTGGTTTTTTTTGTCGCGAGGTTTACAGCGAAACGACGGAGTGGTTAGGTTATTAAAATAATAAAGCTCGGTATTTGTCGGCTGGAGGAGGAGGCTGCTTGCGCGGTGGTTAGCGGGCACCGTGTCATGAAGCCGGAGAGACCCGGGCGGTGTTGAGGTCGGCCAACAGTGGTGGGTGATATCTGAAATGTCCCTGGAAATTATCTAGGTTGACTCAGCCTTAAGTAAGCACCCGGTGCGGTGTGTAAACATTAACAGAGGGGAGAAAAAGGCACCTCGTGCGCCGAGCCGGCCTTCATATCCGAGTGATATATATGAGAACAGGTCCTGAAGTTTCCCCTTCACCAACCCGCACCGACCGGTATGGTGAAGTACGGTCTAATGACTGTCATGGCATGGGGGAGGCTTCCGTTCACAATAAGTGGATTGGCTAGAGATTGCAAATTGTCATTTTATTGTCAGTGCAATTGCTTTGAAGATAACGTTACCAAGCGAAGACTCTTTTTTGGCAGTTTACCGATTAAAGACCTCCCACACCGGGGCGATCATCCGCCATTGACACTCCTGGTCCCACACATTGGGTTTTATTCTTCAATATTTTTTTAATGAAATATGACAATGCCCGGCGTTCAAGATTAACGACGGAGTGGCGGGCAAAGGAGGGAGTGCCGCCGAACGTCTCCAGTCACGCGACGCGTCTCTACGTCTTTATAAACGTAGAGACGTTCATGGGTCTCCGTGCAAGTCTACGCAAGAGACTCTTGAAATATCGTACAAAAACAACTCAACGCATTCGTCCTGCGTCATGGTAAAAAAACAAAGTTATCCTCTGCTGCTGCGTTGACAGTGGTGCACGAGCACAAACAGCAACGCGACTCAACGCGTTCCCCCATAAACAACATCGTCGTGGCCTTACGATGAAAAAAAGTCCGTAGCAGGCGACGTTTTGGGGCATGGGCCCTTCTTATCAGCACGCGGAGAGACACCAACAAAGGCCTGACACCGCAGGCTGCACGGGGAGCGCGCGCTGGTTGCGAGTAGGGCCGGCTCATCCAAAACCGCGTGGTTTAAATTACGAAGAAAAAAAAACACACGAACTCTCACATCCGACCCCCCCCCCCCGCCCGCCCCCCACCACCACAAATAAAAATACTGCGGCTCAGACAACAAACTACAGGCAAACTTCCTCGGAGATAAAGCAACAACAACAACAAAAAAACCCCCACCACCAGATTGTTACTGTCATGGTGGAGCAGTCAAACAGAGCTTATCGCGGGATGCTATCGCACAGCCGACGTCCCACTATCTCGCTCATTCATTAACCCTCGCCGCCACTCTCGCGCGCGCGGCGCTCAGCCGGTCTTTCCGGGAGAGGAGACTGCACGGGTCCCTCTGTCCTCTGTGGTCGTAAAAAAAAACCAAGAACGCGCAGCAAATACAAAAATGCAAAACGTCCCGGCCGTCGTTGCGGCGAAGGCGGCAGCACGGTTGTCACGCGTGGCCACACGGCGTACGGCGGCCTCACCGAGCCTCCACGGATCATCTCCCGGTGCCGCGGTTCAAACAACGGCGCGGTACAGATGGCTCCAGCCGCGGACAATCGGGAGGTCGCGCGCGTGCGTGTGTGCACTTGCCCCTACAGTCTGCCAGGGCTATACGGGGATCTTTGTCTTTGTAGTGGGGGGGGCGGGTAAAGTGTCAGGCGTACTATTCCCACCTCATCCAAGACATCTGGGGGGGGCTCTCTCTCTAGAGCTCCACCGACGCGGCGGCTCTTCCGCCAGCAGCGGAGTGAGACGAGGCGCAACATGCGGGGCTGCGCCTTTGCCGCATCGTACACGCGGGGATGCGAACGTTAAGTTGCGGCGTCCGCGGGAAACAAACTCGGGGGTTAATGCGCCGACGCCAACGCACGGACCCCTGATCCCCACCCCTTGCCAGCCGGCGCTCGCCCAACGCCCTTTGCCAGGCGGAGAGGATCCTCCGCCACACCGACATCGCGGCGTCCGTGAAGACGCGGGTCGTCGCTCCGCGCTTGCTCGGGGCACAAACATTTTCTTGTTGCATCTTTATAACGAGCGGTGCGGGAGAAGCATGGGGGGGGGGAGAGCGTTGGGGGCGGGGGTGCTCTGTTATGATTCATTAAATACCCACGGACAATGCAGGCTCCATTAATCCGTGGCTCTTGAGTGGGCGCGCGTACGCGCGCACGCGCGCGCGCGCCCGTAATGAATATCGTTATCGAAAGTGCTGCCCCATTACGCCGCCTTTGGTACCTCTGTTTACATTGTGGCTGCTGCTGCTGCTGTTGTTTTTGTTGTTGTTGTTGTTGCTGCTGGAGACGCGCAGCACACGACCGCTTTGTTAAATACCTTCACGCGGTGGGGGAGGGCCACGTGCACCGAGAGCCTCGTCCGTACCGCCGATGAGCTGTTTACTTGAGACCCTATTGAACGTTTCCCCGCCGCGTGAGCGAGAAAGGCCACGGGCATCGCCGTTAGTGCGGTCAGGACGAGCCCTCGATATTTTTCGAGGCCGTTATTGGATACCGCACGCGGCGTACTCCGCGTGCGTTTGCGTTCACGTGCGGGCCTCTCGCTAACACCGGCGACAATTATCTGTACCTGTCCTAGGGCCTCCCCTAGGTCTACTCAGTCTCAAAATGAGTACCCAGTGCGGTGTGTAAACATCGCCACGAGGGAGACAAAGGCGGTCAGACGTGGCGTTGGCCACCCCCCCCCACCCCCCCTGTGCCGTTCCAGCCTTCATAGGTGCTACTGGCTAACAGCACTTGCCCCAACAGTCTGTTGAGGCTACACGGGTAGACCTTTGTCTTTGTGAGGACAAGATGCCCCCCCCCCCACCACAGGGAGAGGCACTGCTCGCGAGCGCCGATTGAAGCCGGTACGGCCTCCGAAGGGGAGCAAGGGGTTAGCCAGCAGAAGCAGCAGCACCACCACCGTGCCAGGCAATGTCCGTCACCCCATCGCACACTTCACCGGTGGGAGTCGGCACTGGCCGGGAACTCGGCTCACAGGGAGCTGAGTGTCATCTGCGAACAGGGACATTCCCCCTTGCCCAAATGCACAAACAAGGAGAGACGCACGGAGGGAACACGCAACGGAGGCGTTTTTTGCGAGGCAGTGACGGTGGCTCAGCCGGCGTTGCCGAGGGTCTGGGTCCGAATCCAGGTCTCAGCCGCCCGTGATGAAACCGGTTTCTCAACCTGGTTACCGATGCGAAATGAAACACCCACAATCAATTTAGTTGCTTCATTTCGCCGATTTCTATCTCTGAGACAACAAATACAAAAAATATCTGCCACCCGACGAACATTCCTCTCTGCCGCATGACAATCATCTCTCCATACTCTTTGGTTCTTTCGGTAAAGTCACGTAGATGAAAAAAATAAAAAATAACTAAATTAAATCACGACGTTTCGGGGGCAACACAAGCTTCCGTCATCAGGTGGAACAGCCATAGCAATATTACTGTAGTGAATAATTTAATTTTTTTTCCTCTACGTGACTTTACCGAAAGAACCAAAGCGTATGGATCCTTGCAGTCACGAAAACTTCAAATCTAGAATCCTCTCTCACGCACTTGCGATGAGCACCTTTGGCTACGTGAGGTGGGAAAGAAGTTTTATAATACACACGTACGTACGTGACGCACGGGAAAGCGACATTTGATTCGACGTCGGAAGTGGTTCTGGGATAGCTACTTCCGCGGACCGTAATCCGACACGCAGGCCTACACGCGCTGCTCTGGGGGTCCAGTCACGCGTGGCTCCATCGTCTCACGAAACATTTGGCGGTCCGAATTAAAATTAAAAGAGACAGAGTAGCATTTTGTTAAAATGACACAAGCTGAAGATGAAGGCACGAAGCAGAGCACAGGTACCATAGGCTCAGAGGCACCCCCCCCCAACCCCCCAGCATGCGACTAATTGGCAGGTCTCACCAGATTAGCATAAGCCTCTTCCCCTAAATTAGCAGCCCGATTATAAAACGGATGATCCCCAAACGTAAAAATACACACACGCAGGAGCCGCGGGCACCCCCCCCCTCCCCGTCCGCCTGGAGACACGGCGAGCCACCCATGCTGCGCTCGCTCCCGCATCGCCCGCTAAACGTAATTATCGGAGCGCTAACGAGACAGGCAGACGCACCGCGGGGGTGCGTGACAATAGCTGGGCACGCGCGCCACGCAGCCGAGTGGAAATCGCGGTGTGTGTGTGTGTGTCGGGGGAGCGGTTCAAACCCAGCAGCCAGAGATCAATTCCCGCTCATGGCCAACATCGGTGGTGGATATATGAACGGGCGACTTAAATGAGTACCTGGTGCGGTGTGTAAACATTAGGCATCGTGGAGACAAAGGCGGCTGGGCATGGTGCTGTACGTGATTAGTGTAGTGCGCTACGAACCCATGACTAGCACCAGTGACATATATCTGAACCGGTCCTAGGCCTGTGTGTGTGCATATCCGTGAGCACGGCGGCGGTGCCGGTGTTGGCGACGGGAGGGGCTGGCTGAGGACATCACAGCGTGGCAGATGGAGACTAACAGGATTACAAATCCCCAGTAATTCTTACGAGCTAAATCCGAGCAGCGGGAGGTTAGAAATCAATTTGTCCCACCCGGCAAGAGTAATCAAATCAAACAAGATAGATACCCGCCCGCCGCCCGCCCGCGCGCACGCGCTCGCTCGACACTCGCGCGCCCGAGACGGCGTCTTTGTCAAGTTTTCCTTTTGACGTGCAGCTGCGGCGGCGTCGAGTGCTGTCATCCCATACTTGACCGGCGCACGACCAGCGGCGGCGCGTCTGCCGCTCGTCGCAGAGGTTTCGCGCATCGAGCCCAGCGGCCGCCCCGGTTAATACCGCGCGTGAATTTTCGCCGTAAACGCGTCGACACGGCGACGTGCCGTCCGCTCCATGCCGGCGTCATGGTCAAAATATGCCAAGCTGAAACAACTAAAATTATTAAAATATTTTAACCAGGTACGGCCCACTGAGCCGTATAGCTTTTCTCAGAAGCAACCTGCCCACAAATCATAGCTCAACGAAGTGGCTCGTCATGTGGAAATGTACAGCCGCCAAATGTTATCGTGAAAAACCGGAGGACCCGGAGAAAAATGCATGTTAAATCAAGGGGGAAAACCATGCAAACTCCAAATATACAGCAGGCGTCAGGGGTCGGGATCAAACCCACGACCTCCTCTATACCAGGTGAGGTAGTTAACATCTCCTAGCCACCGTGGCGAGATGCTAACCACCTCAGCTTGAAAACGACTCACAAATGACCACAATTGGGTGAAGCCACGTGGCAATATCTCCCTACCTTCCGTGAAACTACCGCAGGCCGTGCCCGTCCGTGAGACGTAGCATCTTCGTGATAGCCTCGTGCCGCGAGGGTGTCTGCCGCGAGCAGCAAACGCGCCGACGATTTTATTTGGGGGGCAGCACTGGTCAGAGTGCAAGACCGACAGACGACGGGGGGGGGAGGGGGGGCGTGGATCAGAGGTTGCAAACGGGTTTTGATTCCTTACCCGTACCCATACCTGGCCACACCAGGGTCGCAAACGGGTACCCGTACTCTACCCGATACCCGGCTACCCGGCCGGGTATCGGGTAGGGTACGCGTACCCGATTGCGACCTCTGGGATGAAGCCATGTTGCAGGCGCGGGTGGGTTGATTCTAGGAACTTGAATTGTGAGAAGAGACAAGACGTTGGGAAATGAGTGACAAACGGTGACTCACCAGTGACTCACGGCCTACCCGTACCCGGCCGCACCAGGGTCGCAAATGGGTACCTGTACCCGTACCCGGTCGGGTTACGGGTAGCCGGGTATCGGGTAAGGTACGGGTATCGGGTACCCGTTTGCGACCTCTGGCGTGGATAGGTGAGCGAGACCGCTTTGACTGCCGAGATTTGCTTAATTAGTTTTGTTTTGCATTTTTTCACGGCCGCGCCGTCGGCATCGTCGTGTCACGGGATGCAGACGTTGACACTGGGAACGCCGCCGCCGCCGCTGCCGCCGCCGCTGTCACAACAGGGGATGGGGCACGCAGGATGCTCCCTCGCTGACAGAATTCACCACCACAGCAGTCGGGGCCGACTCGTGATCTGGCACTCGCACTGTCAAACTAATCGTTCGTTTGAGAAATTGCACGTTTGCGTATTTCGTGTTGTGCCAACGCACGGAGCGCGTGTGGAGAAAACACAGGTGTATGAGGAGATGACACTCATCGGTGTCTTAGAATTAACCAGGAGACCGCTACGAGCACAAGTGAGACCCGGGTAAGCAAGGTTTCTGTCTTTAAGAATAATTTTTAACCTTTTTGGCAATACAACAGGAGGCGTTAAGATGTTCAAACACCAAACAGAAACCTTTTGCAAAGGAATCAAGTCCTGCATTAACCACACAGAGTACTTGCGGTGAACATATGCATTACCTTATTTTTTATTCTTTAATACTGGCAAAGAGGTCCGCTGATATACTCATGTTTATTGACTTAAATCGTATAATTTGGGCACGAGTAATTGATGAATTAGACAGCCGCGAGGTTTGGCTTCGTCCCCTGCAGCGGAGTCTGCTGTCTTGAGCACAGTGCGTTTCGTCTGTGTCCAGTGTCTGCACATTCCTGAGTTTGTTTCTTCTTTGATTCCTACAGTCATTAAAAAATAACTTTCTTTGCACCGAATCGCCCGGGACTCGCGCCCATTCCCGTCCAGTCTCGCAAGCTAAGCAGGCTGTGGGCCTGGACAGCGCTTGCTCGGGCAACCACGAAGCACAAAGCAGGTGGCTGTAGGCCGCTACGGGGGGGGGGGGGGGGTAGGCTACCACGCCGTGGGCAGCACCAGCGACCAGAGACCAGCACACTCCCCTATTGGAGCGTGCTCCACTCCCGCGGCTGACGCTCCACCGCCATCACCGACCTGCGCTGAGTGGCGCGCGGTCACGTTTCACGCGACCCACACCCCCCCCCCCTCCCCCACGCGTAGCGCACAGAAAGGCCCTCATCCAGTAGTGGGTCGGCAAAAACATGTACGTGCACGGACCCATCTACGTGGGTGTGCGAGTAAACCGAGGTATACTTATGGGGGGAGGGTGGGAGGGGGGAGGAAGAGGGTTATTTCTGTCCGCACTGTGGGCTGGTGGCATCTAGCGGCTGGGCCCTGCACTGCAACACCTGGCAGAGGTCAGGCAAACGTCTCCGGTGTGACCCCTCTCCCAACGGGATCTCGGGCCGTACTTGTTTGCCCATCTCTTCGCCCACCTACGCAGCTACTCCGTCAGGAAAGGCGAAGACAAAATGAACCCTGTATCGCTACGCTCTCCCACGTCAATGCTCTTCCGCCGTCGTGAAACATCACGCACGGACCGAACATGGTGAGGTTTGACCAAATACCCTCCATGGCCCGCATGGCGTGGGGAGGCCCTCATTCATCAGCGGACCGACGAAAGGTCCAAGTCCAGCAGTGACGGCGCTACACAAATGAAAACAAAGGCTCAGGGCCCCAAGCGGCTCAAGGGATCAATGATTCATAACACACTGGGGTGCGTCCAACATCAAATTCAAAATCCTAACAACCATCAACGAGCTAATTAACATTAACACGCCAATTAACCGGCGCTCCCATCTCTACCTGGCCAGCATATCTGTTTCGTCACCTCGCCGCGTCTCTCTCGTCACGTCCGCATCGTCTCTCATCTCGCCGCGTCTCCATCCGTCGTCCGGTGACGCCTCTTGTCAACGGCGGCTCAGAGGCGTCAACGCGGCGCGATTTACACGCTCCGCTATTGTTGTCGTTAAGCGCGATTGTTACGACCCGCTATTGTTGTCGTTAAGCGCGATTGTTACGAACCCGCTATTGTTGTGAACCATGTCAGCCCGCAGCGCCAAACAATCCCCTCGAGCGGTTAGCGACACGGTGTGCGGAGGCCTTCATCCAGCGGTGGATTGACAAAGAGCAAAGCCGCTAAAACCACGTACATCAACCACTTCACATGCCTCCTCAGATGGATTGGATTAACTTTTAAAACGTCGCGGCGAGGGGAGGGCAGGATGGGCAGAGAGAGAGAGAGAGAGGCGTTGAGGGGCTGAACAATGGAGTTCTCAAGCACGGGGCGACGCTCCCAGCCACGCGGTCGGCGCACGCGACGTGGACACAAGCAAGGGCTGCCGGCTCCGGTGGGGCGACGCATGCGTATTCTCACGCCTGTCTGTGCGTATGTGTGTAGGGTGGGGAGCGGCAGTGTAGCGGTTAGCGCGCCCCGCTACGAACCCGGCGACCCGGGTTTCGAATCCCGCTCACGGCCAACACCGGTGAAGATTATCTGAATCGGTCCTGGGCCTCCCCTAGGGCGGCTCAGCCTCAAATGGGTATCTGGTGTGGAGTGTAAACATCGCCACTAGAGAGACAAAGGCGGTCGGTGTGGTGCTGGCCACCCACCCCCTCGTGTACCGTTCCGGCCTTCATAGGTTCTCACAAACAGCACTTGCCCCAAAAGCCTGTTGACGCTATATAAGGGATCTTTGTCTTAGAATATATGTAGTGGTTAGTGTGTGTGTGTGTGCGTATATATAACGGTGAGTGCGCTGTGCTATGAACCCAGCAACCCGGGTTTGATTCCGATCACGGCCCGACACCACAACCAGTCGTGGGCTTCCCCTAGGTCGACTCAGCCTCAAACTAGTACCTGATGCTCAGCTTAATTTTGTTGTGGATTCTCTCATTCATTCACGACTTTTATTAGTCCGCGCGTTCGTTCACATGCTCGGCGTCATGGAGAGGAGCTGCTCACAAATGGGCAGGCTCATGTGTCAATTCGTTCTTGACTCAATCAGCACATCGTCCGTTTGTTTAACCGTCCGTCGGTCCGTTCGTTCGCCCACGCATTCGATCGGCGCAACCGGGCGGGAGCTGCTCTCGCATCGGGACAAGGTCAGCTGCTGGGTTTATTGTTGAGGGGAGAGTAAAAAGATGATGTGAGGGGGGGGGGGGTGTGGGGGGTGCGAGGGGGGGTGCGGGGGAGGCGGTGCATCGCTGGCACGGGGTGAACGGTGGGAGCGGATGGAGGGCACGGGTCGGGGAGGTCAAGGTTGAAACCGGAACGCCTTCTGCTCGGGGCAGCAGGAAGACTCCGCGTGTTCGCCTCCGCTGCGGGGCGGAGGACGACGACGGGCAACCCCGCCTCGGGGGAGAAGAAATCCGCGGAAGCCGGCCAGAGGGTGACAAAGGGGCAACCCGGCGTCGGGGAAAAGAAATCCGCGGAAGCCCGCGGGGCAGGCAGCCGCGACTCGCCGCACCGGCGAGCGGGTTTGGGGTGCCGCGATTTGCGCTGGCGACTCGTTTTGCGCCGCGTGATCATTGCTCGAGCGGAGCAGCTCTGTTCAACGGGTAAAGGAGCAGCCCTGCAAGTGCCTGGTCACGCCACTGCTGGTGGAAGGGCCTCCGCCAGAGGGAGCTTTAAAGAGCTCCTCTCGGAAGGAATGTTTGGGCTGTTCTACAACGTTGGCCAGATGTCTTGGAACAAGTGGAAGCACCCGCACCTTTATCCCACCGCACGCAACCTGCCGGTCAACTAAGGTGTACCCATACCCACTGCTGGTATACAAAGGTGCACACACTTATATAGTACAAATATAGTTAGTTAAATATATAGTACATTAAAAAGTCAACTACAGTCTTCAAGGGATGCTGCTATGGTGTAATGGTTCGCACACCAGGCTTGCAATCCAAAGGTCGGCAATTCGATTCGTACACTTTGGTCTTTTCGGTAAAGTGACGCAGGTAAAAAATTAAAATGAATTAAATCAGGACGTTTCGAAGCTTAAGTGTGTCTGAAACACACTTAAGCGGTTGTGCTTTCGCTAAGTTGTCCCCACCTGAAGAAGGACGCTTGTGTTGCGCCCGAAACGTCGTGATTTAATTTATTTAAAAAATGTACCTACGTGACTTTACCGAAAAAACCAAAGAGTATGAATCCTTGCAGTCACGAAAACTTCAAATCTAGAATTCGATTCGTGCCAGTTTTTTTTTTATCTGCTACCCACGCAGCAGTACAATGAATGGGTAAAGCAGTCAGTCGGCAGGTTGTGTGCGGTGGGATAAAGCGTGGGTGTGTGTGGGATGGGGGATGGGGGTACAGTCACTGGTTGAGTCGCCTATACTAAGAGAGCGGCTACATGAAAACACATCGACAAGTTTCCGTCGCCTAGCCTATCGCTATGACGTTCAATGAAAACATTCTGACGAAATTAGCACAGCACACAAGGCCTCGGCATTCCTACGCCCGGTCGCCCTCTCGCCCGGTCGCCCTCTCGCCCTCTCGTCCTCTCGCCCGCTCACCCTCTCATCCCCTCGCCCACCTGCCCACTCCTTTGGCCGACCGTTTGCGCGGAGGCTGGAGGAACGGGTGGGTCTGATTGATCGGCCCTAATGCTCCGTATTGAGCGGCCCGCGCGAGCGCTGGCCCACTGGCCCATGCAAGCCGACCTCGCGAGAAATCGGCGGGAGCTGCCTCCTCCTCCTCCTCCTCCCTGACCGCCGCCCGCTCAGCTTCCCCGCTCACCCGCCCGCCAAACAACCCTCCCCCCGCAAGCCATCCACCTTCACGCGCAGGAAACGTTTGCAAGCAACGACGAACACCGTGATGGTGAACACTGCGGCGATCCGTCGCCACGATTCAGGCTCGAGATTCAATCCAACACGAGGGTTCTCCGTTGTGTTGTTTTTTTTCTTGTCTCGTTTGTTCCGTGAAGACGACGTGCATCAGCTGTCTGTGACCTGCATGCAATTTGCCTACATTCCATTAACCGCAATCGATCCCCACTTGTATGAATGTATTTGTCTTTTGATCATGTAACATGTAGATGAAGGTGAAGGTGCAGCCATGCAATTTGTGTTCTTGGTTCTTTCGGTAAAGTCACGTAGAAGGGAAGTAATAAAATAATAAAAAAAAATAAAACATAATAAAACAATTCTCACGACGTTTCGGCCACAACGCAAGCCGCCTGAGGACGGCTGCTTGCGTTGTGGCCGAAACGTCATGAGAATTGTTTTATTATGTTTTATTTTATTTTTTATTTTATTACTTCCCTTCTACGTGACTTTACCGAAAGAACCAAGAAGATGAATCCCTGCAGTCACGAAAGCTTTAAATCGAAATGCAATTTGTGCTTGCCCACAGCCACTGCTGATGGAAAGGCCTCTCCACTCGGATAGGGAGCTCTAGAGGACCCCTATAGATGGTGCTCTGGCCTACTCCTCCACACACCGGTCAGAAATCTTGACAGAGGCGGGGAGAACCCGCCCTGTACTCCACCAAACCTGGCCTGTCCGTCGGCTGTGGCGTAATCCATGTCTACTGCAGGGTGCACTGCAGGGTGGAATTGCAGGGTGGGATGCTGGGTGAATTGCAGGGTGGGATGCTGGGTGAATTGCAGGGTGGGATGCTGGGAGGAATGCTGGATGGAATGCTGGGTGGATTGCAGGGTGGACTTCAGGGTGGACTTCAGGATGGAGAGAGGAAGTTTTCCCCGTCATTTCAACTGTTGCGCCACGAGATTGGATAGAAGCGGCGACCTCTGGATTGCAAGTCTGGGGGTGTGCGAAGCATTATACACCACGGGGAGCAACATCAACCCACCGTACAAGTTCTTACCAATGGCAAACGACCATAAATGGATACTGAATCGGCACACACGCGCGCGTGCACGTGCGCGAGTTGCTTCCGTCCCCTTCTAAAAAACAGGATGATACTTAAGCTTCTTCGGCACGGGCTCGCAGGAAACGGAAAGCCTTTCGCTTACCCCGGTGGCATCACGTACGTATACATTACCGGCCCGAGTGTAAATCTTAACCCCCCAAAAAAAACCACCCAGGTCTCCTTGGCTCAGAGCTGGAGAAATAAAGAAAGGCTCAGGCTCATGCGCGGTCGGTCATTAAGGGCCCATCCGTCTGTTAACAGATCCTTCCCCAAGCCTTCAGCGATTCTAAATCTCTCTCTCTCTCTCCGACGCAAGCGGTCAGCGAGCGCGACTTTCACCCCCCCTTCCTCCGCCTCCTCCAAACAGCGCGTGCTGCCCCCCCCCCCTCTCAACCTCCCTGTGCCCCTCTTGCCGTCTCACCACCGTCGCCCGCCCAGTCGCCCACCCAAGCCCTCCGACGGCGGTGCTGCGCTACTAAATCTGGGACACAGGGAGGGGGCGCGGGAGGGGGTCTTGGTGGTGATGTGGGGGGGGGTGCGTCGGGGGGTTCTGGCCAAAATTTACGTGCACCTCGGAGACAGCTTCATTTACCGGAGTTGGGTTGGTTCGAGCACCGAGCACTTCAAAGCCGCCCGCTAATCAGAAGCACTCGCGGGGAGAGAGTGACGGCGGAGGAGGCAAACTTGGGAGATTAAGATGATTCAGTGTGCGCGTGTGTGCGCGTGTGTGCGTGCGTGCGCGTGTGTGCGCATCAGTGTGCGCGTGTGTTGCGTGTGTGTGTGAGCTCGTGCGTGTGCGTGCGTGTGCGTGTGCGTGCGCGCGCCACGCGTGATTTACGTTGCGGTGACCGCGTGACCTCCGGTGAATGAGAGAAATATTCCAGCATTTTGTTTTAATTCTCAAGTTGGTCGAGCAGCCACAGGCTCTTGATCACGAGTCGGAATCTGGGCCAGGTCATCATCGTCACCGTCCGTCCATCACGCATCATCGTTCAGCGTAAGCAGTTGTCATCATCATCCATCACCGTCATTATCGGTCATTCTTACCATCAAACCGCATTTAATCGCAATCATCACCAAATACAACATTTTGTTTCTCCTTAATAAAGTTTCAAACCCTTGGGGGGGGGGGGGGGGGGTGGCCCAGGACACAGAAACTAAGGTGTGTAGCCACAAGAGAAGACCCGTGAAAATACAGACTCTACCCGTCCACAGGATTGTAGAATGTCCATGCGCTGCCCAACAATCGCTTGAACACGGGGGTCACTCAGAGAGAAGGCGCTGCGCCTACACGGAAATGCAGTGCTCGCTGCCCAATCGACACCTAAAGCAGTGAGCAGTGGTGTCAAGCACATGACCCACTCCCCGCTGGAGGGCAAAGTGGGCTTGGGCAAAGGGTGGTGACCGATGGACGACGCAGCGAGACTGATTGCGGCTCGACAAGGAAATGACGGTGTGGACAGGCCTTCATCCCAGCAGTGGATAGATCAAGGCTGATGATGATGATGATGACGGTAGTAGTGGGTAATTAATGCGATGATGACGGGAAGATCAGCGGTCACGATGACGATGACAACGATGACGACGACGGTGATGACGTGACTGTGACGATCACGTGATCACGGCAACGATGACCGATGAGATTTGGAAAGGTTTTGGACTCTTGGCGCTATTTTTCAAGATTGTTTTGTTTTAGTGAAGAGACTTAAGCCCCGAGTACGTAATAATTAGCTAAAATATTTTAGGGGAAGGGGGGGAGTGGAAGGTAAGTGATGATGAGAGAGACGATACACAATGACCCAAAAGTGATTTTTTTTTTCTTTTAAACCCCACACAATAACTTCTCTCTTTTACAACGTCGTTAACATTCCGACTCATTTTACAATAACTTATAATATCGTTTTACGGTTGCTAACGGCTCTCATTATGTTATTTTTAATATCCCTCCCCTTCGCAGCTTCCTCCAGCAGTGGAGTTTTTCAACGGGGGGGGGGGGGGGCGCCCGCCGTGGGGTTAACGAGGCTGCCCCCCCAGTCGCCGCCTCCAGCCACCCCCACCAGCCAGCCGCCCCCCATAACCGCCCACCCAGCCGCCCCCAATCCCAGTTGCCCCCCCATCAGCCGCCAACCACCCACCAGCCGCCCCCCAAGTTTGCCCCCTCCTCATCATCCACCCACCCACCAGCCGCCACCCCGAGCCGCCCCCACCGGTGCCCCCCCCCCAACCGCCCTTGTTTGAAGGGGAGATAACGTGCAGGGTTAAAGTCAGCGGAGCGACCCGCAGTAAAAAATCATCAGCGCCCAACCGGAACTAAAGCTACACTTTTCGCTCTTCCTGCTGGGAGGGAACTGCCGATGTCTCTGCTGATAACGAGCAATGCGCGCACACGCATGCACACGCACGTAGGCGGATACACACGCATGGACGCGGACACACACACACACACGCAGTATGCGGGCGTACGCACGCATATAATCGCAGTCACACGTGCATGCATACGCGCGTGCATACGCACACACGTGCAAAGACACGTGTGGACGGTGAAGATGATGATGATGACAGTGATGATGATGATGAGGAGGTGATGATGTATGGATCGGTGTGTGTGTGGGTCTGCCACTTGTGCCCAGCTGCTGTCTGGAAGTGACGTGGTGGTCGAGTATCAGAAGTTCATTTCGCGAGTTCAGCCCACCGAGCTAGAAAAAGCTCTTTTCCAAGGGCGACTCGCCCGGCAGAGAGCATCGATTGACTCGCTTGATGATGTGACGACGACGGTGAGAATGGTGAGGAGGTGGACGCGTGCGTGGTGCATTCGGTTATCCTGGCCGGCGGAGGCACGGGGGGATCGATTGGCGTGCGTGACGACGACGACGACGAGGCGATGCCACGGGTTGCGCGTGCATCTGTCCGCTCGCCCATCCTCTGTCGAGCGGAGGCGTGGGGATTGATGACACCAGAGGGCTGAGAGAGGAGCGGGCTTTGGGCTCCATTAGCTGGAGTCTCCGCCGAGGCAGCATTGCCATCACAATCGTTTATATTATTCATGCACGGCTTTCATCAGCCGTGCAAAGCCTCTCCTAGGCTTTTAACGCGGACGGACGGGGTGCAGCGTATTTTATATAAATAAATACACGCTCGTGGGCACGCCGACACACGGGCGCACGCCCGTACACGCGCCCTCAAAGACACACGTGTGTGCTCGCCCGCATACGAACATACATAGTGGAAGGCGCCTTGCAAATAAATGTAAATTATTATAATTATACACGCACGTACCCACTCACATATAAATGTATACACGCGCACACCCTGTAAGGCAAAGAACCCCCGTATAGCCTTAATATACTATTGGGGCAAGTGCCGTTATCGAGCACCTATGAAGGCCAGCACGGCACACTAGAGGGTGGGTGGCCAGCACCTCGCCCGGCCGCCTTTGTCTCCCCAGTGGCGATGTTTACACACCGCACCAGGTACTCAGGCCCAGGACTGGCGCAGATAATCGCCACTGGTGTTGGCCATGAGGGGGAATGGAACTTGGGTCAGTAGATTTGTAGCGCAGTGCACGAACTGTCCGACTACTCTGAAAGACACACAAAGACACTCGCTTGCATGCGTGCCCGTAACCGTCCACACGTTGAACACACATATGCAGACTGTGAAACATACATGCATGTATACACGAGCTCACTCGTATACACATTGCACGCACATTTAAAAACACTCACATATACACACTGATACAAGCTCGCATCTTCTCATAAACACATACAATCCGATCGGGACACAAACTTTACACACATACACCATCGCACAAACAATGCCCCACACACACGACATTCATATGCGCTCTCTCACATAACATACACACAATGTGACCTACACATTCTCACGTACATTCAGATAGTCACATATACACATACTTTCACATGCATGCATACAGACACATTAACAATCACACACATTCTCACAAGTACACACACACTCCCATAAACACAAACCCTCACATACACACACTCTCGTGCACACGCATATAAAGGCAAACATATAATAAACAAAAGACAAACATCCCCATATAGCCCCTAACTGACTGCTGGGGCAAGTGCTGTTATAGTGAGCACCTAGGCTGGCACTGTGCACGAGGGAGGGGGTGGGTGCCCGGACGCCCTTGTGTTTACAAAGCACACCAGAGTCAACCCAGGGGAGGTCCAGGAGCAGTTGAAATTTCCACTGTCACTGCTATTACCCGCGAGCGGGAAACGGACTCGGGATGTCGTCTTCGTAGCGTGGTGCGCGAGCCGCTGTCCCACGACTCCCGCGCGGTGTGCGAACCGTCCTTCTCCAGCTGGAACACGCACGTGAACACGCACGTGAACACGCACGTGAACCCAGCACAACACAGCACAAAGCGGACTCGTGTAGCTACGTCTGTGTGCGGCCGCATCTCAAGAGGCTGCGCAGACACAGCAGGCGTCATTTGTTCCGTGGGCAAGAGGAGGCGAGCCATGGACCAAGACGACAAGGAAGATCTTGAGCCTGGACTTGAACGGGCGTAGGGGGTCGACAGCACGGGTGGCTGGGGGAGGAGAAAGTTCCAGACGACGGGGGCAGCAGAGGAGAATGCGGGACCTCCCACCGAGCTGACCGGGGGCTTTGACAGAAGGCCTCTTGGTTGCGTGGAGGGGAGTAGAGAGATGAGATGGTGGAGAGGCAGGAGGGCGCGTGGAGGGGAGTAGAGTGAGATGAGGGGGGAGGTGGAGGCGATGCCACGGAGGAGCACAGAGACGGTGAGTACGATATTTAAACTGACCACGAATTACGAAACACACGTTCGCGCAAAAACACCTCGCAGCTACATCGATACTGCACGGGCACCCACGCAAACGCGCGCTGCGCGGCTCGCCAAACCTCCTGCCGCAGAGTGAGCGGCGGCGGGCAGCGCCGGCAGGGTGCGGGTGGGTGGTAGAGGTGATGGGGTGGGAGGTGGCGGTGGGAGGGTGGAGGGGAGAAGGGTTGAGGACAGAGTTCAGACCCCAATCCCGTGGCCCTGTGACCACCCAGGCACACAGGCAGGCAGCCAGGTAGGCAGGCAGGCAAGGCAGCAACCCTGCTGCTGTATATTTATTCAGCGCCGCCCCGGGGCCGCCCTCCCCAGATCCCACCGCGACCCCCAGGATCCGTCCCGGCTCGAGATGGGGCGCTCGTTTGTCTCACGTCCATTGTGCAAACTTCAAACAGAACGGAGCCGAGGCGCGGGCTGGGTGACGGCAAGGTCGGGAGGAGGGGGGGGGCAGCAGCGAATCTCCCTCGCCCCCCCCTCACTCCCTGCACCCCCCCGCCACACACTACCGCCCACTGCTTCGTACAGCGCGTGCATACGGAGGGGAAAACGAACCTGGCGAATGCGCGGAGGTTGTGGCGGTGACTACACGGACGGTGGGCGTCGGCCTTGGGTGTTGCTCACGGAATTAGCCGCAAAATTATTCGTCAACTAATTTTTTTTTGCAGTGAACGGGACGAAAATCACCGAGCACCGACGGACCCACGACCACTCATTGGGGACCGCAGCGCACGGAGGAGGACCACACACACAGTAACTGAATAGATAAGTGGATAAAAGATTTACTGAGTTCACCGATTGGCTTACTTGATAAAGAGGGGCAAGGGGGGGAAGGGCATTGCGTGCTGCTCAACACCAACATTTAACAACGAGAAGTTTTTGACTTGCTTCAGTCGACGAGACTCGGAGAGGATGACTCAGTGAAATCCACAAACTAAAATTCCGCAAGTTATCTTCGTCTAGACTAAGACCACGACTAAATATAAAGCATGCTGGCCACATCCCCGCTGGTTTTGGCGCAAGCCTCACGCATCAGCCCCTGGCAACCTCCCCCAAATGCAAAACTACCGGCCCTGGAGACCGGGGGAGGAGGGAGGGAGGAGGAGGAGGGAGGAGGAGGGGACGGTCTCTGCTTTGCATCACGGCGGAGACAGGCGGCGATTAAACCACAGACCGGCGGTGGCGGGCCGCCCCGATGACGCGCTCGCGCGCGTGAAGACGCGTGGGGACGTCTCGCGTGGAGATGGAGCGGTGCGTGCCTCGTCCGTCCCCCCACCCTCCTCACCCCCCACCCCCCACCGCATGTGCATGCCTCGAGCTGCAATGCCGCTTGGTGTGTCCATTAGATGTTATTGCATGTTGACAATTAAACACCCCCCCCCAACCACCACCATCCCTGTGTGTGTTTACACATTCACTTGAGCGTGACCCGCTATTCGCCTGGGGGCAAGCGCCGTCATCATTTTGAGCACCTTGCAAAAATGTTTCTTTGGGTGTTTCCGTGGCGGCGATCTGGAGGTCGCCGGTTCGATTCCATCTCCTGGCCGCGGCGGTTGAAACAACGGGTGTGGGGGGGGGGACATTTTTCCAAATTGCCTGGCGCCACCCATTTGTTGAACACGGCAGCATAGATGGGCACACGCCACTGTCGATCGGTAGGCAGTCGGGTAAAGTGTGGGTGGCTCCCACCTCTCCCGTTGAAGAGTAGGCCAAATAACCTCTGGAAGGGCTCTCCAGAGCGTGAGCAAGTACATGGAGGGACGCAACCTTCACAAATTTTGTTTTTGGGGTGGGGGGCGGGACTAGCATCCGTCACGTGAACATGGAATTTCCACCGCTGGCTCAAGACCCCCCAGTGGAGATGATGAGCAACTCTCCCCCACACACAGGCGCTTCGATTATATGTATCAAGATTTTTGTCCCTGGGTAGTAAGTGTTATTTTTTAATTGCTTATGCCTAAAAAGTACAGAAAACCAGGACTTAATGTGAAGGAAAGACGCAAATGCACACCACGTTCTCTCATTGAAAATAGGTAAATTTCAAAATATCACTGTCCTGGTCACAAAAGCAAAGTTTGTGGGGAATAATAGCCATTTTCTGCACTTTATAGGCACAAGCAATTAGGAAATAACACTTACTACCCTGGGACAAAAAATGTGTTTTGTTACACAAGTGGATTATTTCACATCGCTCAATATCCACTTCAGACCTCACAAGGTTCGTGCATGACCCTGGCCTATCCACAATGGACCACCCAGTAGCGCTGGCTTAACTGTCCGCACCCACGCTGATGAGACACAGGAAAGTCGAAGCCGGCTTCAGGGTTTGCCACTTTCAAGCGGAGGGATGCATCGTCCTCATCATCATCACCGGAATGCATTCATGCGGGGAGGGCCTGCTGGTCGATGCTTTAATCGTTTGAGTGATGAAGCAGCCACCTTGCCGTGCTTGTTTATTTGACGTGTGGCCGTGCGCATTTGCGGTCTTTGCATTTGAGTGGAGAGCGGTGGGGACAGCGGTTAGGGCGGCCGCGCTTATGAACCCAGATGCCTGCGTACGATTCCCAGCCGCGGCTAACATCAATGACAAGCGATATCCGAACCGGTTTGGCCCCCGCCCCCCGTTCATCGATTCGCCCAAAATTAGTAGCCGGTGTGCTGCGTGAACACAGCCACTGGGGAGACGAAAAGCGGCCATGCACGTCCTAATAGTTGCTCTCAAACAGAACTTGCCCCAAGTCTACATGGCCCCCACAGGCATTTTTGTTTTTGCCTCTCTCACGCGCGGCGCTCGCCCAACATCCATGTGTACGCGTGCGTGCGTGCGCTCGTTCCAATAAACTCCCTTCGGGAATCCCTTTTACGACTTTTCCCTGCCTAAGTGGAGCAGTATATCTGCTTTGTGTTACCAGTGCTCAAGTTTTACTGCTGAATCACCACCATCTCTACCTTCGCACACCGGCACATGCGGACCAACGACCCGCCGCCGGCCCAAACTACCAAAACCAAACGCACGAAACCGACGCGCCGAGGGACAAGCCAACGCACCGACGACGGAAGGAGGATAGTCCCCGCCACCCGTAGCGCTGCCCATCACTCCCCGCCGCCGCGTTACCGCCCCGCCGAGGTGGCACGCCCGGCGTGTCTCGTCAATCTTCTCGAAAAAAAGGCAATTTGCACGTGCATACGTCATGCGTGCTTGCACGTGTGCATCTGTAGAGGAATGAGACTGTGTGTAATTTTGCGGTGTGTAAACATCGGCACTGGGGAGACAAAGGCGGTCGTGCAACGGCGTTGGCCACCCACCCCCTCATTGGTGTGCTGCGTCGGCCTTTATAAGTACTTCTTACCGCAATAGTTAAAACAGTCCGTTAAAGGTTATCTGTACGTGCGTGTATCTGTGTCTGTGGGTGTGTGCGCGCGTAAAGTTTGCTGACGTGACCACGGCAGTACAAGCTAAACTGCAATGCATGATGGGCTTCGAAACATTCTGGCACACTTGAGTCTGGATGCGCGTTACCAACGGTGAGGAGCGGCAACGCCGTGGGGAACGGCGGCGCCGGGGGGAGCGACAACGCGATGACGCGGGGGAGCGGCAGAGGTCGCAACCGGGTACCCGATACCCGTACCCTACCCGATACCCGGCTACCCGTACCCGGCCGAGTACGGGTACAGGTAGCCGTTTGCGACCCTGGTGCGGCCGGGTACGGGTACGGGTAGGCCGTGAGTCACTGGTGAGTAACCGTTTGTCACTCATTTCGGGTAGGGTACGGGTAGGGAACGGGAAGCCGTACCCGGCCGGGTACGGGTACCCATTTGCGACCCTGGTGCGGCCGGGTACGGGTAAGGAATCAAAACCCGTTTGCGACCTCTGGGGAGCGGCCTCCTCACCTGCTTCTCCATAATGCGCATGAGCTCGCCGAGGGCCCTGTCAAGCGCCAGCACCTTGTTGTTTGGCCACGGGCCGCTCTCGTGGCTCTGCAGCTGCTTGTTGATGTCCTTCACCAGACGCTGGAGCCTGGAGGTGCGGCAAGAGACACGGTCACGCGCAAGCACACTCCATCGTTCCGTCGCCCGCCCGGTGAGGGGCGTGGGCTCCGCCGAGTTTTCGTCTCTCCCGTCGACAACTACCGGGCTGCGACGTCCGCCGAGTCTCGGGGGATTTCGTGCGGTCGTTGCGTGCGGGCCAAGCCAACAGCGCGCAGAGCGAGCGCGGTTACCCGGATTGAGAAATTCACCCATTGTGTGGACTGCACGCTTTAAGACTTGACTAGAACTCCACAGCCTGTCGTTGTTGACGAGACTCGGCTGCGAGTTGCAATAACACAACGCTGGCTACGTTAACACAGCCGCGCGGGCGCGCTTGCCCACTCGCTGCGTGCGTAAGCGGTGCGTGTCTCCGTCGCGCGCTCACTTGGCTTTGTAGGCCGACTCCGGGACTTGAACCTTTCCATCCAGAGACGCCTCGAATTCCTTGGCCCTGCCCGACAAAGAAATAAGATCAATTCAGGTCAAGAAGCCATGGTGGACAAATATTTTGATGCCACCATCACCACCACCGCAGCTCATCGCCACCAACTCTCTCTATCCGCTCGACCAGACCCCGCGCCTGCTGCTGCTGCTGCACAGGAGACACGTGGACGACCTCCAAGAGGTGACCTGGCGGTCTCCCAGCACCTGCTCTGCTCCCCAGCCTCGTCTAGCTCGCCAGGCCCTCCTACACCACCGCGCCTAACGTCTGCCACCCAGCGTAATATCCCGTCGCGGTGGGACCAGTGTGGAGACGCGTAACTACGTCTGCAACACCCTCCCTGCCGCGCACGCGCACACACACACACAGATCCCCTGTACAGTATTATGACTGTCAGGGCAATGGCTGTTAGCGAGGACCTTTTTAACAAGGTGGTGGTGTGGCCAACATGACGCCAGGCCGCCTTTGTCTCCCCAGGTAAAACGATGAGTTGACTCTAAGGAAGACCCAAGAAAAGTTCTGATACGAGTCGCCACTGATGCTAGCCGTGGCTGTGAATCTCACTCAAGGCTCAGAGTTCGCGTAGCGTGTTATTGTAAACCACTGCACCACCGCCGCTCCCCAACGTATAAAGATACATATTCCCCGTATATCTCACACAGAGGTTTGGGGCAAGTGCTGTTAAGTGAGCACCGCACCCGCTCATCTCTCTTCTCTTCCAAAGCTGTTTCCACAACAGAAACCGCGGAGAGACTAACGGCAAAAAAAGCGGTCACAGCCTCCCCCCGTCCACCGAGAACGTCGAGATTCGTCCACGACGCTCGTCCGCTACGACGCTCGCTCGGCGGGAGGTCCCTCGATCTTCCGTGCCGTTTGCTCGCACCGCCCCGGAACGGCGCGTTCCAAGCCGTGAATTTCGCTCGATACCAGACGTGATCATTTTTACACGCTTTTATTTAACTCACTCTGTTGTTGTTGTTGTCGTATCCTCAAATCTTGTAACTCCATTTTAACTCACTTCCCAATGTGGTATCGACTGCAAACTTGGTATACTTATGTCTTACTGATGACAATACTATATTCTATCATTATTTTTTTTAACAATCTTTTTACACACTTTCTATTAACTCACTGTTGTTGTTGTCGTATCCTCAAATCTTGTAACTCCATTTTAACCCACTTCCCAATGTGGTATCGACTGCAAACTGCGTATACTTATGTGATACTGATGACAATACTATATTCTATCATTAAAAATAAAAACATGTAAACCATCTGTTTTATATGTTTTGTTTCGGCTTGGGTCTAATTGTCCACGCTCAACTGACGTTGGCTGTAAATCACCACGGCCCCTTACGTTATGGCAAGCTTCGGGGCCACTTCCTGGAGTCGTGGAGTTCTGCCATTACTGGTACGGTACATTTCATTAAAGCATGTTTAAAAAAAAAGTATTTTTTAATATTACTTATTATTACAAGACCGGCGGACGAAATTGAGAATTGCTAAACGGGCATTTTGGTGCTTTTTGGCACCCAAAATTGTGGAACAGCTTACGAGGAAATGTTATCGATGCTCCCGGCAGTTCAAGACTTAAGACGTACTATTTTCAGATGGCGTATGAATAATTAAAATGAAGAGGATAAAAAGACAAGAGCAGACATCCAAGCACGTTTTATCTTTGTAATTTGGATTATTCTCGTTTGTTGTGTAATTTGCGATGTTTTTGAACACTGCAAACTTGGTCTGCGGCCGTTTCTGTACAGGCCCACTGTGCGGGCGGCACGAAGATGCACCGCATGGGAGGCGCGTCGCAAAAAACCAATGGCGATGATGACGAACCCCCTTCCCCCCCAGCCACCCGTGCTGTCGACTCCCTGCTGCCCCTGTTCCGAGTCCAAGCTCGGTGATGACCGACCAACCGACCAACCGACCAACCGACCAACCGACCAACCGACCAACCGACCAACCGACCGACCGCCCCTCACGCATCTACAAAATAAACAACAGCAGTGGCTCTTCCACTTCAGAGCGCGTGCGGAGAGGCCAGAAGAAGAGTGGCCTCTCCACGCGCTGTGCACGATGGCCACCGCCCCCGAACGGCACCCATCGTGAACGAACATTCTGTTCCGAGGCCACGGTGTTTACCATCGACGAACACGTCCCAGTTCTGTTGCCACCCGCGATCGGGCGATACTCGGGCACGAATTACCGAAAGACGACGCCGTGAAACATCGCATCTCCACGCCCGCCGTCCGCTGTGGCCGGTCGGGCCTCAACATTTTTTTCTTCTTTCGGTGTTATTACGTTGCCCGGGGATCTTCGGAACTATTTATAGGCATTGCGATAAGAGGCTAACGGCTCTGTAAATTCTTCCAGGTTCTGCTTCGCCTCCTCTTGTTGAATTGGAAGAACGACCGAGGCGTCATTCCCCGAAGGAGGTATTTCAAGTTTCCGCGCAAACATTCCAGCAAATAGTGCGCGGATTTTCGGCAAATTGGATCCGACAACTGAACCCCGCTTCGTTACCGACCAAGTGGATAGTTCGGGGCCGATGCCGATGATAGAAATACATCCAAGCGTGTGATAGAAATACGCTGATCCCTCGGTTAACGATATTAATTTGGAGCAGAAAAACCCATCTTTAATTTAAATTATCATAAATATAATTATAGGAAATACATGTTAAAGGCTTAATTTGTTCCAAAACGATCGGAAGTTGACCTTTTTCACCATAAAAAAACATAGTTTATATTTAAAAATGCAATTTTTATAAATAAACGGTATAAGAACATATTAAAGCATTAATATTAATAGCAACATGGGTAAATAAAGATTAAATAGAGCTTAACATAAGAACTAAGAAGATGAATGACTTAAAGGGTTGATGGAGAAGTTGGGGTGGGAGAAACGTTTTTTTTTTGCAAGGAGACCCTCCTTCCATCAGAACCTCTGGATGTTCAGAGGTGGTGGAGGTTGAGGGGTCAAAAAAAGGCGTCGCTGATTGGCTGAGGTCTGCAGCAAAGCAAACGTTAGCAGCGCTCCGATTGGCCGAAATCGGCGGGTCCGTGTGATAACGTAAACATATCGTTGATCGAAAATGCATCGTTAGCAGAAGCAATGGGACCCTATGGGCGGCGAATCGTGAATCGAAATGTCGTTAATCATTGGCATCGTACACCGAAGGACCACTGCATATCTACGGTATGTTCGCAGGCAGTAATTGACTAATGAACTTCAACTGGCAGGCACCTTGATCAGGAGGTTGGGGATTTGCGAAGGCGAGTACCGCTGTGTGGCGGTTGTCCTACGAAGAGACTCGCCCCCTGCCACAGGAATGTAGAATTCCCACTGTGGGCTCAGGCCCGCAAACAGGAGGTAACCACCGCTTCAATGCTCACCTGAGCAACAAAATCTCACTGACGAACGAACTTTGACCTTCAACACGCGACTGGGGGGGGGGGAAGGAAACCCCAGGGCGGCCACTCGCTGGAGACGAGATGTGCGACGGGTTCGCGGGACCGCCCGTCACGGGCCAACCGTGTTTGGCTTACATGGTGTGTGTGTGTGGGTGGGGGACGGCATTGAAATCGGGGTGAAACGAGATTGTCGCAACCGCTCATAAACCCAGGCATGTGTCCCCACGACTTCTGTGAGCATTTAAAAAAAATAAAAAAAAACGAGCCAATAAATCAATCCCCGACGGGATTTAGGGCCTTTAATCGTGTGTCCTCAGAAGTGTGCCGACTCAACTGCCTCCTCTCTTCAGCCAAACCTCACCGCATTTACTGCTATGCCCGCCTCGGCAACGGCGGCTGGCGGCGTCGGCTGCCGACGGTTCGGCAAAACGCCCCCGAGCGGTCTGCGCACCTAACCAGCTATCGCTGTCAGCGGCATTAATCATAATAACGAATCGTTTCCGATTGGATGGGATGGCGCCACACGTGTCTCCCCCGCCGAGTGCCCTTGTGATCCCGCGATCCAGGACGTTATGCGCATAAGAGCTTCGAGCCACAAGGCGTGTCGGGGGTTTAACCCGCGCAATGCTGCGGTTGTACAAAGGACGGTGTCCGCTCGCCCTCTCGCTAACCCGCCCGCCCACCCGCTCGCCCGCCTGCCCGCCCGCTTGCCCGTTCGCCTGCCCGCCCGCCCGCTCGCCCGCCCGCTCGCCCGCCCACCCGCTCACTAGCCCGCTCGAGGCCGTTCAACGACTTCAGATGCACATTTCCAGACACTTCGAAAGACGTGGGTAATCGCTTGTGTAAGCGGCTTTTTACCAGAGTCCTCACTAAACCGACCAATTAGGACTGCCTCTTCTTTCGTATAGCTGATGAAAGATGCAGAGCAGCAGCAACAATTTCACATTTACGGTGGTCAAGCCAAATAATCGCGTCAGGACGAGCCGAGCGTATCGCTGCGATGTCTCCTTCATATTTGTGGATCGGGCATTGCGTCGTTGTACGTTGTATGGTCTGTTCTGGATGGCCAAAGTCGCACACTGCCATGGTTTGTGCAGTGGACGCGATTTAGTGTGGACAATGAGCTTCGTGGAAGGTCAAACCCTGGGATCTTTTGCGTTGGGACTTTCACTGGACTGCTGTTCAGACGCAAACAACATGTCCGTCATTTTCAATAAGCGGAGAAACGCTCATCACATATCAGTGTCAGACGTAGATGAACTAGATTAACTGAATTTTTACTGGTAGGAACCTCCTGGTTACACCAGCCCACAGGGGATTATTGTGTCCGTCGTGCAAAAAGGGGTTGGGTGGGGAGGGGCTGGGTGGGGAGGGTGGGGCTGGGTGGGGGGTGAGAGGGGTGGGGCTGGGTGGGGAGGGGCTGGTCACCCCGTTGTGCCCTTATAAAACTCAACGTTTAACCTACTCACGCCGGCTTGTGCCCGCCCTCACAGTCGGGCATATTTGCGGAATACACCACGCCGCCGTTGACCCTGGCCATTGACCGAGCAACCCAACGTTCCTACCAACTCCCTCCGCAGGAATGTGTTTTATCCACGCTGGGATGGCGGCGATGTTGCATTCAGTTTTGCGTGTCAAGCCGCTGGATTATTCCGTAGAGGGGCCATGCCTATTCTTACGATGCCCTTTGGAACTTTTGACGGTGAGGTTGCCCTCACCTGTCGACCGTCTCCCGGGTACAAGGGACGCTGCGTGAAGATGCGACAGACTGGCATCGCTCGTTAATCCAGGCGTCAAGTCGTGGGCAGTGACATCTACTCACCGCGGGACATCGTGCCTGGTCATCGCAGGGCTGCACCGTTAACTTTCATCGCTCTGACTTCACCAAGTTATTCCAATCAATTCCTGCAGTTCACGTCTATCGATTGTTAAAATGGCCATGCCTTCAGGAAATCTGACGTGGTTAATAATTTCTGCAATTACAGCAACGCCTTTATTTATGCGGGAACCAATATTCACCTTCCAATGTAGTTGTGAATAACGCTGGGAAAGCGTGTCTTCTCCTGCGATTCTCCCTCCGGGCTGAATGCTGGTATTGGTTTGACCTACAGGCTTTCACAACCAACACTATGGTTCATGATCGGTTTCTTTTGGGTTAGATCATCGTTTGAACTCCCGACGATGCTGGCTGTAATTTCCAAAGAAACGTCTTCGCACAAAAACAGTGAACATTTTTTCCTTGCTTTGCAACATTCACCCTCCCCCGGTGTTTCTGATACATAAAATCAATTGGCACATTTTCCCACAACGTCACATCTCGATTTGATGGGCTCTGTCATCAAGTGATGGAGGGCTAACGCTAAATATTGACATTATACCAACACACTCTAACCCAAAATAAACCAATTATTAACCTCCAAATATGACTTTGTAATCGAGTACCAAACCCAGAATGGTCGTTACCGGTCCAGTAATTGTGTTGAATCAATCCCGCTGAAATGATGTACTCCCAGAAGGCCGTGAGGCTGATGGGATGTGCAAAAAAAAAAAATACTTTTTACTAATATTACGACGGAGGGTTCAGATGTGCGCAGGAGGCCTATTGGGTGCCGAGTTATTTTTCTACTAGACAAGATCCCCTTGGTTGCTTTTAGGTTGCGTCTTCGACTGGTTTGTTGGGGGGCGAGGTCACTTTGCGGCGGGGGCGAGTCCCTCCTGCAATAGTCAGCAGTCCGGCTTGAGTGCGCCGCGCTTTCACCGCATGTCGTTCCAAGATCATTCTGGTTTTAGGGGGAGAAAAAACCCCCAAAAATATCGACCGTCTGACCGAGCGACCGACAAAGGTGACTTAAAAACCCAGTGAGCAGCATGGTTAAGTAAAAAAAAACTCAGAACATCTGAAGAAAAACAAGATAAATGCTCTGGACTGTGCATGGCGGCTTGTTTGAAAGGACCTGGAGCCATTTCATAAACCAAATGTCTCTCGGCGAACGTGATCATTTTTCTTTCCTTGGCCTTTTCTAAAGTTTTTTTTTCTTTCTCCCCCCGTCTTTCTCTCTTTCAGTCGTCCTCCTTAAAGAGAAAAAAAAAAAAACACCTCCTCCTCGTTCTCTCCGTCACTCAGCAGGACGATCTCTGGGCGACAGACGCTCGGTCGCGTCGCGCGTCGCTGTTTTGGCAACGGATCGCGCGGCGCGAGAACTGGAGCTCTTTGTGTGTTTTTTTTTCCCTCTCTCCCTCCGCCGCCGAGGAACACACTGCTCGTGTTGTTCGCGCTCTCGTGCGACATCGCCGACAACGCGGACGACACATTCCGCTCGCTCGCCCGGTACAAGGTGACGTCACCTTGGCGCTTGTACCAGGCTAGGTGCAACTTGGAGGCCGCGTGGAGTGTCCAAGGCTCGCTCGCAGGAGATGGCGGAAAAGATGCTGATGGGTTGTAATAATAATGCCGAAATATTTATCCAGCAAAGATTCAAAGAGTCTTATTTTTCAGGATGGTCCTGCTGCTTTGTGATGCTTGGCGATGACGATTTTGGGGATGTGGGAGGGAAACGCTGGAGAATCCGGAGACATTTATTCTCTCGACCTTTTCGCCACTCACTGCTGCGGGCCCCTCGGCGAATTTGATCGGTCGTCGCGATCGCGAACGACACGCCGTCGTTTAACTTTCCCCGCCGCTGCGCGAACACTCGCTCAGAAGTGGACGAAGCAGTCGCAGGGCGACGGGGACTAAGCCGCGCGATATCGAGAGCGATCCGGTCGATAACCTCGACGCTCGCGGGCGCGGCCGACCCGATTGGCAATCGCCACGCAGACGACCGCAGCAGCACGGTGGGAAAAGTGGAAGGGCGGTCGACGAGCCGAGAAGCAGCGGGGGCCCCGCGCTTCCCACCGACGCGGGCCTTTTGCCTCGGTTCCCAGGGCAGGATTGGCAGCGGCGGCGTTTAGGCCAAGCGACGGTGACACAACCGCAGGGCTGGATGATGAATAGCGGTCGTACGCTAATGTTTGTGTTACCGAGCCACTAAAAATAAGCCAGTTGGAACTGACGATTTCTGAACTGTGGAAAAACAAATGGAATATATGCGCGTGTCATTTTCATCACCATCAGCCACGATCTATACACAGCTGGATGAAGGCCTCCTCCGCAAGCCGTCACCATCTCAGAGTCTCGTGATGCAACAATCCGTCCGGCTCCCGCAGACGGGCAGATTTCATCGCGCAAGTCACAGAAAACGTGAACATCGGTGCCAATTCACCCCTCCCCTCCCATCCCAGACCCCCCCACTCCACCGCCCCCCTTCCGTTTCGCGGCACACGGCCAACTCTGAAACGTCACTCCGTCGCTCGGGTTACCACGACAGCGGTAATTTAGCGAGTGCCAACATATACGCGTGGCATCCTAGCCGGGGCACCCTGAAAAGCCCACCACCAACACCGCCACCACCAACACCGCCACCCACCACCGTAACCACCGCTACCACCGCCACCACCACCGCCACAGCCGCCACCACCACCTCCACCACTGCCACAGCCGCCGCCACCACCACCGCCATCACCACCGTCGCCGCCACCACTGCCACTGCGTGCTTGACTATCTCCCCGCGCCGCCCCTCTCCCTCCGTCTTCCATCACCGCCGCCGCCTTCCACCTTTCTCCAAGCAGCAGCGCCACACCGCCCCCATCGCCCCCCAAAGCCTTGACTGAAGATGAGCGATAGTCGCTGATAAGGGGCAGCACAGACGAAGCATTGTGTCGTGGTGCAGCTCGCGTCCGAGATGCGTTTCACGTCGGTGAGGATGAGGAGAAACTTGAAATTGGGTTGAACAAAAGAGGCATGAGAATGTCGTGTTTCATTTCCAGACTGTAACCATTCGGGGCGAGTCTGTCTGTAGGGCAGCCATAGATGAATTCTCCACAAAGTGGTACCGATTTTAGGCACCGAGGAAGGATGATGGGTCGAGTGAACCCCCAACCAGGATTTGAACTCTCACCTTTCCGTTTGGGAACCTGGCCGGTTCCGTATGGGATCTTTAATATAGGACACTAGTTATAACGAGCTATATTCCTATAACGAAATAGATGGGCAGATTAAATAATCATAAAAAATAGAAATGCGTACCAGTATTCACTCACTCGACTCAATTTCCCAAGCTCCGTGGTCCTCTGTATATTAAGTTGTTTTCTGCCAATTAATGAGTGTTTACACATGCGGGAGGAAACTGGAGCACCCGCAGAAAGCTGACATACGCGAGGGGGCAACACTCTATCCCAAACAGATGGAACGGGTCGCCATGCCCTGGTGAGCCAGGGTATGGCTTTCCCCGACCGCTCACAGGAAGGGGAGTTTCACAACATGATGTGTGATTCACCAACCCTCGCCTCCACAGCACAGGATATGGGCCATGTGGATAGCCACCACCACCACCGCCACCACCACCGCCCGGCTATAAACGCCTAAGACAACTATACACAAACACACAGAGATTACAACCCAGGGGGGGAGACTTAGAAGCGTACACAAAGACACTCGTACACACACAGGCAAGACTAACATCGCGTGTGTCTCGGCCATGCACACGGACAGTAGAACTAACCCAATACGCATGACCTGAGCGATGCTCTGGAAGGGCTAGAGAACTGAACTTTGCAGTCAAATCTCTGTGATTACAACAGGGAAGGAAAAAAAAAACACGTGACATTTGGGCCTTCAAAAGTTGGGGCGGGATTTAAGTCTGGTAACAAACACTTACTAAACGTATGCACCTCGGCTGCCAGAATGTGCTCCCTGGACAGAAGCTCCCTTCGTGCTGCTGTCCGGATATGGAAACGGCGTCCCTGAACGCATTGTCGGCACGAGATCACTGGTTCTGCCGAGCTCACACACGGGACATCTCCTAGCTGCAACACACGCCTTGTAGGGACCGAGACTTTGAGCTGCAGTGAACCGATGATTATGCCGATTAGATGTCCTAAAGTCTGATACTGTTGTTCACAATTGCACCCAATAATAATTGAAACATAAATAAATGAATTCGCCGGCGAATGGAGTAAGGTGTCGTACTGCGGGACAGGCCATTTAACGGTGATGAAAAGTGGACGAAGCCCATGACAAAGATTCCCCCTTGGACCTATGACGGCCGACATGGCACAGGAGGGGGTGGTGTGGCGAGCACCATGCTCGACAGCATTTGTCTCCCCAGTGCTGTGTATGTTTATACACTGCACAAGGTACTTGTTTATGGCCGAGTCGACCTAAAGGCAAGGGCCAGGATCGGTTTATACATTCACCACCGTTACTGGTCGCGAGCGAGAATTTAACTCGGGTGGCCGGGTTCGTAGCGCAGAACGCTAAACACTGCGCCATCACCCCCCCCCACACTCACACAGAGATGGCCCAACCAGTGGGATAAATGAGGGAAGGTCCTCAATGGCAGTGGTGTGGTGGGAACGCTGCATTGGGCTGGGCGGAGCCGCCCCGTCTGCCGCAGGCCCCGGGGTTTACGGACGGCCGAGCGACCCTTGACCCTGAACCCTGACCCCTCCCCGTCTATCCTCACTGGCAGGTGCAGGTGGTGGAGTGGGGGGGAGGGAGGCGTGGGGAGGGGTGGGTTGTGGGGGGGGAGGAGGGCTGACCAAGTGGTCGGGGGAGAAGGCTGGCATCCGTGCAAAAATATTTCCCAAGAAAGGTGACGGAAGTTTCATATAATTCCCACGGGATTGACGAAACACTTTCAAGAGCGAATGCCTCTGGCTTTGTATGGATTTGTACGGATTTGGGGTGAGAGGTCGGATGACGAGAGGAAGCCTCCACAACTCAAGGCGCAAGCGGCGGCCGTCGGTGCTGCGGTGCTTTGGCTGCGCCGCGTCCCAGGCGGCCCCCGACTCGAGGAGGCCGAAGCGGAGCACGTGCCCACGTTTAGAGACATCTTCGAAATTGACGGTTCAGATAATTAAGTGGGGCCTGGGCAGGACGCGTCGCCGTAAGGGACGATTCGCCGGTGGTCAAGACCAAAGTCGGAGAGATGGAGCGATCAAATCAGCTCGAGTGACGGTGTCCGTATGGTTTGTTGCATCGCGGGAGAACGGCGAGAGATGGCGACGGCTCGGAGAGGGCCTTCGTCCACCAGTGGAAAGATCGCGATTGATGGTGATGACGATGGCATCGATGGGAGTACGGACAAACACGCTTCCCATCGTTGTTGTGACGCCTAAAGGCGAGGGTCTAGAACTGAACGAACTGTTGCTTGCAATTGATTGCATGCAACTAGAATCGCTTATACGTGGACGTCTCTGCGATGGGAGACGTACTTGCGCGTGCGCGCGCGCACACGCACGTACATACACGTGACAGATCGCTCAGGTGTGACGGTGCCTGTAGGGCAGCCGAGCAAGCGGGATCGCCCGCGGAAGGGGGAGGAATGTGGGGGAACCGTGAGAGCTGCCGTGCCGTGCCGATGCTACGACACACACCGTACGATGCGAGGTTCACGATGATCGTGCCGCCTGCTTTGAAAGATATCCTTTCGTTGGGATTATCACGGCTCATTATTATTTCATATTTGATTTCTTACCAATATATGGAATAACAAGGACGTGAAGTGATGGTCTAAAGTTCTATCTGGGGCAATTTACGGCACAGTGGTTTGTACGCTGTCATAATTTTCGTAGTTTGCTTAATTACGTAACTATTTTATCGCATAACTGACAGGACGTGTGATAAGCAAAACAGATTGTAACGATTAGAAAAGATATACCGGGCTGAAGTTGAGTGAACTGCAGTGGAAGAACCTGAACACAATATTTGTTTGCTATGGGGGTTCAGAAAAGCACAAAGGATGATTCGTTAAAACAGTCAAATACCAATTCAACACGTAGGTAGGCCTTTCGCCACCAAGTATTGTGATTCATAATTAATTTATGCTCTTTAAGCTGCATCCAAAGTGTGCTTATTGTTGGCCGTTGATCGACAAAAACAAACAAAATAAAACCCCCAAACAAATCGGAGGCCACCTGAGCAGACGAGCTTGGCGGCTTGCGCCGGAGATCCTTGAAACGTCGCCCGCTCCGACCGCGGGGCGGGCGACGCTCCGCGGGACCCTCGCATCACGCACCGCCGCACACGCTGACGTGCGCGTCGCCCCCGCTCTCTCCTGCTGCCGCTCCCCCCCATCCCGGAAACTCCTTAACCCCACCCCACCTAACCCCCCCAAACCCCCCCCCCCCACCCACCCCGCGACATTCATCACTCAAGGTCACGTCGAGAAAATGAAATTAAGCGTGGCACACCGCGCTCCCACCACCGTAGCTCTTAGATTTTTAAAGGCGCACTCAGGTTATTAAGACGATGCAGTTGTGCGTCTCCCGTTCCCTCCGACGTCGCACGAGTTCGGGCAGGGGGGGGGGGGGCGACGAGACGAAGGTGTAGCTAATAACGGTAACGATGATGATGATGATTATACAAATGTCAAGCTAAGGTAAACGTCGCGGGAGGCAGCTGCAGCGCTCATCACCCCCAGCAAGTCCCGAGACTCAGGAAGGAGGATCCTGCACAACTAGGATGGGTCGGGGTAATTTCATGAGCGAGTGCTTTCATGCCGGGAGGAAACTGGAGCTCCCGGAGAAAACCCACCGCCGCACGAGGGGAGACGCTCTGCAAACTCCACGCACACAGCAGCTGACAAGCCCCCGGTGGTCATTCGTTCAAAGAGAAAAACGAGTCTCAAACGTACTTAGCTTCCGACATCCGACAAGGTAGGGTGTGAGGCCAACCCACGTTGACACGGCAGGTAAGGGTGCAGACCCTGCAATTCTTGCTTTCTCCTGCCACTGCTAGAGAAGCCCTCCAGAGGGAATTCTCTTGGCCTAATCTCCAAAGCCGGTGAGACATCTCGTAAGAGGGCGAGAGTGCCTCCCCACGCTTTACCCCGACCACGCGGGACCTGTCGATGGACTCACTGCGCCGTGCCCGTGCGCACGAACGGGGGACAGAAGGTGGGCGGTGTGGTGGGCGGGGGCGGTGCGAAACAACTTCAGAAATTCGCCTCTCGATTCGAGTCGAGCGCGCCGACCTATCATCGCGTAACGAGCGAGCGAGTGGCCGCCGTGCTTTTAGGCCTCCGCTGAAAATAAAGAACAAAAATATATCAGAAGGAATAAACAAGGATGCCTTGCAACTTGGGAAGAAGTGTAAAAAAAAAGAAATAAAGATCCCTAGCACCTTTAAATAAAGCAATTTGTTTAAACTGCACATTACATTATGTTTGGCAGCGCCGGTGATTTACGGGGGGAGCGAACGGGGCCACGACTCAAAACCTGTTACGAAAAAACCCCCCCAAAACAAACGACGCGTGCTCCCCTCCCCGTCCCGTCGCCCCCTCCCCGGGGCGATCGATCCCGAGCGGGGAGACTGCTTTCATTATTAAATCGATAACCCCAGCATTCGGCGAAAAATAATTTACCGCCACCGAGTAGCCCCGAACGATCTCGGGGCCACGCAAGCGCAACCTCTATTCTGCTACCTCCGCCCCCGCCCCACCCCTCCCTCGTCTGCCCTCTCACCTACCGCTATCACCCCCTCCCCCCCTCAGCCACAACCGCCACTACTGCTACCGCCACCGCCATTCTGCTTTCACACAGATCCCTTAATGGAGCCAATTTCATTATTTTTCTCTCCCTCCCTCCCTCCGCCCCTCCCTTGTTGGTCGGTTTTTTTGTTTGGGGGGGTGACAGTTACGTCTGGTTTCAAACGACGACGCAATCGGCGCTGCGGCACAAACCCCCCGCGAGATAAGAAGCATCGTGTGGCTGTCCCTCTGCTCAAAGTGGCCCGTAATTAGGATGATTGAGGAGGAGAAAAAAAGGTGGAGGATGGAAGCGGAGGAGGTGGTAAAAGCGCGGGCCTGGAAAGGGGGACGTGGAAGCGGGTGGTGGTGGTGGTGGCGGTGTCGATGGTGGTGGGTGGTGGCAGTGTTGGTGGTGGGAGGGCGAACGCTCACAATTAACGGGCGCACGATGATGAGACAAATGCGGTCCTCGATCGCAGCACACCCGGCGTGGAGGAGAACGGTTTTGAATCCGTGTCAATGACCGTCTATGACACACGTGCACCCAACAGGAGTGGACATTGCCAAGGGAAATGCAGCAAAATATAATACTTAACACTGAGATAGGGACGAGCCACGGCCAGACGGGACGAGGGCCGCTGGGGCGAGACTCACGGCGGCACTCCAATGAGGAACGCTCCCCGCGGAGATGGAGCGACGAATTCGAGGGCGTCACGGTGGCAAGATGTCAACTGCCTCGCCTGATATACAGGAGGTTGTGGGTTCGATCTCGAACCTACTGGATATTTGGAAATTTGGTGTCCATCTCTCCCCGTGGTCGCGTGGATTTTTCCCCTCCACGTTTAGAATCAACGTGCGTTCATAGAGTATTTGGCTAATGCAAAAAAACATCCACGTGATAAGCCACTACGTTGAGCTCGCATTTGAGGCCAGGTCCCTTCTTAAAAAGAGCTACATAGCTCAGTGGGCTTCACCAGGAAAATTGAAAATAGTTTTTTAGTTTTGAATTCAAGATCACATGCAGGTACTCGGTGGATCATTGCATCATGAGCCAGGAGAGAGATGGCGATCGCTGTGGGGAGGCTTTTATACAGCAGTGGGTTGATCAAGGCCGGTGATGACGCTGGTGTGGTCAATTTCAAACAAAGGCTTCTGGGTAACATTATCCTGCCCTATTACAAGTCGCAATGGTTGACAGATTAATCATCGTTTGTTTTAAGCGAATTACATTGTTTGGAACAAACCGCCTGTGTTTTTAATTACTTATTAATCTTTAGTGCAATTTAATCGGAAGAAAACATTTTCATTTGTGCGTGGAGTGACAGACGCCCTCGCCTTTGCCTGCCTTCAACGCTATTCATGAGCCGAGCGTATTTTCACAGCTGTTTGGCCTTGTCCATAATTTACCTCTGCACCGCCCCCCACCCACCCACCCACTCAACCCCCACTCATTCACCTCCCCACCACTTTAACTGCACCGGCGAGCGTTCCCGTTCCGTCGGCTGGTGGCAATTTCCATGCGAAATTACCCCGCGCTCCGCGAGGCACGATACGAGCGGCAATTACGGTACCCGTAACGAGCGGACCCAGAGAGAGGGAGCGCGTCGGAAATAAACAAATAAGCTGCCGCTGTGACAACAGAAGGAGCCTTCGCAAACATGCCCCTAAGCAGCCGTGCCCCCCCCTTCCGTAATCGTGCCCCCCCCTATGCAACCGTGCCCCCGACGGACAGCGCCGGGGCAAGTCCAGCGTCGACCGCCAAGGCGTGCGGGGCGCGGCGACCCCCGTCTGAGGGTACCGCACACGCGACCCCTATTCATTTGTTTTCATTGTTTACGAGGGAAAGGCGCAGCCCTGCAGTGTCTCGCTCGCGCCACTGCTGACAGAGGGCCCTCCGCTACAGGGTATGTTGGCCTCCTCTTCCACGTCTTGGTTAGACATCTTAGAAGAGTTGACACGGTGCCGATGCTTTACACCGCCGCCGCCGCCGCCACCACCAACCACAACACACGATCTGACGAACCATTTCAACCGCCGCGCCAGGAGATCGGGGGCGAACCGGCGACCTCTGGGGGTGCAAGTTCAACGCGCCGGAGCGCTGCCTCCAACCACTGTGGCAGCGTCCGTTTAATTGCCATTTCAAACAAAAATAATAGTCCGTGAACAATGCAGCGAATTCTGAGATGACGGCCGAGGGTCGCGTGCTGCGGATCGTGATGCGACGAAACTGGCGCTCAGAACGGTGGGGGGGAGGGGTCAGTTTCTTGGCTGCAAAACCGCAGGGCTAATAATCCGTACGGAAATAAATAATCGAGCCCTCCGCCGCCGTACTTCGCCAGCTCGAGCGGCGATGATGCCAAAATGCGCAATCGCCCATCTTAGCGTCAAAATGATTGAAGTTTTCGGTTGAGGTTTGGCCAATTGCGCAAGATTACGGTGCGCGCGCGCCCGTGTATGCGCGGCAGACGCGACAACACGCGCGTGTGTGTGTGTGCGTGTGTCTGTGCGTGCGTTCGCCGGGCATGGTGCTGTCCACCCACCCACCTAGTGGGCCGTTGCGCCGGCCTTCATAGGCGCTCGCGAACAGCACTTGCCCTAACAGTCCGTTAAAAGGCCATAATGGGGCACCTTTGTCTTTTGCGCGCGTTCGCCCACTTCACGCACACACACTGGTGGGGGCGGGGGGGGGGCGTGTGCCGTCGCACGTGTTTAATCACAGAGGAGTGCGAGCGTGCACTCGCGCACACAGACGTCAAAGATCCCCCGTGTAGCCTCAACAGACGTGTGGGGCGAGTGCTGCTCACGAGGCACCTACGAAGGCCGTCACGGCACGCACGAGGGAGCGCACGAGCAGTGGTGTTGCGGCCGGAGCGATGTTTTTTTTTTTACGCAGAGGAAAAAGCCTCAATTGAGTCTCGAGACCAATTCTCAGGAGGGTCCTGCGGCACGAGATGTGAGAGGTGTGAATGAAAGCCCACCGAGAAAACGCCGAGCATGAGAGGGAAATCACACTGGAATGCAACAGAGATCGGTGAACAAACCCACTCTTACTTTGCTGCCTATTTGCAATGGACTTTGCGAGCATCACAGGTGCACGTGTAGCGTTAGCGGGCAGTTCAATGTTGATTCCGCACCCCCCCCTCTCCCCAATTTATTTTTGAAGAATGAAAACAAGAAGGCTTCTCACCTTTTTTGGTCTCAATGCTAAAAATGTACGAAAAAATAGGAATCGTAAAAACAACTAATTAACAAGTTATCATGGGACCCTTTTGGCCAGTATCAAAGTATGAAAAACAAGAATAGGTTTTTATCCTGCCTGGCAATAAAACAGGTGGTGTTAAGATGTTAAAACACAAAATAGATGCCCATTGCAAGGAGTCAAGTCTTCAATAACCACACACACAGGTACTTGTGGTAAACATACACACTTATTTACAAATTACTAATTCCCATCACCCCCCCCCTCCACGCCCTCCACATAAAAACAACATCAATTCGGAAATTCATTCATCGCCCCGTAAAATATCCCCCCCCCCACTCCCCGACAGATTCGACCCCACCGCCCCAAAAAAAAAAGAAATCCGGTAAACGGCGAGAAAATTTGCGCAAACGATCGCCAACCGTGAAAACGGACACCACCCTAATGGACGGACATTTTTAATTTGTGTTGAGAGCACGGCGGGCGGTGCTGGGTGAAGAATGGGGGGGGGCTGGGTGAGGGGGGGGGGGCTGGGTGAGGAAGGGGGGGCTGGGTGAGGAAGGGAGGGCTGGGTGAGGAAGGAGGGGCTGGGTGAGGAGTGGGGGGCTGGGTGAGGAGGGGGGGGGCTGGGTGAGGAAGGGAGGGCTGGGTGAGGAAGGAGGGGGCTGGGTGAGGGAGGTAGGGGCTGGGTGAGGAGGGGGGGGGCTGGGTGAGGAGGGGGGGGCTGGGTGAGGAAGGAGAGGGGCTGGGTGAGGAAGGAGAGGGGCTGGGTGAGGGAGGGGCTGGGTGAAGAAGGGGGGTGGGGTGGGTGATGAAGGGGGGGGGCTGGGTGAGAAGTGGGGGGGGCTGGGTGAGGAAGGGGGGGCTGGGTGAGGGAGGGGGGGGCTGGGTGAGGGAGGGAGGGGCTGGGTGAAGAAGAAGGGGGCTGGGTGAGGAAGGGGGGGCTGGGTGAGAAGGGGGGGGCTGGGTGAAGAAGGGGGGGGGGCTGGGTGAGGAGGGGGGGGGGCTGGGTGAGGAAGGGGGGGCTGGGTGAGGAAGGGGAGGGGCTGGGTGAGGAAGGGAGGGGCTGGGTGAGGAAGGGAGGGGCTGGGTGAAGAAGGGGGGCAGGCTGGGTGAGGAAGGGGGGGCTGGGTGAGGAAGGGAGGGGCTGGGTGAAGAAGGGGGGCAGGCTGGGTGAGGAAGGGGGGGCTGGGTGAGGGGGCTGGGTGAGGAAGGAGGGGCTGGGTGAGGAAGGAGAGGGGCTGGGTGAGGAAGGGGGGGGCTGGGTGAGGAAGGGGGGGGGGCTGGGTGAGAAGGGGGGGGCTGGGTGAGGAAGGGGAGGGGGGCTGGGTGGAGGAAGGGGAGGGGCTGGGTGAGGAGGAGGGGGGGGCTGGGTGGAGGAAGGGGGGGCGCTTTCGAGAAACGATTTTGTCCACCCCCTCCTGTACGTCATTCATGTATCTAAAGTTTAATAAAAAAGCAAAGTTTTTGTGTTGCTGTTGAGAAACTAACAAGGGGCGCAGCCCTGCTTATTTTGTTGCTCGCACAGCGGTCTGGCCGAGCCCTCCTCGCCTCTTTGGCTTACGAAGACGATGCTGCCAAGCCTCCGCCACCGCCACGGATGCCGGTGTCAAGCGTGTAGCCAGTAAAGACCCGTAAATAAACGGATGTCGCCGTGTAAAAATCCATCAGACCTGCAATCCAGAGTTCGCCGGTTCAAAATCACCACCGTGGGTGCCCACGGTCTTGAGATGTCAACTCCCTCGCCTGGTCTACAGGAGGTCGTGGGTTTGATCCCGACCCTGACGCCTGCTGTATATTTGGAGTTTGCATGTGTCTCTCTCCCCGTGGTCGTGTGGATTTTCATCCGGATCCTCCGGTTTTTCTCTCCAGATTTAGAATCGACATCACGCATTTCGGGTATTGGCTGTTATACATTTCTACACGATGATAGGCCACTTCATTGAGCTATCATTTGTGGCCAGATCACTTCTGAAAAAGAGCTATATAGCTCAGTGGGCCTTACCTCGTAAAATAAAAAAATGGTTTTAGTTTAAAATCTCGACGCGGCAGCTGAAATGAGGCAAGTTCCTTAAAATCCCCTCCCCGCCGCTGCCACCAAAGTGAAGTCCATCTGCAGGCCGCGTGTGGAGGGGTAAAAATTAAATTGTGCGCACTGCCAAACTATTCCGAGACATCTGGCGAGCATGGAAGAGTGGGCCCACATTTCCCGTGGCGAGGGGGCCATTCAAAGCTTCCTCGAGTGGAAGCCTTTCCAGCAGCAGCGGCGTGGGCAGGCAATTGCAGGGCTCCAACTCTGCCTCTTTTTATTTTTTGCTACTTGTGAGAACAAGTAAACTGTAAACTGCGTAAATGTGTGGGCTGCCCAATGTGCATTTGGATGGATATGCAACACGCGCAATGGATTAAACGCTTGCGACGCGTGCCATGGATTAAACGCTTGCGATGACTCGAGGAAGGCAGCGTCTGCTTTCACGCCGGACCAAAGTAAATGCTTGTGAGCTCTTTAACCACGGCCAAAACATTCAAGCGCCTTTGCATGTTTGCAGAATTGCTTTACAATTTTCACGTAACACGCCGACACCTGAAGCTCGCGGTTTTGTCGGCTCTCGCTCCGAGATTCCCTTGACGACGATGACCTCTTTCTCTTCATTCACAGATACCGCAAACTTTTTTTTCGTAGCAAAGTGCATTCTGACGTTGACATTTTTTTTTCCTTTTTTAAGTCGCACGCGTGGACATTTCTAGCGTCAACTCTTTTCACGTCGTCTCGGCAATGAAACCGCTTCGAAGAAAATAGAAAATAATGTTCGTCATTCGAACCGTCCCAATCAATTCACTTGCACGTTGGCCTGCCTGAGAAGCTCGCCTCGCGTAGTTAGCGGCGTCGATCGACGGTTGCGTCCGTACGAACTGGGCGCGCGTTACACGCGGGCAGCGATAACGTCACGTGCGCTGTCGAAGAGGTGCACGGAGGGTGCCCTGCAAATCGCTTGCCCGCGCTACTGCTGGCGTAAGGGGCCCTACCACGAGAGGGAGTGCTAGGCAGTCCCTCGGAGGTGTATTTTGGTCTCCTCTTCTATCCTGACCAGAAGTCCCGGAAGAGGTGGAAACCACCCACACTTTACCCCAACACCTACAGCGATGGACTAACTGCGGTGCAGCAATTGATTACTGCTGGGTGAACAAAGGTGGCAACGTGGGGGAATTAGGAAACTTGTTTCAATTGCCGCGGAGACGGATTTGAACCGACGGATTCTAGATTGCCAGTCCTAGTGCGCCGACCGTTACGCTACGGCAGCATCCGCCACACCAGGGTGCACGGGTACAGTTATATATGTCTTGACCTAAAGCTTTCGTGACTGCAGGAATTCATATTCTTTGGGTGTGTCGGTACAGTCACGTAGATAGGTTCAAAGAAAATAACAAAAAAACTACGACGTTCCGATCGAAGACGACCGCCTGTGTTGCGATCGAAACGTCGTAGTTTTTTATTTTATTTTCTTGGAACCCATCTACGTGACTTTACCGAAAGACCCAAAGAATATAGTTATATATTTATAAAGATGACAAAGAGACTACATCCTTCGAACTTATCTTCTTACCTTCTCGAAATGCATACACGGCGCCTTCCCAAATTATAAAATTCTACAAAAAACGATAGCGGTTTGAGATGAAGGATGGGATCATTCAAAGTTGTGGGTGGCATTGTGGTGTCAACACAACAGGCGCGGCGTTAAGGAGGAGTTGTGGTTGGCCTGATCGTAGCTGGGGGGAGGGGGGGGAACGATGGAAAGCTGGGGGGGCAATGCGATGCCTCAATAAAGTGTTGAGGAGGCATCACATTGGGAAGACAAAGAGGGTCAGTCGGGGGAGGGGGGGGAGCCACGCGGGGTAAGAGGACCTCCGCATCTGTGGAGTGCAGCAGCTGAGTCCCGGCCGGGCTAGCGGTGGGGAAGGGCGCGACGAGCCGGCCTGCTCGCTGTGGACGCGAAGCTCCCCTCCACGGAGCTCCAGGAGCTCCACCCTCCACGGAGCTCCACAGAGCTCCCCTCCACTGAGCTCCCCCCTCCACGGAGCTCCACTCCACGGAGCTCCACTCCGCGGAGCTCCCCCCTCCGCGGAGCTCCCCCCTCCGCGGAGCTCCCCCCTCCACGGAGCTCCCCCCTTCACGGAGCTCCCCTCCACGGAGCTCCCCCCTCCACGGAGCTCCCCCCTCCGCGGAGCTCCCCCCTCCACGGAGCTCCCCCCTTCACGGAGCTCCCCTCCACGGAGCTCCCCCCTCCGCGGAGCTCCCCCCCTCCGCGGAGCTCCCCCCTCCACAGAGCTCCCCCCTTCACGGAGCTCCCCTCCACACAGCTCCCCCCTCCACGGAGCTCCCCCCCTCCACAGAGCGCCTCCCTCCACGGAGCTCCCCCCCTCCACACAGCTCCCCCCTCCACGGAGCTCCCCCCTCCACGGATCTCCCCCCTTCACAGATCTCCCCCCTTCACAGAGCTCCTCACTCCACGGAGCTCCACGGAGCTACGAATGCGCCCTCCACCCCACCCCCAGCTCTGCGATTGTGAGCGACTCCCCACCCCCTCACCACCGCCTGGAGCTCCCCCAAACTCTCTCTCTCTCCACCCACACCCTAACCCGGCGGCGGCGGCAGTGGCAGCAGCTCTCGTCAGCAAACAAAAGCACCCACAAACATACAATTAGCCTCCTTGATTTCACGCATTTAAAAACCCTCTTGAGCACAAGCCGCTCCGCGCTTGTTAAAAAACGAAAAACAATTAAATAACACTCGCAGGGCCCCATTGAACGCGCGCGTATAGACGCGTGCGCGCGTACACGCATGCACACGCGCACCGAGTGTATTGATAATCGTTCAAAGCGTGCTCACGTGCGCGTGCGATTCATTTCTTTTTTTATTTTCTCCACCGTTGTGGCGAGTGCGCGGAGAGAAAGAGGGGGGATAAAACGCGCTGTGGATTCACAATGGCCTGGTCCGAAACTTAAAATGTCAGTCAGGCCGTGTGTGTCGAAGGGGGTGGGGGGGGGGAATGCGGGTTGGCAAACTCGTCCCACCACCGCCGGCCGCAACATCGTCACCTCTGCTGCGTTCCCATTCAAAATACGTCGTGAACGTGATCCACCAATCCTGACCTCCGCATCGCTGGACTACAGGCCACGTGCGTGCGGCAGAGGTCGCAACCGGGTACCCGATACCCGTACCCTACCCGATACCCGGCTACCCGTACCCGGCCGGGTACGGGTACCCGTTTGCGACCCTGGTGCGGCCGGGTACGGGTAAGGAATCAAAACCCATTTGCGACCTCTGGCGTGCGGTGGTGCTGAGCTACGGTGCTGTTGGTTTGCAGAGGGATGCTGCCACGCTGCAACGGTTAGGGCACTGAACTTGCAATACACATATCGGCAGTTCTTTATATTTTTTGTGTTTCGTTTGTCGCCCGTCCTCCCCCGCCAGCACCTCCGATTAGCACGGTTGGCTAAGTACGGTGCGAAAGAAGTTCAACATACACACACAGCATGAAAGCTACGCTCAGCAGCGGCGTTCGTATTAACGTGCAAACGCTGCGCTGGTTTCACCGTTCTCCTCGGCAGAGTCTGGCGTACTTAACAAATACCGCGGCTTTACCACCACGTTATTGGTAAGCGAACTCCCTCTACAACATGGGCACAAAAAATAACATTGCTCCAAACAGCAAACTAAATGCACCGCCTCCCGCCTCCCGTCCATGATCTCAACGTAAACATTTCCAATCAAAAGTTACCCAGCAGCACTGTTTGAACAGGAACGACTCGGGGACTCGTTTCGACCTTCCTTGGGAAGTCGTGAGATGACGTCACAAGCAATGACGTCATCAGAAAGAGAAGGGGGTGGGGGCAAAGTGTTGGCGGGCACTTCAATCGAGATGGTGCTTTTTTGTGAATCCTTTTAGCGCTGTTTTTTCGTTCTCCCACGTACGGGGAAACCCTGTGATCGATGTGGCATCTTTAGAGTAAAGTTGCGTGCGTATTCCATGGGTCATCTTGATGAGAGTTCATCTTCTTGGTTCTTTCGGTAAAGTCACGTAGAATGGAAATAATAAAATAATAAAAATAAAACATTATAAAATAATTCTCACGACGTTTCGGCCACAACGCAAGCAGACGCTGTCTCCCCGACAGACCTGTTCTTCACCTGAGGACGGCTGCTTGCGTTGTGGCCGAAACGTCGTGAGAATAATTTTATTATGTTTTATTTTTATTATTTTATTATTTCCATTCTACGTGACTTTACCGAAAGAACCAAGAAGATGAATCCCTGCAGTCACGAAAGCTTTAAATCGAAATTTATGAGAGTTGTCGTGACCCCCTCTCACTGACAGACAAGAGATGAGGCATTCATTCATTGGTTCGTGCTCTCAACTCATAATTGGAAAAAACATTCAAACCCTAATTGATTAGGTGAGCCCGGGGTGGCTCAGAGGGTCAAAGGGCTGAGCTGAGAGCGTTTAGAAGCTGCGGAGTAAACGCCAGGCAGCCGCCGGTGATCAAACCGGGTTCTCCAAATGTCGAGGGAGCTGACGCCCGCAGCGTGGCCACCGATGGCTTCACAAGATTTCACAATTTTGATTTAAAGCTTTCGTGAGTGCAGGGATTCATATTCTTGGTTCTTTCGGTAAAGTCACGTAGAAGGGAAATAATAAAATAATATTAATATAAAACAATACAAATTCTCACGACGTTTCGACTGCAACACAAGCAATCATCATCAGGTGTGGATTTTAAATTTATATTATTTTATTATTTCCCTTCTTACGTGACTTTACCGTAAGAACCAAGAATAATTTTCGATTTAAAGCTTTCGTGACTGCAGGGATTCATCTTCTTGGTTCTTTCGGTAAAGTCACGTAGAAGGGAAGTAATAAAATAATAAAAATAAAAATAAAACATAATAAAACAATTCTCACTAATTGTTTTATTATGTTTTATTTTTATTATTTTATTACTTCCCTTCTACGTGACTTTACCGAAAGAACCAAGAAGATGAACCAAGAATAAGATTTCACAAAATAAGACGGTGCAGTGAACACCGCAGTGGTTCATCGACTCGCCCCGCTGCTGCTGCTGGAAGGGCCTCTGCTGCAAAGCCCCTCTAGACAGGGTATGTTGGCCTACTCTTCCACACAGGATGAAAGTACCCAGACTGCACCCCACCACAAACGACATGCCGATCGACAACTTGCAGTGAACAAATCACGTTGCTGGGTGGACAGAGGGTCGGGGGTTGGGGAGGAGAGTGAACCCAATTGAACCGGTTGACCTCTGCGATGCATGTCCAGTGCGCCGCGACCTTCACACCGCCGCGGCAGCGCCCTTCGGGTTCGGCACGATACCAATGAGGAACATTTAAAGGAGGCTGCGCCTCCAGAATTAGAAATTAGCAATTGCGGTGCTGGTTTTGTCCGTGTAATTTGCGTCTGTGTCGAGTGTTTTTCACGTCCTGTTGTTTTGACACGCCGTTTTCGTTGCTCGCTGACGGGCGGTAAAGTCTCTCTCGCGGCGCGAACCGTGTGATTAAGCGGGGGACGCGCCCGCCGCCTGCCCTCCCCGCGAGGTGAAAGCGAGCGCGCTCGCGGTCCGTGGCGTCACAACGACGGGGAGATAAACGACGCGCAACGGAAGATAAATCAGCGGCCACGGGGCGCAAATCAACACGACGCACGCACCACAACACCCATGAAAACAACAACGGCGGCGGCTGGCGACGTGCTCCTCGCCACGACCGGCCGCATTTGTCTGTCCTGTGTTAACGTTTAAGGGCACCGCCGGGCCAGAATAGACGTTCCTATTCCAATCGACGACATTCCTATTACAATCGACGTTCCTATTCCAGCAGACGGCATTCCTATTCCAACAGATGACGTTCCTATTCCAATATACGACATTCCTGTTCCAACCAACGTTCTTATTCCGACCGACGTTCCTATTCCATTCCGTAGCAGAATATAAATGGTCGAAGGTTCTGGTTCCTTTGAATATGCGCAAGCAACTTGGGAGTTCGGATCGCAGGTTCGCAGGAAAGAATTGTAAAAATATGAATTATAATCTTTGCATTTATATGGCACTTTAATGCAAGAGCAACTCAACAGTGACTCCCTTACTCTGCTCACTAGCTCACTCAGATCCTCTGCTCGCTCACCGACTCACCACCCAGCCCACTCACCGCTTTGTGTGCTAATTCACCAACCTGCTCGCTCACCAACTCCCTGCTCAGTCACTCATTACTCAGCTCACTCACTCACCCACAGTCACTAACTCCCCACTCTGCTCACTCACCCACCAATGCTCTTTCACCCAATCACTCACCACCATGCTCACTCATTCACCCACACTTACTCACCCACACTCACTCAATCACCAATACTCATTCACCCAATCACTCACCACCATGCTCACTCACTCACCCACACTCACTCACCCACACTCACTCACTCACCCACCAATGCTCATTCACCCAATCACTCACCACCATGCTCACTCACTCACTCACCCACACTCACTCACTCACCCACACTCCCTCACTCAATCACCAATGCTCATTCACCCAATCACTCACCACCATGCTCACTCACTCACTCACCCACACTCACTCACTCACTCACCCACACTCACTCACTCAATCACCAATGCTCATTCACCCAATCACTCACCACCATGCTCACTCACCCACCCACCCACGCTCAGTCACTCACCCACCACCCCCGTTCACCCACCGGCTGTTCATGCGCGCTCGCAACTTCTTCGCCCTCTTCTTCGCCTTGAGCCTCTCCTCCTCGTCGCGCACCCTCTCGGCGGACGGGCAGGCCGGGTCGGGAGCGTCCAACGCCGCCTCCACCACGTACCTACGCAGCGACAGGTGCTCCTGCGAGGGGTGGGGACACGGTTACGTGTGCGCACGTGTCATCGCAGTCGCAGATGCGATGTTGCGTCTCTCGGAAAATAAAATTGTTCATTTTTAAACGTTTTTTTTATATCCACTGAGTTTTGGCTATCTGCCGATCAGTTCTACCTATCATCTGTGTTTATATGCACACAGGAAGAGATCATTCAATTCCGTTATCCGCATCTCATTGCCGGTGACCGGGGAGTGGTGCTCAACTCACAGTCATCTCGTTACACGCGCTCGCTTGCACGTTCACGCACCCGCGCGCACAAAAACCATCCCTCGCACACATGACAGGCACACGTATTCACTCGCAGATGCACTCGCACGCACACACACACACAATCACAATCCACACTCGGGCATGTACAAGCACATACACACATCTTCACTCGCGTGCATACACACTCACGTTCACTCACACTCACTCACTCAAAAAGACAAAGATCCCCCGTATAGCCAACACAGACTGTTGGGGCAAGTGCTGTTAACGAACACCTATGAGGGCTGGAACGGCACACGAGGGGGTGGGTGGTCAACACTACACCCGGCCGCCTTTGTCTCCCTAGTGGCGATATTTTACACACCGCAGCAGGTACTCATTTGAGGCTGAGTCGACCTAGGGGAGGCCCAGAGACAGGTTCAAATAATCGTCACCGGTGTTGGCCGTGAGCGAGAATCGAACTCGGGTCGCCGGGTTCGTAGCCCAGCGCGCTAACCGCGACACTACCGCTCCCTACAGACACAACCAAACACACACACACACGCGCGGGCACGCGCAAACACACGCAAACACACACACACACACGCAGGCATGCGCAAACACACACACACACACGCGCGGGCGTCCAAGTGCAGGCGAAGGCATGGTGCGTGCTGTCCGCGAGCCACGCGGAGCCCACCCCGTCTGTCAATTACACTGCAGCCATACATGACAGCACTAACAAAGCCCCATTGAGGCCGCATTTTCTGCTTCATTATTCTGCCACCGGTGGCCAATCCGTGTGGCGGTGGGGGGTGGGGGGCCATTGGGGCGGTGGGGGGCGGTGGGGAGGGAGGGAAGGAAGACAAATGGGGGGAGGGGGGTGGGAGTTTGGGCCGAGTTGCCGTGTTTCTGTGCGTCCTGTAATCTCCCATTGCTCTCCCGCTGCGTCGTCGCTGCTTTTCATCATCATCATCAGCAGCAAGCATCGTCTATCCACTGCTGGGCGAGAGCCTCCCCACGCCCTGTCGCCATTCAGAAGCAACAGGCGTTTCGAGTATTTGGCTGTTATACATTTCCAACGCGACAGGCCGCTTTGTTGAGCTCTCATTTGCGGTGGGCAGGTCGCTTCTGACGAAGAGCGATACAAGTCGGCGAAGCCTTACCTGGTAAAGTAAAATACGGACAGTTCCCGGGTTTACCGAGAACAATCCCAAATTTTCCCCCCCAAAATCAAGGTGAATTCCATTTTGCCTTAATCCTCGTGAAGCTCAAGTGAGGCATAAGGCTGCCCCGCCTCACCCCCTCTTTCCACGCTGTTCATCCGCAACCTCGCCGCAGCTGCACTACCTGGCGCTCACGTAAACTAACGCAAACATTTCCGCGCATCGAATTTTCTGAACACGATTTGTGGGGAGCATTTCCGTGAGGTCGGATTTCCGCGAGTCGGGTCCTTTCGCAACCCGGGACGACTGTTTGCGATAAAAATAATAGAATTCCTCACGGTGCGGTGGCGCCACCGCCCATCTCACTCCTGCACAGGAAGATGCGCTCGCCTCATCGCTGCACGGCCTCCGCCTCCTCCTCCTTCTCCACGGGGGTCGCCCTCTTGGGATGCCGTTCTCTCCTTTTGCTGCCGCTCCGTCCCGTCGGCCGTCTTCCCTTACAAGCCACGGCTTTCGCTCGTCGTCAATACGACGTCTAATCTTGATGCGAAGCTTTCGTGACTGCACAAATCCATACTCTTTGGTTCTTTTGGGAAAGTCACGTGGGTAGAAAATAAAATAAATCACGACGTGATGGACGCTCGTGTTGCGCCCGAAACGTCGTGATTTATTTTATTCTATACCTACGGGACTTTACCGAAAGAACCAAAGAGTATATGACGTCTCTTGTTTTTGGCTCTCATTACTAGGCCCCGAGCTTGCATCTCTCCCTGCGTCTTTGTGCGCTGTGTCCACCCGTTGCTCCATTCCCTTTTGTCAGCTTCAAAGATTCTCACCCGAGAATCATCGCTGGCAGTCTGCGCCGACTGTGCATCTCCCGGGTGCTCACAGGGGTGCTGAGATTTTGTGAAGCATCTTCAAGACAAAAGCATCTCCTTGCTTAAGGTTAAGTAGGGAATATAAAAAAGGTGTACCCCGAGGGTGGATAAAGAGGTCTTACTGAAGTGACCTCGGAAGAAGTTCTGTGAAGCTATCTACCCAAGCCGGCGGCGAACTCTTCGGCTGCCCGAGTTCCCGACGGAACGTCTGAAGTTTCCTGGCGCCAATAACAACTGCAATGCAACTCTAGCAGTGCTCATCTCCGTTGGTGGCCCTAAAGCCAGTGGTTGAAATTCCACATTCTCATGGCGAGAGACAGTCGCCTCCGTGTGACAACCCACCAAAACCCACCACCCATGTGCTTTGTCGGCCGGGAACCCCCCCCCACCCAGAACACGAGGTTCACAGTGTAATACAGTGTGAACACTTGAGAACCACATGAGAAGCGACTCAATTTCTGCGTGGGTGTCGCTCGGTGCGTAAACATCGTCACTGGGGCGACAAAGGCGGCTTGGGGTGGTGCTGGCCACCCACCCCCGCCGTGTGCCGTGCCGGCCTTCACAGATGCTCGCTGACAGCACTTGCCCCAACCATCCTTTAAAGGCTACACGGGGGATTTTTGTCTTTGTTTGGCTCACTAAAAAAAGTTAGCCATACGCCGAGCGGCCCGGGCAGTGCTGGCTTGGCCCGGTAAAGGCTACCGTGGGAATCCGGTGGTTCTGGCTATCTTGCACCGTGAATCGTGCAGCCTTCCTCCCACGTGGCTGTGAGAGAGAGGAGATGAGGGCGGTGAAGGGTGGCACGGACACACGCGCACACACGCGCATGCTCACCACTTCCTCGTCGGAGAGCTCGCGGCCCGTGATGCTGCTGTGCTCGCGCACGGCCTGCGCGTGCCGTTTACCCCGGATGTGGCTGTACAGGTACACCTCCGACAAAATCTAAGTGGTGGGGGGGGGGGGCGGCACAACGGACACACGCACCGTGCACACGCAAATACATGAGTATACGTGCACGTGCGCGCGTTAACACGGAGCGCGCACGCAAACACAATCAACAAAACATAAACAAAGCATGCGCACGCGCGTACGCGTTTACACACACACACAATTAGGCATTAACATCACATCAATGAAACTGACGGTCGCCTTAACGGACAGACTTCTATGAGGGTGAACTTTGGTCGCATTGACGAGTGGGTCGCTCACCGAGACCAAATGTAAACCGCTTCAATAGATCTCTCCGGCAGTGAGCCGTGATCACTTTGAGAGTCCCGTGAAAGTGAAGAGACCTCGAAGGGAGTGGACTATGGTCAGGTTCATCAACAATCCCCAGCCCCCCCACCCCAATCCGAACCACTACAAGCCAGGGGTCGCACACTCTCATTCACCGACCTCCATAAAAAACCCACAGCGGTCGCTGGCGTCCCTCTCCGCACACGTGGCGCGGTCCAGCCGCGGCACGGCGGGCGGTGCCACAGACCTCACCGGACACCGCACACGGGGCAGGACACGCGGAGAGGTTTGTGGGGTGAGAGACGGGCTGGTGAGGTTGGTGCGGTAAGAGGGGGGGGGGGTTGGTGGGGTGAGAGATGGTGGGGGTGAGGTTGGTGGGGTGAGAGACGCGGCGGGGGGGGGGATTGGTGGGGTGAGAATCGGGTGGGGGGGGTGAGAGACGCGGGGGAGGGGGTGAGGTTGGTGGGGTGAGACAGCGGGGGGGTTGGTGGGGTGAGAAACGGTAGGGGGGGGGGGTTGGTGGGGTGAGAGACGGGCTGGTGAGGTTGGTGGGGTGAGAAATGGTGGAGGGTGAGGTTGGTGGGGTGAGAGACGCGGGGGGGCGGGGTTGGTGGGGTGAGAGACGCACGCAAGGGGGGGTGAGGTTGGTAAGGTGAGAAACGGGTGGGGGGTGAGGTTGGTGGGGCGAGCGAGAGGGGGGTAGAGGGTGGAAGCCGTGCAGCATGGGAGCGGCTGTAGGGGGCTGAGCCCCCATAGCCGACAGCTCTGCCCCCCCGTCATTCCGTTCAGCATTTCACATTTGTCCATCGCTCGCTTGGCACCGACCGTGTCGTGGCCTCCCTGAGAATTTGCGTGCCCCCTTCTCTTAAACTTGGTCGCCGCACGCACAAGGCTGGCGGACCGTGCGGTGAGACACGGGGTGGACGAGCGTCGCACACTGACCCAGACGCTGCACAGCGTGCACTGCTTCTTGCGCTCGTAGGGCGTCAGCTTGGGCGGGACGTCGACGGCGGCGTGCCGCCCGCTGCTCAGCTCCGCCGCCTTCTCCTTGCGCTGCTCCATCTGCTCCATGTGGCGCCGCACGCTCTCGTCGTGCTGGGGGTGGACACGGGGGGGGGTGGAAAAGTCGGCAAAAGATCACGAGCGCGCTCACTCGCTCCTGCAGCAGGGGCGCGACGGTGATGATGTCTCATGCCAAATCGAGCCAATTGAAGATGCTATTACAATTTGGTTGACCGTTTCGCGAAACTGGGATTCGAAAAAAATACCTTCAGCTGGATCTTCTTCTGCAGCTCCTCCATGGCCTCCTGCTGTGCAGCGTTGAGAGCTGCTAGCCTCTCCTCGCGATCCCTGCGGACGTACGCGTGCGCGTCGCGGTCACTTGCAGAGCAACGCGGGGACAGCGGCAGCCTCCAACGGGGCACGTCAATCACATTCACGGTCTCCTGTTATGATAATTGCTTTTTCAACCTTTAATCTGGCTACAAAACTGACACCTTTTCTTACAAGGAGTCATGTTTGCATTGACCACAATACCTGCGGTCGGAATGGTGTAAATGCTTACCCCGAGCTCTCATACTCTGATGGTGCATTGTCTTTGGAGTTGTGCGCCTTTTGGCGTCATCTGGTCCAACACCTTGTGAGACTAGGCTCTAAGAAAAGCTGTCTCGGGTGTGGACCAATCAATTTCAAGGACAGTGCATACATGATCAGAGTTGTGTTTTTTGTTTGAATTCCGACCGCGGGTATTGTGGTCAATGCAAACATGACTCCTTGTTAAAAAAAGGTGTCAGTTTTGTTACCAGATAAAAGGGTAAGAAACCAATTATCATATTTTGCTACTGGCAAAGGAGGCTCCAATGGTGGTCTCCTGTTACTCCGTGGCCTGCCGAGATCGTGGGTTTCTGCGCGAGTCAGTCGGCGAGCCAGTCGGCGAGCAAATCGATTGCCGTGTGAGCGAGTCGATGGCTGCCGAGTTGGGTGGGCATCTCAGTGGTTGAGTGTGTGAGAGAGCGAATGAGCCAAAACACGTACAGGTGAATGAGCGAACGTACGAGTGGGCGAATGAATGGGCGAGTGGGTTCGTCGAGTGGATATCTGGGCGAGTGAGCCGACGCGCGGGTCCCCCGAGCCTCTGTCGATCCTCCGCGGAGCGTGGTGACATCGCCGCACCCACCTGGCTCTCTCTCTCGCCGCGTCCTCGCGCGCCCGCTCCTTCTCCTGCCGCTGCTGCTCGATGCGCGCTTGCTGCTCCCGCCGCTTCAGCAGCAGCTCCTCCACGCGCGCCAGCCGCTCCGCCTCCAGCGCCCGCTTGCGCTCCTGCAGCGACGACGCGCACGCCGAGGAAACGCACCGCTCTCGCAACGGCGGCAACGGCAGCTACGGCGGGCCGACGCGACGTGGCAAAGGCGGCTGTGCCAGGCTAGGTGCGCCGTAAGGCCACGTGAAACATCGGAGGTTCGCTCCGGTAGAATGTCACTGGACACACCCAGGTGCTGGGTTGACCGGCCAATGCACCACCTGTGCTCCAATGCGGCAGCTCCCTGCGCTTAGCAACTTGCCGCAAGACATGTGAAACATACGTGCTGAGACACGCGCGAATGGACACACGCGCGCAGGGTTGAACAGGGTGGCGGGGGGGACCTGAGGTTACCATCGACTCGTCGAGAGAAGAAAATATTGCTAGAGGCCGAGACTAAGGACAGAGCGGCAGCCAAGGATGGAAAGACGCCCGACGGTAGATCCTTCGCGGAGATGGATCCGGATGAACCGTTGGATCACAAGACCGTGCGATATGGTGACGGTTCGGGGAGGCTTATATCGCCTAGAAGCAGAAAAAAGCCCGGCTCTAGCAATGCGACGAGGCGGGGCGATTTGACTGGAGCGAGGTTTTGTCCGGCGAGGGCCTCGCGGGGAGGCCACGGGAGGCCCCGCCGGGCCCGCGTGGGTCCGTGGTGCAGCGCCCCACCTGCACGGCCTCGTCGCGCGCCTGCTTCTCCTCCTGCCGGCGGTGCCGCTCGTCGCGAAGCTCGTTGAGCCGAACTTCGTACTCCTTGAGCTTGCAGAGAGCGTCGTGCCGGCGGTTCTGAGCCTCCAGCGTGTTGATGAAGGCGATCTCGTTAACCTGCGCACGCGCGCCGGAACACGGTGAGACAAGGACGGCCCCGCTCCCCCCCCCGCCCCGGTTAACAACGCAAAATACGCGACGTGCGTATTGACCGAGTGTGAACACGACCTTGCGGTGACGTGAATGGGTTTGAAAATATCCCTCTCGTCCGCCAGTACCCGATTACCTGGCAGCAATTTCATGAGTTGTCGATTGGTTTTGTTTTCAATAGTGGCGAATGTAGCGACCTCCAGTGGCATCGTAGATCACGTGAACCAATTTCATACGTAGTATATTAAACATAAATAAATTATAAATAACTCCTACAGACACGACTCACTGGACGTATTGTGAATGAGACCCTATACGTTCTGCACACACACAGACATTTTTAATGGTTGCGTTTTTGACTGAGTTGACCTAGTGGTAATCCTCTCTTAACACGAATACACCTTTTCCACTGAACATCCGAGCCGTGCCGTGCGGCTGTCTTTCCGCTCGCCATTTGCCGTGGCAATCCAGGACCTCGCAAGAAGACATCCGAATCTGGCTTGGGGGCAAAACAGGGCCAGGGCGAGGGGCTCACGACGCGTTCATTGCACGCGATGTCAGTCAGAACGACTCAAGCACGGCCGTCACCGCGTCACGGAGACGCGTCTCGGGCTCGCTCCTTCCGCATTACGTCAGCGGCACAGCTCGGTTTCTGCAGTGGAAAAAACACGACCTGGCGAGCCGCGCTGGGCTGGCTCAGCAGCGCGGCCCAGGTGCGGCTCAACTGTACGGTGGAAAGAGAGGTATGATATAGGCAAGGGCTCATCTTGAGAAAATTCCATAACGAAGCGCTCGTTTTTGGCTGAGTTGATCTAAAGGAAGCCAACCACCCGTGTCCACGCTGACCGACGTGTGGCCCTTGCAAAGGCGGCCATTTAAGGCTGAGCTGCCCCTGAGGAGGCACGCGCTGAGTGCTCTCTTAGCCCCGAGTGACGGTGTGACCTGCAGCCAAACCCATCGCGGGGACGGTAAATATTCACCGGAAATTTTTTTTTTGGGGCTGACACCGCCACCTCCACCAACGCCGCCGCCGCCGCCGCCCCCGCCGCCCCTCGTCAAGACGTCAAGACGGAAACAATGTGAACCGCCTCAAAACACGGCACCGAAGCTCGGGTCAGCGCCAGCTCACGCAGAATGGGGCTGGCAGCGGCCACAATGGGGGTTGCGGTGTCGTCGGTGTGGGTGGCGTTTGTTTGCCAGTCGGGCAAGATGTAAGCTCGGAGGCAAATAGTGCCGGGGAGAGAGAGCGAGTCACATTCCTTGGCTTAATCTGAGCCTGCTCTCCTCCTTATCCCCTGTGATAATAAACAAGCTGAAGGAGGGAGGGTGCACGTCTTCGCGAGCCGCTCGCTGCCATCTCTTAGGAAAACAATTTGTGTTATTTTTGCCAACCGACTTTTTTACGGTGGACGGGCGCGTACCTGAGATTCTGAACACGTGACTATTCACCCCTCCCTCCCACCCACCCCTCCCCCCCCCCCCACCAAGCGATTCTATAAATCATTACAATTCGCAGCACGCGAATCGGTAGTTGGCAAGGCGGTTCGCGAACCACGCGGCGAACCAGGAAAAGCAGAGTTCATTTGCAACGCGAACACGGGGAAACCGGAGTTCGATTCCCAGCCACGGCTGCAATCGGTGGCGCGCGGACATCCTAGCCAATCTGACGTCATCCCAGCACTGAGCAAGCGTGGTCCACAACCCCCGCGGGCGACGTGGCGTGGGGAGGCCTTCACCCAGCAGGGGCCCCACAAACAGCAGTTGCATTATATACGGGCGCCACGGTGGCGAGATGTTAACTACCTCGCCTGGTATACAAGAGATCGTGGGTTCGATCCCCACCCTGACGCCTGTATATTTGGAGTTTGCGTGCTCTCCCCGTGGTCGCGTGGATTTTCCCGCGGGTCCTTTGGTTCATCCCTCCACATTAAGAAGCATGCGTTTGAGAGTATCTGGCTAACAAATTTCCACGTAAGCCACTTCTTTTAGCCATCATTTGTGGCCAGATCGCTTCTGAAAAAGAGCTACACAGCTCCGTGAACTCTACCTGGTATAAAAAAAAAAGAAATAGTTGTCACCTTTATTTATGTATTTACAAGGGATCCTAATGGAGTCTCGGACATATTTGTTTCAAGATCGTCCTGTTCAGGGGGACGACCCCCACTCTTGACAACAAAAACAATTTCGCGAATTTACTTTCGCTTAACCGAGGACGGCACACCACACCGGGCAATGATGATAATGGCCGTTAAGTGTGTTGTGGGTTCGTCGTAATGTGGGAGGGACGCGACGTTCAGCGTCCGTGACAACCCCTCGCCAAGAGGACGGCATGGGCCCCAGGGGGCCCTGCGGTCTCAGCCCAGTTAACAATGACAGCAAAACAAAAAAAATTGAGAGGTTTATTTTTCTTTCGATTAATTAAAGCCCCTAGCCCAGATCTCCGAGTGCTGCCCCTTTATATGAATGCGCGCGTCGGGGCGATCGGCAACGGTTGTGAGCGTGCGACTTAATTCGTAACGTAAGCTTGAGCGTTGGGCGAGCTCAGTAACAGGAGGCGCGCATTACGTTGGTCAATGGTGGTCATGTCCCAGGGACATTCTCTGATGAGGAGACGCGGGTCTCTTTCGTCAAGTAGCATCCGTGCGCTCCGACATCACACGTGCAACGTAAGCGGAATAGCGAAATGACATGTTTTTCTTTTTTAAATATGTTTTTCAATTTCACGTGACACGACGAAGAATCCGTTAGTGTAACACCGAGTAGAATTTCGCGACTAATATTATCCATGAAAGAGGTTTTTGGTTTAGATCAATTAGTAAGGTTGACACAGCCAACCTTACTAATTGGCTGCGTCGGGTGGTGGTGGGTTTAACGACACATTGATATTTACGCGATCTCACCTAAAAACCTCGATTATGAAGAAGCGGTGCATTATCGCCGCGTTAGAGAACGGCCCGCAGAAGAAGACTTCGCCAATCTCCTTTCCGAGATCCCTTCAAGTGATCATTTTCATCACGCCAAGGGGAAATGTCCACACGGCAATTCAATCACAGCCCTGGAATTCAGCTAAATTAACTGCACAAAACAAACGTAGTGTGATGGGAATTCAAATTTTATTTACAAAGTAAACGGCGAGACCATTAGCTCGCTGCACCGGAGAACCCGGTTGAATCGCAAAATGTATCCATCATGCTGCTGCTCAAGCACAAATAACATAAAACTCAACACGTTCGTCAACGACACCGTGGCCTTAAAAATAATAAAAAAGTATAAAATCACGGTCGAGCAGGCGGGCGAAACCCAGATTCCGGCCCAGAATCACAGCGGCGCCGGCTCGCTGCTCTGACCCCAGAGACACCCCCTGCTCTTCGGCAGAAGCGCCTTGTTGTTGTTGTTGTCATTGTTGTCGTTGTCGTCATTGTGCATTTAAATGAAAGCCAACCTCCAGTGAATGCAAACCCCGGACTGCGGGCCGGTACGGCAGAAAGCGGTGGGTGTCCCCTCGGCTCGGGAAACAGACACCACCACTTTGCCGGTTTCGGAGCCGGCACAAGATCCTATAATTGCGGCAGGGAAGGCGTTACCTGGTGGATCAGGGCAGGTAATATAAACAATTACGGAAGAGCCAACTCCGCCTTCCCACTTACAGGCAAAAAAAACCCACACACACAAAGGCTTGAGCCGCACACTCGCACACACACACACACACTCCTATTCGCACACACACACACTCCTATTCGCGAGGACACTCAAACACGCACACACTCCTATTCGTGTGCACACTCATACACGCACACACTGCTTTTCGCGCATACACATGCACACAGTCCTATTCACGTGCACACACAGACACACACTTATATGGGCGTGCATACACACACTCTCATATTCGCGTGCACATTTACACACAGACTCCTATTCACACGCACTCACACACACACGCTCCTATTTGCATGCACACTCACACGCACACAAACCCATATTCGCGTGCACATTTACACACACACACACTCCTATTCACGTGCACCCTCACTCACACACGCACACTGCTATTCACGCGCACAAGAATTCCTATGTGCACGCACAAACAAAAATGTAAACACGCACAAACCCACGCACAGAAATACACGCCTTTGAACACATACACACGAATAAAAATGCAGGCACGGCACACGAGGGGGTGGGTGGCCAGCACCATGCCTGACCACCTTTGTGTCCCCAGTGGCGATGTTTACACACCGCATTAGCTACTCATTTGAGGCTGAGTCGACCAAGGGGAGGCCCAGGACCGGTTCAGATAATCGTCACTGGCGTTGGCCCTGAGCGGGAATCGAACCTCGGGTCGCCGGGTTCATAGCGCAGGGCGCTAACCGCTACACCACCGCTCCCCACATGCTGGCAGGCACAAGTACGCACAAAGAAACATCCTTGATGTTTATCAATGTCGAGGAACTGCACAGGTGCCAAGGCAGTAGCGCCGGGACACAAATGTCATTTTGGGGGATTGGTTTCTTCTACGACGCTCCTGAAACGAATCTAGGAAAAGCGAAACCTTCGTTTTTTTTGTGGCAGAAAAAAATGCTTGCCGTAGACTCGTCTTTTGAAATTGACGTAGACTTTTGTTAACCGTTGCTGGGTTTTTGTTTGTTTGTTACATTTTTGGTAGGCAACGCACTAAAGATCCCCCCCTCCACCATAGAGCCATAGAGACTTTTGGGGAAAGTGCTGCAAGAAAGGAGCTACATTCAGGACAGCACCAGCACACAAGGCAAGGAAGGGGGTGGCCTGGCCAGCGCCAATGCCTGGCTGCCTACGCATGTCCAGGATTGACTGTTCACACATCGCTACCCCGGTATTCAGTGAAGGCGAAAGATGGTCTAGGAGGCCCAGGACCGGAACAGATAATTAGCGCTCGTCTTATAGCTGTGGCCGGGAGTCTAACTCGGGAGGCTGGGTTCACAGCGCAGAGCGCTAAGCACGACCACTCCCATACAAGGAAGAACGCGCGCGCACGCTCACACGACAGCATCAAGGCAAGCCGATAAGACATGAGCCCCAATGAGTGGCACGCAACTATCCTGGCACAATACCCTCTCAGGCGTAGCCCACCTTAAAGTTTGATCCATGCCACCCACAGGCCCCCATTGTTTCCCCACACCCACAAGCAACCCGACTATTTTTGCATCCCAGGCTTAAGCCCAAACATTGAGTCGAGTGTAAACAAAACACGATGGGAAAGGTGAGGCCGTCTGCGTTTGTGCGTGTGCGTGCATGTGCGTGCGTGTGCGCGCGTGTGTTCTGTATGGTGTCAGGTGTGGGGAGTGGTCGTGTAGTGGTTAGCGCACTGCCCTACGAACCCGGCGACCCGAGTACGATGCCCGCTCACGGCCAACACCAGTGACGAATATCTGAACTGGTTCTGGGCTTCCCCTAGGTCGACTCAGACTCAAATGAGTACCTGGTGCCGTGTGTAAACATCGCCACTGGGGAGACAATGGCGGTCAGGCGTGGTGCTGGCCACCCACGCCCTCGTGTGCCGTGCCGGCCTTCACAGGTGCTGTTCGCTAACGGCACTTGCCCCAACAGTCTGTTTAGCCGACGGGGGATCTTTGTCTTTGTATGGTGTCAGGTCCTCACCCGCCCTCCAGTTCCATCCTTAATAGGTACTCGCTAACAGAGCTCGTGTGAGGAGCAGAAGCACAATGGCGACCGGAGCACGATTGACAAAAATATATTTACATCGATATATATTTTTTGAAATAACATCGTTGTTACATTCACGTACATTCATTAACGACAGGCGGACGGGCAGCCCCGGGCCCCACTGGCATGTGAGTAAATAAATACAAGCCGTCGCAATCGTTAGCTGGGCCCCGCGTCCCACAACAAGTCGGGGCAGCAGGGGTCAAGCAAGTGGAAGCGCAGGTCAAAGGTTGGCGGTGGGACTCCAGGGCTGGGAGGTGACGGGATCGGCAAGGTAGGACGGCGGTGGTGGTGGCTGTGGTGGCAGTGGCGGTGGTGGTCGGTGGCAGTGGTGGTGGCAGCTATGGTGGTTGTGACTATGGTGGTGGTGTAAGTGGCGGTGGCACCGCGAGGGTTTTTCGCGTCACGGAGAGACGTGGCAACGCGAGATCGGCGAGGGCGCCTTGCCGGGTAAGGAGTTGTACTGTACTGTGGAGCAGGAGGCGGCTCACATTAAGCAAAGCACGTTGACTCACACGCCCACCGCCCCCCACTGTGTCTAATCCCGCTCTCCACCACAAAACGAAGAACACAAAAACATAAACCAATAATGATGGGAGATAGGAGACGACAAGACAAGTGAGGGAGCTAAGAAAAACAACGAACTTACAATCCGGCTCCCTGGCTGTCGGCTCGAAGCCATGACGATGAGAGGCGCAGAGAAGGTTATTCTGTTGCGTGGGGGTTGGTATTGATAGTGCGAGTGGACATCAGTTTCTAAACCATGTACGAGACAATGTGCCTTCTGCAGTGTAGGTGGCCTTGCTGTGCTGCATCTCAGCCCAAGCCACCTGCACCGCCACCACCACCGGCCCCGCGACCAACACCACCCAAATGGTCACAACCGCCGTCCCCAGAATCAGCACCGCCATCAACACCGCCTCTACACAACACCACCACCAACACTGCCTACACCCAACATCACCACCACCGCCATCCCCACCACCAACACCGCCAACACCCAACACCACCACCGCCTCACCACTACCATCTCCACCACCAACATCATCTGCAACCAACACCACCACCACCCCACCATCACCAGCACCACCACCACCGCTGCTTCGGTGGGACCGTCGTTTTAAAAGCAGGGCGGTCGCTGCCGTGGGCGTCATTAGGGCGTCCCGGCGCTCCTTTGTGCCGAGGGATGCGCCTGTTGGTGGTTCTGCCATCAGCATCGCGTGGGGGAGAAAGAATTACCGAGCTAATGGACAGGAGGGGTGGGCGTTAAGATCAGAGGTGGCTCACTCACTGGTTGTTGTTCGTCAAGTGGGGAGGGTCGTTCTCTCACGTTCTTTGACGTCTACGCGTCGGCGTATGATAGCATCACTAACCACACGTTCCGGAGCGAATAGTTGAGGGCTGCTTCGAGGAGTGAGGGCTTGGGCAGGACGTGTCGCTGGGGGGGGGGGGACGGCCGCATCGGCGAGACACTCATCGAACCACACCCGAGAGGGCGCCTACCGCAGGAGATGGAGCCACGGAATCAGCTCTTGTGCAGGCGCTAGACGGATTGTTGTCAAGATTGCAGGACGTGAGACAAGGCGACGGTTCAAGGAGGCCTTCATCCAGCAGTAGACTAGATGGTGGCTGTTGACGACGACGATAATATCATCGTGTCCGTGTACACTCACCGCCACCACGTCAGATAAAGCAAATCGACTCATTGTATCGCGAGCCCGGTTCTGCCGCTGGGCGATAAAACGTGACGCCGCTACTGGGAGCGCTGTGCGGGGTGGCGCTGCTGGGGAGCGTGGGGGTGGTGGGGGGGTCGACGGAGCAGAGTATTTTTACTTTTCCTCCCATCCACCTCATCTCCCCGACAGAGAGAGGTGGGGAGGTGGGGGGATGGGGGGGTGGGGGGGGTGGTCGTGCGAACGCGTGGCACCGGGGTAATCCCCCCCTGAGCGGCCCGTCACACGGAATCCTGCGCGTGAACCGCCGCGCGGCTCTCGGGACATTTAGCGGGATTAGGGGAGAGGGATCGCTGACGAGCCACACGGCGCTGACGCCCACAAGCATTTATCTTTTTCTCACAACAACCTAAGGCGGGCGGGTTGGGGTGGTTGGTTGGTTGGGCGGTTGGTTGAGTGGATGGGTGGGTGGGTGGTTACTTGGTTGGTGGTTGGGTGGGTGGGTGGGTGGTTGGTGGTTGGGTGGGTGAGTGGTTGGTTGGTGGTTGGGTGGGTGGTTGGGTGGGTGGTTGGGTGGGTGGATGGGTGGTTGGGTGGGTGGTTGGTTGGTTGGTTGGGTGGGTGGTTGGTTGGTGGTTGGGTGGGTGGGTGGTTGGTGGCTGGTTGGGTGGGTGGGTGGTTGGTTGGTGGTTGGGTGGGTGGTTGGGTGGGTGGTTGGGTGGGTGGATGGGTGGTTGGGTGGGTTGGTGGTTGGTTGGTTGGGTGGGTGGGTGGTTGGTGGTTGGGTGGGTGGGTGAGTGGTTGGTTGGTGGTTGGGTGGGTGGTTGGGTGGGTGGTTGGGTGGGTGGATGGGTGGTTGGGTGGGTGGGTGGTTGGTTGGTTGGTTGGTTGGGTGGGTGGTTGGTGGTTGGGTGGGTGGGTGGTTGGTGGTTGGTTGGGTGGGTGGGTGGGTGGTTGGTTGGTGGTTGGGTGGGTGGTTGGGTGGGTGGTTGGGTGGGTGGATGGGTGGTTGGGTGGGTTGGTGGTTGGTTGGTTGGGTGGGTGGTTGGTTGGTGGTTGGGTGGGTGGATGGGTGGTTAGGTGGGTGGTTAGGTGGGTGGGTGGGTGGTTGGTTGGTGGGTGGGTTGGTGGTTGCTTGGTTGGTTGGGTGGGTGGGTGGTTAGGTGGGTGGTTGGTGGTTGCTTGGTTGGGTGGGTGGATGGATGGGTGGTTGGGTGGGTGGGTGTGTTGGTGGTTGGTTGGTTGGGTGGGTGGGTGGTTGGTTGGTGGTTGGGTGGGTGGGTGGATGGATGGGTGGTTGGGTGGGTGGGTGGGTTGGTGGTTGGTTGGTTGGGTGGGTGGTTGGTTGGTGGTTGGGTGGGTGGGTGGATGGGTGGTTGGGTGGGTGGTTGGTTGGTTGGTGGTTGGGTGGGTGGGTGGATGGGTGGTTGGGTGGTTGGTTGGTGGTTGGGTGGGTGGATGGATGGATGGGTGGTTGGGTGGGTTGGTGGTTGGTTGGGTGGGTGGGTGGTTGGTTGGTGGTTGGGTGGGTGGTTGGGTGGGTGGTTGGGTGGGTGGATGGGTGGTTGGGTGGGTTGGTGGTTGGTTGGTGGTTGGGTGGGTGGGTGGATGGGTGGTTAGGTGGGTGGTTAGGTGGGTGGTTAGGTGGGTGGTTAGGTGGGTGGTTGGTGGGTGGGTTGGTGGTTGCTTGGTTGGTTGGGTGGGTGGTTAGGTGGGTGGTTGGGTGGGTGGGTGGATGGGTGGGTGGGTGGGTTGGTGGTTGGTTGGTTGGGTGGGTGGGTGGTTGGTTGGTGGTTGGGTGGGTGGGTGGATGGGTGGTTGGGTGGGTGGGTGATTGGTTGGTTGGTGGTTGGGTGGGTGGGTGGATGGGTGGTTGGGTGGTTGGTTGGTGGTTGGGTGGGTGGATGGATGGATGGATGGGTGGTTGGTTGGTTGGTTGGGTGGGTGGTTGGTTGGGTGGATAGGTTGGTGGTTGGGTGGGTGGGTGGTTGGTTGGTGGTTGGGTGGGTGGGTGGATGGATGGATGGATGGGTGGTTGGTTGGTTGGGTGGGTGGTTGGTTGGGTGGATAGGTTGGTGGTTGGTTGGGTGGGTGGGTGGTTGGTTGGTGGTTGGGTGGGTGGATGGATGGATGGGTGGTTGGGTGGGTGGGTGATTGGTTGGTTGGTGGTTGGGTGGGTGGGTGGATGGGTGGTTGGGTGGTTGGTTGGTGGTTGGGTGGGTGGATGGATGGATGGGTGGTTGGTTGGTTGGTTGGGTGGGTGGTTGGTTGGGTGGATAGGTTGGTGGTTGGGTGGGTGGGTGGTTGGTTGGTGGTTGGGTGGGTGGGTGGGTGGATGGATGGATGGGTGGTTGGTTGGTTGGGTGGGTGGTTGGTTGGGTGGATAGGTTGGTGGTTGGTTGGGTGGGTGGGTGGTTGGTTGGTGGTTGGGTGGGTGGATGGATGGATGGGTGGGTGGTTGGTTGGTGGTTGGGTGGGTTGGTGGTTGGTTGGGTGGATAGGTTGGTGGTTGGTTGGGTGGGTTGGTGGTTGGTTGGTGGTTGGGTGGGTTGGTGGTTGGTTGGGTGGATAGGTTGGTGGTTGGTTGGGTGGGTTGGTGGTTGGGTGGCAAAGGCCGACGAACTTCTACGCGTCACACGTAGGGGAATTACGTTGAGCTTGGAAAAGTGATCGTCTCTTCCCGGTCCAAATCTGCCCACCAGTCTGCATGCCTTGCGCTGCCTTCAGAACGTTTACTCGTAAAGGTTTCCGTTCAATAAAAAAGGCAGTGGATTTTTCATTTTGTCGTAAGTATGAATCGAAATGTTATCACAAGTCTTTCCGATTTTACTATTTTGGGAATAATAATTCCCTGCACTTTGTTATTTCTACTGCTGAATGAAGGCCTCCCCACGTCGTGTCGGTCAAGAGAGTCGTTTGACCATACTTCACCATGCAGGCCAGTGTGGCTTTGTGAGGACGAACTTGGTGAGTCGCGGTTGGAGTAGAACAAGCCTCGTCATGACGACCACGATGACGTGACCCAGCAGGTGGCGCGCTTACCACTCGTTGCAGAGGTTCACAGTTCGAATCCAGTGGCCGCCCTGGTTATTACTGCGGTGTCAAAGTAGAACTCAATGACAAGAGCAAGGCCCATTGTAAGCCGGTGTCAGGTTCCAAATTGGGATTACGCACCACAGTCGTGGCTCCTCGACTGGCAGACTGATGCCTTCGGCCATTCTTGCAAATGAAACTATTCTGGTCTCTGGAGTTCTTACGAAATGAAACAAAACACACTTGGAACTCAACAACGGTGATGATGCCACCGATGACGACAATGGCAACGATCGTGCTGATGACAGTGCATATCCTGCAGCTGCCGATGGTGCCGATGACGCATGCTTCTGACGACCACGATGATGATGATGATGACAATGAGACTTTTTCCCCCCTTTGTAAACAGTCTCGGCATCGAATGGCGTTTCCGCTTCACATCGTCAATTATCGGCCACGATTAAGAATACGAGAGACGCGTCGTGTGCGCAACGGTTAACGAGCTGCGACGGGGTGAGGACAAAGGCTGGATGGGTTTTAGGGGGCGGAGAGAGAGAGAGAGGAGGGGAGAGGAAGCGAGGTCGGCGTAATGTGCGCAAAGCCGAGCAGGAATGCGGGCCAAGAGAGACGGTCATTAGCGAGAAATTAAGCAGCACTTGAATGTGGCTCGCCCGCTAATGCTCACTCACAAGTGGGGTGGGAGGGCGGGTGAGGACCTGGCTTAAAAGCCAAGTTTCGCTCGCTCGTCCGCCCGCTCACCCGCCCGCTCGCCCGCCCGCTCGCCCGCCCGCTCGCCCGCCCGCTCGCCCGCCCGCCCGCTCGCCCGTGTGTGTGTGGCCCTTAATGTGGTGAGCGGTGATGCAGCGGTAGTGCACTCTGTTATGAACCTGGCAAAGAAAGTTTGATGTCTGCCCCATCGCGAATATCAGTGATGAATATCTGAACCAGTGTTGGACCTCCCCCGAGGTTGACTCTTAAAGAAATTTCACTCGGTGTGGTGTGCAAGCATCGGGCATTTGGAAGACAAAGGCGGACACAGTGGTGCTGGTCACACCACCCCCTCGTGCGTGCCGTGCCGACTTTCATAGGCACTCACAAACAGCACTTGCCCCAACAGCCTGTATGGCGATATGGAGAGTCTTTAGCCCTTAGAACAGCTCCACCCATCCCCCGACCACCCCCGCCTCTGCCCCACCCCCGCTCAACCATGTGACCTCCACACAATCTGTTTACTCATCATTCATCACCAACACAGTTACTCTCTGCATCCTCACTCCAAGATCCACTATGTCATCGTGACTTTGACGTCATCGTGGCGGAAGCCGTTGGTGGTACCACCACCACCAAAACCACCACCACGAACACCACCACCTCGCCAATGCGTTCTCCCCTCTGCCAGATCGCACGCGACAACCTCCAAGGTCTGCCCTGACATATGTGCTCCGGATAAGTTATAAGATAAGTTATAATTGAGTCGTTCAACCTCCAACGATGACACCATGTGAGCACAATGTATTTTCCGGAGGTACGTCTGTAATGTTACGAGCTTGAAATCAATTACGACAATCACGATGACTTTCAAGGCGCTGTAACACGGCAAGTCGTTACACGGGCGGCTAAAGTCATGGGTAATTTTGACAAACAGCGTACACATCTTAAACTCTGCACTGCTGGTGGTCCGCTAGGCCTTGAGACGTGGCTCCCTCGAACTGATGATTTTCTTTCGCAAAACACCAAGCGGCGTCGACCGTCTCATTAACGCGACTCGCTGAGATGGCAAGTTCATTATTTTCACGGCTTCTCGATTCAGCATTTCAAGAGTAGTCTTAATTTGGGACACTGTGTGTTTGGTGCAGGGGCGGTCTGCGAGGGTGAGCGGAGATCCGCGGGTCCCAGAAGGTGTGGCACCCACTGCCCACACTCGAGCATTACATTGCACCCACAACGCCACTTTCAACTTATGCAACAAAAGCTTCGCTAAACAATAAAAATCAGCAGCGAAACACATTTTTTCTTTTTTCTCACAGCTAGAATTTAGCCAAACGAATTGCTAAACCAAATTAAATTGCGCATTTTGTAGAAGTCAATGGTGATCAAGCAAAGCCCATCATCTCGCCACACCTGCGAACTAGGCGGCCGAAACCCCGACTCAAACCCAGGATCTCAGCAGGGCCAGTTCAACAGTTCAAAAGGGTTCTCTCCACATAAGTCAAGGCATTTTTTTGTAAATTAGCAGCTACTTCAAACAGTAAAGTTAGCTGTGACGGTGCCACCTGAAGACGGAGACTTGTGTTGCCTCCGAAACGTCGTGATTTATTATTTTATTTCTATTATTATTTTTTTATTTTAATTTATTTTAATTTTTTACCCACGTGACTTTACCGAAAAAAACCTAAGAGTATGAATCCTTGCAGTCACGAAAGCTTCAAATCTAGAATTAGCAGCTACATCGTGAACGACGGGATGTGACCGGGTAAAGGTCGTGAGGTCGCAGGTTAAAAGTCAAGAACCGCAACACAGGGGCGGCAGTGTGGAAGCAGCAGAGGGTAAAGGTCTTGGCGGGGGGGGGGGGTGGAAAGAGGGGGCGGCGCTTCTGACCTTGGCCTCCTCCTCCTGCGCCTTCTTGACGATGGCCTGGAGCTGCAGCTCCCGCTGGTACTCGGCTCGAAGCAGCTTCTCCTCCATGATCCTCCGCTTCTGCTCCAGAAGCTCCTCCTTCCACTTCCTCACCTCCTTCACCTGCGGCGGAGGCACAAAAACAAAAATCATGGGCTGAAAGCGCGGTTACTCCCACCTCTTCCTAAAACATCTGGCGAGCGTGGTAGAGAAGGTATTATATTATTTTATTATGTTTTATTTTTATTATTTTATTATTTCCATTCTACGTGACTTTACCGAAAGAACCAAGAAGATGAATCCCTGCCATCACGAAAGCTTTAAATCGAAATTCAAGGTCAAAATACCCCACATGGAGTGGCTCTCTAGAGCTCCCCCTAGTGGGGGCCCTTCCAACTGCAGGGGCCTGAGCAAGTAATTGCAGGGCTGTGCCTGATATATTTTTATTATTTTGACAGGAGGCGTAGGACTTGGGGTGGAGGGGGGGGGGGAGGTGTGACGCGGTGGGGCGTGTGGGCGGTGGAGGAATACGAGGCAATTTCTTGTGAGAAAAAAAAATCGCAGCACAAACACGTAATCCGAGCGCCGGGGAGTAGCGTTTTGGCCTGGAGCTTAGAGCAGGACACGGTGCAAGGCTCCCGAGCCTGCAGCAATACACCAGACAATTGTCCTGAAATGAATGGGCACGGTGGGTGGTGGTGGTGGTGGCGGTGGTGTTGGCGGTGGGGGCAGCGGGCTGTGTGGTGAGTGCGAGAGAGATGGAGAGAGATAGACGGGGAGGGAGACTGCGAGCTGGGCTGTGCCAGACTGCTAAGGGATTGCAAGTTTGACCGGGAAGTGAACCTTTGACCTGAGGCCGCCTCTGACACCACCCCTCCCCCGCCGGCGCTTGCCGCTGCTCAGCGCAGGTTACACTCCTGTTGAGGTTGCTGACCAGGATGACCACGAGGTCAGCAGAGGCTAATTTAACTCGCCACCCTTTCTCCATTGTTCGGCCCATTCATCTTGTCCATTCATTGTCTGTCCTTCTTGTCCGTCAATCCATAACAGTCTGTCTCTGTCACCTTTCTGTATTTCTCATTTATGGATAGATATCTTGTCTGCCCATCTCGTGTGTTTTATCCGTGTCTTGTGACTCCGTACATTTTCCCCTGCTGTGTACCTTGTTCATCCATTTATAAGTCAACCAATCCAGGCACCATGCTTGTCGAATCAATTTTGTCTGTTTGTCCATCTGCCAGTCCACCCAACCTGAATTTTTGTCCCTGTTCACGCATCTGATACATTGTTATATTTGTCTACCTGTCCATAAGTCTATCTGTCTATCTGCCTGTCCATGTATGACATGAATCCATTGCGTCCATCTGCCTCTCCTTCTGTCTTACATGGTCATCCATCTTGCCGACGCCTCTTGTCCACCTGTTTGTTTGTCCACCCATCTGTACGCGAGTCCATCTTGTCTGTCCACGCATCATGCCCACGCGTTCGCTTCTAAGTCCTTCCGCCAGTCAGCATCTTTCCCAACCACGAGACTCGTCCCGCCCATCCCTACAAACCAATCGTCCGTTCGTGCGTGCGTCCATCCACCAGTCCATGTTGTTCCGTCCACGTAGTCTTGTCCGTCCGTCCCCCCTACCTACCCACCAGCCAGCACACCTTCCACCCTCTCACCCACCGACCCACGAGTTCATGATCTCATCTTCCTGTGTCCCCCGACCAACGAAGAGTGGGGAGGGCGGTCAATCGACAGCGCTGCATTGTAATTAGCTCGCTCAGGGAGTGAGTTAAGCCCAAACCTTTTTACGGCCGACGAAGGATTTTCTCCAGGTAATGGCAAGTGATCCTGGGCGGATGCGGTGGCGATTAGAAGCGCAAGCGCGCACGAGGAGGCGAGCGAAAGAGCGAGGCGGGGGGGGCGACATGAGCGAGTGGGGGTAGAGCGACCACGTAGCTCCAGCCGGCTGGGCTTAGTGCGGAGGATAATATATGAAAGGTGCCTTTCTTCGTGCGATTCGAGAGGGCCCCGTTATTTAAAATTGTTGCTTGTTTTCCCGGCCCCGTATCGTGCGCCGTCATCTGTTTAAAAACCGCCCGCTCTACCCGCTTGACCCCGCGGGGTAACGTACACCCTCGGCGCCCGCTCAGGTGTCAGACGTGGAAATAAACGGGCCCTCGCGCACCGCGAAAACCCGAAACCAGAGGAAAACAAAAAAAAAATCTGAAAACTTAAAATAAATGATGGCTGGGTTTCGCTCTTTGGCTGTTAGTTTATCGCCAAAAGTCAAGTCGAAGTCATGCTGTGAACATGATGATGATGGTGATGATGGTGCTGCTGGGGATAGTGGGGTCTGCGTTTGGCTGTGGTGTGATTGCTGGAGGTTGTATGGATGATGATGAGTGACGATGATGATGTTGCTGATGATTGAAGATGAACATTGTGATGAAGATGATGCTCATTAACATCATCATCATGCAAGGGGGGTACTCACCCTCTCCATGAGCTTCTGCAGCTTGAGCGAGTTTTCCTCCCGCAGTTTCTCCCGGATCTGCTGCGCCTTCAGCTGCTTCTCCTCGTGCTTTCGCTTCGACTCGGCAATCGTCCTGAGAGCACGCAACGCACCACGCAACGCACCACGCAACGCACCACGCAACATACCACGCAACGCACCACGCAACGCACCACGCAACGTACCACACAACACACCACGCAACGCACCACGCAACGCACCACGCAACGTACCACACAACGCACCACGCAACATACCACACAACACACCACGCAACGCACCACGCAACGCACCACGCAACACACCACGCAGCACACCACATCACGCAGCACACCACACAGCGCGCCACACCACACAACGTACCACACAACGCGTTACAACGAAGGCGGCTCTGCCGACTTTCCGCTGCGGGCAAAGTCAAAGGAGTTGAGCGAACGGAAGGGGGTGCGCGTTGTGGAGCGGAAGCGGTTTGACCCAGGGAAGGAGCGAGCGTGCTCGCGACCTCGGACGAACACCCACCGCTTGCGCGACGGGGACGACAGCTTCTCGTGCATCTGGATGGCGTGGCCCGGTGGCCGGGGCGGTTCGTCCTCCACCATGTCGCCCCACGACGTCGTCTGCCGCCACGACTCACGGGCTGCGGAGAGCGGGGCCCGCGGTTCGTTTAGAGGGACGAGGGGAGGGTGGGCCCGGCACTGAGGGTCAACCGGGTTGGGGCAAAGCGAGAGCGCTTCGCCGACGCTGCTGAGACGAGACCGGTGTGAGAACCCGGGGCTGCCACCTGCGACTGAGTCAAAGGGGTTCTCAAGGTGTGAGAGAGCGTCGGTAAGTCCTCAGGCAGGTCACCGATGATTTTTACCCTAGAAACACACGACTCGTCGACTTTTAAGACGTGTTCTTTCATACGACATTTGCAAGGCAACTAACAGTACACTGCCGTGGCCGTGTGTTGAGTCCAGCAATACGTGCCGACGGCATCAGGAGTTGCTCGAAGTGCAGCGTCTGTACCTCCCCGCCCCCCCCCCCCCCGCGTGTCAGTGGACCCAAAAGAAAATGAGTGGAACAATAAATGGGCTTGGAAAATCTGGCAAGCCGGCGAAGCAACGGATCAATTCAAGAGCCAGAGCACCGCCGCCGCCGTGCGCAAACACAGAGTGCAGCTCTGCAACGCAATTTGAAGAGAGGTCAACATAAGAATGGGTTTAGAGTCGGTGGTGAACGTGACGAGCAACACAGAGGTATGAAGGTTTGAAGACGCGGGAAAATACAAGGCCCGTAAGCAAAAAAACGAGGCAGAGTAAGAAAAAAATCAGCAAATGTCGGCGTTGATCAAAACTATGATTAACAGGAACCCGCAGAAATTCAAACATGTGGATTGACGGCGAAGAAGAGTTGGTTCACAAGTGAGGTGGTAAACAGATCGGTTTCGACGTACAGACAGCGGGCCTCGGGCTGCAGGACTACGCTTTAAAATAAATATAATCAACTCGAAATCCATCACGACAGATTTATAACAGCAACAGCAGGAGGCGGATAGGCAGAAGGGTGAGGTACAAGTGAGCCAATTCACATAGGTAGGCCTTGCCTATACATTAAATATGCAGGCCTAACCTAACCTGCTCAGGTATAAAATAAAAAAGATCAAAACATAAATATTGACACAAAAGAATGGAACTGGGTAATTACAAAAGCATCAACCTCTAGGAAGACAGGGAGATAAGACACCCAGAAGACGAAGGATTTGCAATACAATTATAAGTTACAATGATATGCACAAGTTTCGTGCATCTTCTTGGTTCTTTCGGTAAAGTCACGTAGAAACAAGTGTATAATAATAACAATCATCATCATTTACCTGACTTTTTTCTACGTGACTTTACCGAAAGAACCAAGAAGATGAATCCCTGCAGTCACAAAAGCTTTAAATCGAAGAAAGTTTTGTGCAGTGTATGTGTGAGCAGTAAAGCGTTGGTGTTGGTGGTACAGACCACCTTCGTGAAAAAAAAGTCTTAAGACTGTCCGAGAAGCTTCCCTGCGTCAACAAGTGTGAATAATAATAATAACAATCATCATCATTTACGTGACTCACCCTCATACTCTGCCATGATGTCATTCCAATCCATGTTGCTCAGAGGTCCCTCCAGGTTGAAGGGTAGGCTCAGCGATGACATGGTGGTCGTGCTGGCCTGCACGGGGAGGTTCAAACCAACACAAGCTACCACAAAGCCGCTCGCCTCACCATACTCGCTCATCTGCCCGCTCACTCACCTGTCCACGCGTCCGCTCACTTGCTCACTCGCCCGCTGACTCGTTCATTCAATTGCTCTCTCATTCACTCATTCACTCGGCAGCTACTCGCTCGCCCACTCGCTCGCCCACTCGCTCGCCCACTCGCTCGCCCACTCGCTCGCCTCACCGTTCAGTCACGCGCCGACTAACTTAACCACGAACTCACTGGCTCATTCATTTAGCAATTCACCTACTCACTGAACCAAATCAACGTCCGCTGTGTACAGTAGCTACAGCGGAGCTCACCAAGAACCACAATCTTTTTCAGAGGAGACCTGCACGCCTGCCTATATGCCCTGTCGGTCATTTTCATTCATGCTCCTTGTTATGTAATGTGACTTGCACGTGCATGTGTTTGTATGTATGCCAGTATTTATTCATGTATATGCGAGTGGATATGTGTGAGTGTATGCAGTGTGTATTCGTATTCCATGTTTATCTGTGTCTGTATGCGTGTAAAATCATGTCTGGGTGGATGTGTGTGTGGGGAATGGTCGTGCAGTGGTGAGCAAACTGCGCTGCAAACCCGGCGACCCGAGATCAACTCTCGCTCATGGCCAATATCGGTGAGGAACATCTGAACCAGTCCTGGACCTCCACTAGGTCGACTCAGCCTTGATTGGGTATATTTTGCATCAGCACTGGGGAGACAATGGTGGCCGGGCGTGGTTATGGCCACACCACCTTCTCGTGCATGGCCATGTTGGTCTCATGGTGCCAAACCTGTCAACCCATTATCAGTGACCTCCCTTATTACTGACCAATTCAGATCTTATTGGTCACCCCATTCCCTTATAAATCTCAACGTTCATCCTACAAAGTTCCATCACAAGGGAGAAACATTAATAGATAATCACCACAAGTACACTCACCACTACTCACCACTAGTACACTCACCACTAGTACACTAACCACTGCACACCTGTCAAGCCCTTATCAGTGGCTACCTTATTACTGACCAATTAAGACCGTATTGGTAACCCCCGTTCTCTTAGAAATCTCAACCTTCATCCGACAAAGTCCTATCACAAGATCACAAGGGAGAAACACAAACAAATAGACAGAACATGTTTTTACTCAATTTGCCTGCACAACCGCATGGGTTTACAGGCATGTGGTGCTCGCTAACAGAACTTGTCTCAGCAGAATGTGTGGGTTATGCAGGGCATCTTTGTCTTTATGTGGGAGTGCATGCACGTGGAATGCATCCCTTGCCCAAATGGGCCTCACCATGTTCCATTACCGCTCATTGTTTTCGCAAAAAAAAACACGGCCTCATCTCTGCTAAGCCTTGGCCACAAGTGCTCAACCTAATTGCCCCTTTATTCCTCCCGAGGGGACCCCTTATTCTCAGCCCAAGTGTCAGACGGCCAAATACTCATCCACAGGCCACACACAAGCTTCGTACTCGATCATCCCCACCCACCCACCCAGCCACTCAGCCACCCACTCAGCCACCCAGCCACCCACTCAGCCACCCACTCAGCCACCCACCCAGCCACTCAGCCACCCACCCAGCCACTCACCCACCCACCCAGCCACTCACCCAGCCACTCACCCACCCACCCAGCCACTCACCCACCCACCCAGCCACTCACCCACCCACCCACCCAGCCACCCAGCCACCAACCCAACCACTCAGCCACCAACCCAGCCACCCAGCCACCCACCCAGCCACTCAGTCACCCACCCAGCCACCCAGCCACCCACCCAGCCACTCAGTCACCCACCCAGCCACCCAGCCACCAACCCAGCCACCCAGCCACCAACCCAACCACTCAGCCACCCACCCAGCCACCCACCCAGCCACTCAGCCACCCACCTAGCCACACACCCACCCACCCAGCCACCCACCCAGCCACTCAGCCACCCACCTAGCCACCCACCCAGCCACCCAGCCACCCACCCAGCCACTCAGCCACCAACCCAGCCACTCAGCCACCAACCCAGCCACTCAGCCACCCACCTAGCCACCCACCCACCCACCCAGCCACCCACCCAGCCACTCAGCCACCAACCCAGCCACTCAGCCACCCACCCAGCCACCCACCCAGCCACCCATCCAGCCACCCACCCAGCCACTCAGCCACCCACCCAGCCACTCAGCCACCCACCCAGCCACTCAGCCACCCACCCAGCCACTCAGCCACCCACCCAGCCACCCACTCAGCCACCCACCCAGCCACTCAGCCACCCACCCAGCCACTCAGCCACCAACCCAGCCACCCAGCCACCCACCCAGCCACTCAGTCACCCACCCAGCCACCCAGCCACCCACCCAGCCACTCAGTCACCCACCCAGCCACCCAGCCACCAACCCAGCCACCCAGCCACCAACCCAACCACTCAGCCACCCACCCAGCCACCCACCCAGCCACTCAGCCACCCACCTAGCCACACACCCACCCACCCAGCCACCCACCCAGCCACTCAGCCACCCACCTAGCCACCCACCCAGCCACCCAGCCACCCACCCAGCCACTCAGCCACCAACCCAGCCACTCAGCCACCAACCCAGCCACTCAGCCACCCAACTAGCCACCCACCCACCCACCCAGCCACCCACCCAGCCACTCAGCCACCAACCCAGCCACTCAGCCACCCACCCAGCCACCCACCCAGCCACCCATCCAGCCACCCACCCAGCCACTCAGCCACCCACCCAGCCACTCAGCCACCCACCCAGCCACTCAGCCACCCACCCAGCCACTCAGCCACCCACCCAGCCACCCACTCAGCCACCCACCCAGCCACTCAGCCACCCACCCAGCCACTCAGCCACCAACCCAGCCACCCAGCCACCCACCCAGCCACTCAGCCACCAACCCAGCCACTCAGTCACCAACCCAGCCACTCAGCCACCAACCCAGCCACTCAGCCACCCACCCAGCCACTCAGCTACCCACCCAGCCACTCACCCACCCACCCAGCCACTCAGCCACCCACCCAGCCACTCAGCCACCCACCCAGCCACTCAGCCACTCAGCCACCCACCCAGCCACTCAGCCACCCACCCAGCCACTCAGCCACCCACCCAGCCACTCAGCCACCCAACCATCCGCCCATCCAGCCACTCACCCACCCAGCCAGCCAAACAGCCACCTTACCCTCCACTGGTCACCCAACAGCTTGGGCAGTGACAGCTCCTAAGGGCCACGGTGACCCCACGACAAACACCCTCTCTGCCCGGTCTTGATTCCGACCGATACCACAAACCCCGATCGCTCATTCACCCAAAGCCTGACTCAACGAGGAACTGGCCCCCACATCCCAAGGCGCGCACCTCCTGAAAAGTACAGAATCTCCCACGAATACACGAGAAAAACATTGTTGTTATTGTAACCCCAACAATGACCCCCTCCCCCCTCCAAATCTCCAACCAATGACTGCCAATCTGTAACCCTAAACCCCACATGCCTGACCCTAACCAAACCTCAAATCCATAACCCTTCAACCCAATCCTTTAAATCCAAAACAAAAATCCCATTGCCTTCACCCCAAATCCACAACCCACAGCCCTACCCTGAACGTCATAAACTCGAACACTAACTGATCTTTACTCAAACCACCAATTACTAAGGATAACTAAGTCCATATACATAATCCGATCACCTAACTCCAAACCCCTTATCCGAAACTATTACCCCACTGCCTAATCCTAACCCAACACGATTAATGCTATAACCCTATCAAGTGTACCTCTAAACCCAACCCTAACCCAAACCCCCTGAGCAGACAGTCTCACTCACAGACAGTTTGTCCATCTCCTAACCTCCAACCTGAACCGTTTAACCCCTCAGCGATGCCCTGACCACTGAGCGTAGAGAGCGCCGCTCACTGAGAATCATCTTGCTGTGTCCACCTCCTACCCCCCGAACCCAAACCCGAGAACCCCTAAACCCCTGACCTCCCTGGGGGGAAAGTGTCTCTCGCGCTCAGAGTCATCTCCTAAGCACGACCCTAACCGTAAACCCCTGACCCCAGAGCGAACCGCAGAGTGTGGAGCGTAGCTCCCTGTGAGTCCGTCTCCCAACCCGTTACCATGACCCCTCGACCCCTGACCCCTGAGCGTTCCGCTGGGCGGGGATCGTCGCTCACCGACAGCTCGCTCTCCGTGTCCGTCTCGCCGGCCGTGTCCAGGTCCTGCTCGTCCAGGATCTCGCGCGTCAGCTGCTCCTCCTCGGCGATGGCGTTGGCGATCGCCTCCTCGTTCTCCCGCTCCAGCCGGCACGCCAGCTCCTCCTCTTCTGCCAGCACGGCTGCCATGCTCTGTGGGAGATGCGGCGGTGGCAACGGGGCGTCAGTCACCGTCGATGCCGTCGGCCACCGTCGGCCACCATCGATCCCGCCGCCATCTCGGACGGAAACTTCCGTTCGTCAGGCCACGACGTGTCCTGCCCAAGCCCGCCGTTATAGCATTTTGTATCGAACTAGGGCCGGCAGGTTTATTTGTTTAGGAATGCAAAGTCCCTAGGCCAAGCGTTTGCTTCCGGTACCACTGTGTTGAGGGTGAGTAGGCCTCCGCTGAGTCGGTGGATAGGACCGGCAGCCAAACTGCGTCGAATCAAGCAAGCCTGACTCTGCTGTTTGAGACACTGAATGTCGAAGTTGGTCCAGGGTTTTCTTGACTTGAATCTATGCTGCTGAAATCGTGCACTCCCAGAAGGCCTTGTGTGTGTGGCTGACGGTTCGGGCAGGATTTTTTTTTTAGCAGTCAATGCGATGATGTCACTAACCTGCGCGTATCCTCCAACCCACGTGTTCCTGCTTTTGTTTCTCATTGTAATTCCAATGCCGTTGTTGAGAATGAAAAGTAAAACAAAACCAATGCGTCCCTTAAAGACGAGTTTTAATCGACGGGTAGTGCCTGTTATTATCCATAATAAAGGTGTTTCGGGTTAGATCGCGTAAATATACATGTGCCGTTGAAACCCGCAACCACCCAACATGGCCAATCAGTAAGGTTTGTCACGTAAGCAGAACGTGCCAATTCGTTACTAGTTCAGCACTAACCAGTTGTGTCATGGAGAGTAAACCCACAACTTTTACAATCCCAGTCCCGTGACATTTCGCTGGTAACAACACCAGCATCATCAGGCGACAGCCCAGAGCCGAGAACACGTGGCTCAGAGACATGGAAATTGGAACAGAAACTGAAGAGTTCGACGTGAAGCAGGGAAAAAAGCCAGCTTGGAATTACCTCGGTGCAGGGATTGAATTCGATTCTGGGGCTCTCGATGCACAGAAACAAACACGTGCTACAAGTTGCATCCCATCGTCAAGCCACTGCTGTGTGAAGGCCTCTCCCCATGCTGGTCCATGAGGGTTAGTCAAGTGGGGGGTGGGGGGGGCTCAGCAGTGGTACAGACATCGCGCGGCACTGGTGGCAGACGTGGCCAGGAATTGAAATCTGGTTACCGGGTTCAGAAAGCAGTGGGTCTAACCACCACGCTTTCGCTCCACGTTAGACACGGACATACACGCGGACATATGCACACGTAAGCAAACACATACTTGATGCATGCACATACACACACACACATATATTACCACACACGTATACAAAGAACACCCATGTAGCCTTGAACAAACTATTTGGGCAAGTGCCATTCGCAAGTAATTATGAAGACCGGCACAGCACAGAGGGGGGTGGGGTGGCCAGCACCATGCCCGACCACCTTTGTCTCCCCAGTGGTGATGTTTACATACCACACAAGGTACTCAATTAATGCTGAGTTGACCTAGCGGAGGCCCTGGACCGGCTCAAATATCCGTTCGCTGTCATTGGCCGTGGGTGGGAATCGAACTCGGGTCGCCGAGTTCGCATCGCAACGGGTTAACCGCTGCACCATTGCTCACCCCCCCACCCACACAAACACACACACGCGTGCACGCTCTCGCGCACGCACGTACGCATGCACACGTATGTCCCCAGTGCCCCAGAGCGATTTAGATGGCGCCGGGGACTGATGGCCTCGGGAGAGGAGCCGAGCGCACAAATGCGATCCCTGGAATCGGAGGGGGGAGGAGGAAAAAGAACTGCGTGTCGGGGGGTTGGGGGTGACCAAATGCATTCGTAGCCCACTCTCACATTAACCCCATACGCCACAAGCGCGTCTTCAGGCACGATGCCCCGATGGTTGCAGAGTATTTCTGGCCGTTGACCACAACTCGTAACGGCCACCGCAGTGCTTCTTCTGCCTTGCCGCCCCAAACAGGCGCTTGCTCGCTAGCGGCGCTCGTGCGCGCACAGTTGATGTCGCTCTACGGAGGATCTGTCATCTTGTTGTACGTGTGTATGTGTGGGCACGCATGCGTGTGTCTGTGTGCTTTACGTGGACAGCGGTAGTGTGAGCGGTGAGCGCACCGCGCTACGAACCTGGTGACAATTCTCGCTTACGGTCAATAACAACGGTGAATAATATAACTGGTCCTGTGCCTCCCCTAGGTCGACTCAGCCTTAAGGGAGTACTTGGTGCGATGTGTAAACATCAGCACTGTGGAGACAAAGGCGACGACACCACCAGCGTGTGTGCTGCGTGGGCCTAAATAGAAGACGTAAAAAAATGTGAGGTTAGAAAGAGACAAATATGAAGACAGACAAACAGACAGACACAGGCAGACAGAGGCCATGATACACACGTGGAGAGTTACACAGACAGACAGGACGAGGCAAAGCCCGCGATGACAAAATGCGAGGATGGAACACAGCAAGAGAACAGAGGATGCGAGAGTAGGTGGAACAATGGGAGGAGGAGGAGGAGGAGAGAGAGAAAGAGAATGTAAGCAGAGTAGACAGAGCAAGAGAGAGCACGCGAGAGAGAGGGGGAGAGAAAGCAGGAGAGAGACAAAGAGTCCAGAACAGACACACGGAGTACAGGATAGAGAGCCAGACGCAGAGATTACAGAAGAGAGAGAGAGAGATAGTAACCAACACACACACAGACGAGTACATTAGAGAGGAGAGAGCAACACACAGAGTGCATTAGAGAGAGAGAGGGGAGAGAGAGAGCGCAACACACAGAGTGCATTAGAGAGAGAGAGAGGAGACGCGCGGGCGGCGAGGAAGAAACACGCCAAGAGGAAGAAGCAGCGTGCGTTTGGGGAAAGGTTTCCACAGCTAGAGATCGTGGACGATGAAGGCGACATCGCCACGGAAATCAACCCGTCTACTGTGGTCATAGAGACTCACTCCCCACGAGCTATGCATGAAGCGAAGACAAATACTATTTGCTCAGCCCTCGACCAAGAGGATGAAGTCGGTGGAGAGTCATCGAGCACACCCGCCAAGGGCGAGGACGAAATGGATGGGAATGAGGAGGAAGGTCCCCGTCCCACTGCTGACCCAAAACCAGTGGAAGAGACACAGGGCCATCCACCCGAAGAGCCTGAGCAGGAGCCATCCCAGACCATCCCTGACACTGGGGGAGAAGACGCCGCTGGGCCATGCGCCAGCCCAGCCGCTGCAGCTCTTCCAGCGGAGCCAGACGCCGGGGAAATCGACTCAGATCGGGACGACTGCTTCAGCGTGGGGAGCGAGAGCAGCCAAGGGGTCTACATTCCTTGACCCTCAGACTTCCCTGGTCTCCCCGGAAGATCTCTGCCAATTCCTCGACGAGACTAACGTGAGGAAGGACAGAGCGAACATTGCCTTGGCTCGATGGAAGGACAGCAAGGCAGTAAAGGCCTCTGTGATTCAAGCCGAGAAACTCCTCGCCAAGCAGGGACTCGAGTCCCGGGGCAAGGAGAGGGCAAAGCTGAGATATTTCCGCAAACAAATTAATAAGTGGGAGGCTACGGAGGCAAGGAACAAGCAATGCCTAAACGTGAACGGGTGCAGGGAGGCAGTGCGGAGGTTTTCCGCAATGTCTCTTGCGAGGAAACACGCTGCCTCTGTCTTCTTCATTCAGGAGACGCATCTCACGGTCGAGGACGACTGGAGGAAGGAGTGGGGAGGGGACTCGTTCTACAGCCACCTTGACAACACCTCCTGTGGAGTCGCGACCCTGTTTGCTAAAGGGTTTCATCCCGAGCTCATCACCCAGACCGAAGTGGTGAAGGGAAGGCTGCTCGCGGTAACGGTCAGGGTGGGCGATGTCACCACCCACCTACTGAACGTGTATGCGCCGGTGACCAACAAGGAGAAGATCCCATTCCTGCACCCCCTGAGGAGGCACCTGACTAGGATCTCGGACGACGAGTGCGTGATTGTGGGGGGCGACCACAACTGCACAATCGGCGCCCTGGATCGTTCGGGGAGGCAGCCGGGGGGAGTTGGGCCGAAGAGGGAAATGCAGGGACTCCTGGAGGACGCCGCCTTGGTGGACGTGTGGCGCATACATCACCCGGGCCAACGCCAGTTCACGTACACGAGGACGAGGCGCGATGGCTCGGTGACACAGTCCAGGCTCGACAGATTTTACATCTCTAAGAGCTTTGTGACATGCGCCATAACGTCTGGCATCAGGGCGGCACCCTTCACGGACCACAACCTCATCGTGCTCCGTGTCAGGCTGGAGAGGGCCCGCGAGGGCGCGTCCCACTGGCAGTTTAACAACTCGCTGCTGGAGGATGGCGCCTTCATAGAGATGTTCGAGGACTTCTGGGAAGAGTGGCGAAAAACCAAAACGCAGTTCGACTCGCTGGCCCAGTGGTGGGATATGGGAAAAGTGCACACCAGGCTGTTGTGCCAACAATACACCTGGGGGAGCACCAGACTGAAGAACGCGGACATCACCGACATGGAAGCCCGAGTCCTCGATTTGGAGAGTCACCTCGCCGAGGACAGTGACCCTGCTCTTCTCCGAGAATACGAGGAGAATAGGGAGCGTCTCAAAGGGCTACAGTAGGAGCAGACGAGGGGAGCGTTTGTGCGATCCCGGGTGAAGCTCATCATCGACCTCGACACGGGATCCCCGCTTTTCTACTCCCTCGGGAGGCAGAACGGGAGACACAAATCCATGGAGTGCCTCTTTGATGGGGACGGTGTCCTGGCGCACGAACTCCAGCAGAAGTCGACCATCATCAGAGACTTCTACGGAAGCCTGTTCTCCCCTGAAGAAACATCGGGAGCGGCCCAGGCGGAGGCATGGAGCGGTCTACCCACCCTGGAGGAAGACGGGAAAGAGCTGCTAGAGCAAAAGCTCACCAGGAATGACCTTGACGCAGCTGTAAGAGGTCTGACCCCAAATAAATCCCCAGGTTTAGACGGGCTAACAGGGGAGTTTTACGCCGTTTTTTGGCCATCCCTACGGGAGGACTACAGAGAGGTGCTGGAGGAAGCCTCTGTCACCGGGGTGATGCCTCAGTCTTGGAGGAGGGCGGTGCTCACTCTGCTTCCCAAGAACGGAGACCTGAGGCACCTACAAAACTGGCGTCCGGTGTCCCTCCTGAACACAGACTACAAAATATTGACGAAGGCTCTCTCCCTGCGACCGAAAGGGGTGATTGCATAAGTCGTAAACAGGGACCAGTCCTACACCATCCCCGGACGAACCATCCACGACGGCATCTTCCTGGTCAGGGACCTCATCGCGGTGTCCCAGAGGTTGGGCATCCCAATCGCGTTTCTGGCCCTTGACCAGGAAAAGGCTATTGACAGAGTGGACCACAAATACCTGCTGGGAACCCTCAAGACCTCTGGTTTTGGGGATGGCTTTGTCCGAACGATCCGCCTACTCTACACCAAGTCAGAGTGCATGATCAAGGTCAACGGCGCCCTCACTGCCCCGGTCAAATTCGAGCGAGGAGTGAGACAGGGATGCCCATTGTCGGGCCAACTTTATGCCCTGGCTTTAGAGCCTTTGCTGAGTCTCATAAGGCGGAGACTCAGCGGCCTGGTGCTCAGGGAACCAAGTGTCAAGTTGGTCCTGACGGCATACGCCAACGACATCCTCCTCATCCTTCATTCCCTGGATGATGTCGCCCTGCCGCACGAGTGCCAGGAGGTCTTTTCGAAGGCCTCCTCGTCCAAAAGTGTAGCGGCCTGCTGGTTGGAGCATGGGACATGACCGAGTGTCCGGAGAAGGCAAAAACCATCAATTGGAGCACAACATCGCTGCACCACCGCAAAGGAACTGGGTCGAGCTGGAGGAGAAGGTGAAGGACCGGCTGGGCACCTGGAGTCGCCTGTGCAAGTTCCTCACCTTCAGGACAAAGACGTTGGTGGTGAGCCAGCTGGTGACGTCCATGCTGTGGCACCGACTCTTCTCCCTGCACCCCCCCATGAGCCTCGTCAATGCGCTTCAGAAGCGAGTCCTCGACTTCTTCTGGTCGGGCGGAGGACACCGGGTCGCCACTGGGGTCCTGTCCCTGCCACTGGACGAGGGCGGTCACAGGCTGGTGTGCGTGCGGAGTCAGCTGGCCACCTTCCGACTGCAGGCCGCGCAAAAGTTCCTGCACGCTGCCCCTGCACCGGCCTGGGGCATCACGGCCTCCTTCCTCCTGAAACAGCTGGGGGGTCTGCAGTGCTCCAAACAACTATTCTACATGGACCTGCAGGGCCTCCCACTGGGACAGCTGCCACCTTTCTACAGGAGCGTCCTGCAGACATGGAGCTCCCTCGCCGTCAGGAGGCTGAACCAGCCGCGATCGGCCGAAGATCTGGTCTTCGAACCGATCCTCAGGAACCCACAGACAAAGCTGCCATCCACCACCGCCACCCCCGGCATGGAGAGGCGCCTCACCAATGCGCGGCTCTGGTGGAGCCTGAAACACGGGGCCGGTGGCTCGGACCAGCTGTGATGGCCGCAAAGACAGGGCTGCAGTCGCTCCGGGTGGCTGCCCGGATCCTGGCCGAAGCCAAGGGGGCCTTCTCAGCGGCAACGGGGAGAACGCCCCCCATCGGCGTTGGGGATGACGAGGCCCGTCTCGGTCCCCCTCCACCGGAGCTCTCCGTCGTGCCGCTGCATCGCCAATGCCGACAAGCGAAGGCGGATCACAACCTGTGCCGGCTGGAAAACCTACCGGAGGTGGCCTTCGCAAATGTAAAGAGGAAGGTGCTCTACTCCTACATAGTCCGGTTTCACCAACAGGACACCCTGAGGAGCCACAAGGACCATGCCTGGAGGAAAGCCCTGCTGCCCTGCGTCTCTCCGGAGAGGCCTCGCTGGAGGCAACTCTACTCCAGCCCGACGTACAACTGCATCGGTGACCTCAGCTGGAGCATCGCCCACGGCACCGTCACCACCAACGCCTCCCTGGCGCGCTTCACTGACACGTCCCCGGAGTGCCGGTTCTACGGTAAAGTGGAGACGGTGGCGCACCAATACGTGGAGTGCAAGAGCCTGGACTTGTTGTTCAAGGTCCTGAGAAACATACTCCTAAATTTCAGCCTCCACTTCTCCCCGACGGTCCTCATCTTTGGATACCAAAAGGGCGACGAACTCCAACATCTTCAGGGGCTGGTCAACGTGCTCGTCGGCTACGCCAAGCTCGCCATATACAGGGCGAGGAAGGTGGCCCTGGAGGGGAAACGTCCGGCCAGCAGCCTGGGCATCTTCCGCGCTCTGGTCGGAGCCCCAGGGTGTGTGGGCTGGAGTTCCGCCATGCGCAGCTGACCCACGCCGTGCCGGCCTTCAAGGAGCGGTGGGCGATGGAGGAGGCCGTGTGCTCGGTGGCAGATGACGGGGAGCTCTGCATGCAGTTATGAGCTACCCGTCGAAGGCCGTTGGACTGCGAGAAGGGCTGCGTGCAGAACAAGAGTGAGCGAGAGAGTGAGCGAGAGAGTGAGCGAGAGAGTGAGCGACAGAGTGAGCGAGAAAGTGAGCGAGAGGGTGGGGGGTTACATAAAGCAAAGTTATAAAAAATAAAAATTGCAAAATGATGAACGAAGCAAAGTGCCGACTACACCGAGCATATTCTTGTTTCCACTGATCGTAAAATAAAAAAGGAGAGAGAGAGCGACACACAGAGTGCATTAGAGAGGAGAGAGAGTAACAAAGACAAAGATCCCCCATATAGCCTTAACAGACTGTAGGGGCAAGTGCTGTTAGCGAGCACCTATGAAGGCCGGAACGGTACACGAGGGGGTGGGTGGCCAGCACCACGCCCGACCGCCTTTGTCTCCCCAGTGACGATGTTTACACACCGCACCAGGTACTCATTTGAGGCCGAGTCGACCTAGGGGAGGCCCAGGACCGGTTCAGATAATCGTCACTGGTGTTGACCGTGAGCGGGAATCGAACTCGGGTCGCCGGGTTCGCAGCGCAGCGTAGCGCTAACCGCGACACCACCGCTCCCCAAAGAGTGACACACACACGTACAGAGCACATTAGAAAGGGGAGAAAGCACCACACAGAGTACATGAGAGGGGAGAGAGCGAGAGGGGAGGTGGAGGAAGGCACGCCGCCGCCACCACCACCGACACCGCGCATGACCACTCCACGCGAGCGAGCATCGCACAACAATGGGGGGGGAAAGCTTTTAGCCGCTTCTCCGGCCCGAAAGAAGCGCGCCAAGTGAGGAGGCACATGAGAAAGAGAGAGCACCTTCTGAGGATCGGGGCGGTGGTGGGGAGGGGGGGGGGGAGAGAAAAGGGGGGTATGCGGGAGCGCCAGGAGGGAAGTACGGTAGGGAATGGGGGGGGGGTGTTCGGGTTTGGATGTTTTGCGGGTGGGAGAGGGGGGTGGGGGGGGGCGGCAAGCCTGGATAAAGCAAGAAAGGTCGAGCGAGTGAATAGCGCAACCTCACAGTGAATCAACAACGAGATCATAAAAGCCAACGCAAAAAAAGCATAAAAGACACAATGTGTATAAATATTATAAATGTGCGTGCGCGTGTGGTCGCACGCGTGTGTGTATGTGTGCGTGCGCGAGTGTGTGTGTGCGCGCGCGTGTGTGCGCGCGAGTGCGAATGTTTTCAAAGCCCGCAGAGACAGGGGGGACACAAAGCAACCGCCATGCAACTCAAGGGCTTTAGAGCACGGGAGGGACTTCTGTTGCTGCGCGCGATAATGCATCACCGCCAGGAGCTCCCTCGTGCCAGTGCCACGGCCGTCACCGGGGCTCAGATTCAACGGCGCGAGGTGCTCGCCCCGGCCGCTGGCGTGCGCGCGCAGGGGCGTCTTCTTCGCCGATCCGCTGCCGGGCGAGTGCTTCCCCCCCGCGGGGCGCGTGCAACGCGGACGCAGGAGCGCAGAAGTACGGCACAACTAAGGGGTGTCGCTGCCCTGCCCTCCGCCGACCACCGCGTCAGCGCAGGGACGCGCTTCCGCCTACGAGGGCGGCCTGGCGGGCGTGGCGGTCGCACGTCCAAGCACTGTCCGAGCTCTCGCGAGATCGGGCACGTTGCCGGGTCAAGCTGAGTCTCGTGTATTATTTTGTTGAACCAGGTGAGAGCTCAAGAGGCCGGGTCGGGGGTCACTTGCCATGGTGCCCTGGGCGATTTGGTCACTTCTCAAATCCACGCCGTGGGCGTCTCTAGGATGTGAGCGGCCGTGGCCCCTGTTGGGTGGCGGGTGGGGGAGAGCACGGCCCTGCGGAGCTACAGGCAATGTGAGAACGAGGAATATTTGCCCTCAAATATACGGAGCCAGAGGCAGGCGTTTTTGGAAAGAGGCCCTCAAAACGAATTTCCCTAAAAACAGCAAACAATTGGGAACACGGCCCTCCGAGGTGTTGTTTAGCAGAATGTCAGACGTTTTAACTCATGCACAGACAGCCAGACACACACAACAACAACAACAACAAGCGCCATTCGCCACTAAGTGGCGGCGACGTCACCACAGCACGTTAAGGCCACGTGAAGTGTCGAACGCCCGCTGGAAGGAGGTCACGGGACAGACCCAGGTGCCATGGGTCGACTGACTGAGACGCCTGACCGATGCAACACCTGTGCCCCCTTACTGTGCCAACTTGCTCTGTTTTAGCTGCCCGGCGCTCAGCTCGTTGTTGTGAGCGTCGCTCCTCTGCCCTTCGTTGTTGCTGGAGGGCGACTGCCTACAACTGCCCAGTAGCGTCCTTCACGAGCCTCCTCCATGGAGGCCAATCTTGACACCGCTGTTACGACAAGTCCACACACACCCACACACCGACACTCACCCCCACCCCCCTACTCCACAAACACACACAGACGGCAGCGTAACTCAACGCACGTTTTGCAGCTCAGTGGACGTCAGCACCACTTGTGCGTCCTTGGGCGCCATCTCTTCACTCTCCGGCAGTGCTCCTCCACCTTCTTCGCTTCCACCTCCTCCTCCACCTCCTCCACTTTCTCCGGCTCCTCCAGTGCCACCGTCTTCAGCACCGCGCCCTCCGCGTTCGTCGGCAGGCGTCTCCGCTGGCACCATCGTCTGGCTGGCGGCCGGCGGGTCACCGGGACGCGGCGGCTCATCGCGCTCCTCTTTCTGATGAGGACCACGAGAAGACGGGGGGGTCACGAAAACGAAGACGGAACAGCACCGCCCGACTGAACGTCGCCGGTTATGGGCACGCACCGCAGCCTGCGACAATCAGGCTCGTAAGTACAGCCCGGCTATCCGACTGGGTCCATTGGCCACCCTGGTAAGGATACACGTATTGATAATAATGATCGTGTGGAAGACGGTATGCACCGTCTGCTTAGGCGCGAGAGATCCCGTCCACAGGTGCCCTTGATCCCACAAGGAGAAATTGCAGTGTAAAGGATAAAAAGGTTCTGCAATCACCAACGAATACACTGCACTATTTTTATGTTAGCAGGTAAGGGATGTAGCTCTTTTTCAGAAGCGACCTGACCACAAACGATAGCTGAACAAAGTGGCTCGTCGCGTGGATTTTTTTTTTTTAAGCAGCCAAATACTCGAAACGCACGTTTCTAAATGTGGAGGGGAAAACCGGAGGACCCGGATAAAAATCAACGTGACCACGGGGAGAGAGACACGCAAACTCCAAATATACAGGCGTCAGGGTCGGGATCAAAACCACAGTTAGTCCATCAGCAGGTCGGTTGTGGTGGGGTAAAGCGTGGGCATTCCCACCTCTGCCAAGGTGCCTGGCGAGCACGAAAGAGTAGGCCAATTACCATCTGGAGGGGCTCGCTAGCGCTCCATGCAAGAGAAGCATTTCCGCCTGCAGTGCCGTGAGCGCGCAATCGCGGGGCTGTGACTTTACCTTTTTATTTTACACAGCAGAGGGGAACATTGAAACACGATTCGCCAACACATACTCATTTGACTCGACTGTACTCGGAGAGAGAGTCCCAGTTGGTAAAAGTGTGTGCGGGGGGGAATGAAACGCTACGGAACGAGGAAACCCAGCGCCGCACGGCGAAGAAACCGGCTCATTCGCGGTGAGCGCGGGTCGCCTCAGACACAAACAAACCGCCCAGGGGAAAGAGATGGCGAGCGAGAGCGAGCGAGCGAGAGAGAGCGAGTGAGCGAGAGAGAAAGGCCAAGACGGCGCCATTAGTGCCCGCGTCCACCTCGCGCGCTAAACGCGTAATTGTCCGCGAGCCGAGGCCGCAAGTGAGTCCTCTCCCTCTCTCTCTCTCTCCCCGGCGAGTAAATTAACGGAGGGCGCCATTCAGCGAGTCCACTCTGTAATGGACGGGGAGTGCGTAAACGAGCGGCCTGTTTGGCGGAAGGAAGAACAAATGGACAAAACTAAATGGTGACATTTCCTATATTACGTTCCCCGTACCGTCTCTCTCCCTCTTTATGGCTTTATTTTGAGATTTTGGAGAAAAGATTGGGGGTAGTAGGAGTGGTAAGGAGAGAGGGGGGGGGGAGGTAGAAAATAAAAATGCCAAACAAAGCGACACGCAAGCGAGCGCGCGCAAAACAGTGTGTTAAAATGTGTCAAACACGCGGCAGCATAATGAGCCTAATGCACGCGGACGCCCGAGAGGGGAGTAATCGTCCGCTGAAAAGACTGCGCGTTAATTAGCGCTAATTAATACCACTAACGGCGCAAAGTGGGTACCAAATTGCCTTGCTTCTCGAAGCACCCATTATGGTGGAAAAACACACACACCCCACGTGTGAGATAGATAAATAAATAAATACACAAGCAGCGGGGGGGGGGGGGGGAGAACAAAAACGCGTAAATAAAAGTGTGCCCGTTAATTTGCAGAACGCGCGGACCGGCGCCGCTACCGCCGCGCTGCAACACTCGGCGTAATTAAACACGGGGGGGGGGGAGGGCGACGGGGGGGGGGAGGGGTGGTGGCGAGAGTGACCGCGAGGTTGGAGCACCAGAGCCGGCACCACACAGCCACCCGTGGTTAGACCGGGTTCTCAAATGTGTGCCGAGTTGATGGTCTCAACCCCCTGCCACCCCCCTCCCCCCGTCGGCCACCAATGTCCTCGCAGCAAAAAAAAAATTTCCAATCTAGATTTCAAGTTTTCGTGACTGCAGGAATCCATACTCTTTGGTTCTTTCGGTAAAGTCACGTAGGTATACAAAAAAAAAACACGACGTTTCGGGCACAACACAAGCGTCGTCAGGTTGAAACAACCACAGCAATAAACAATTGCTGAAGCGGGCGCCCGAAACGTCGCGATTTAATTTATTTTGTACCTACGTGACTTTACCGAAAGAACCAAAGAGTAGAAAAAATTCCCACCCAGTCAAATCTGGCCTTGCACTTTGTTTGGGATAATTCCAGTTGTGAGGATCGGTTGGAGTGGCACGAAGAATATGACTCTCTGTAGCGGCGCGGGTGGAAGAGTGTGGCCCGCCATTCTTTGCGGAGCTCAGTCGATGGCAGAGCGTCTATTTTGGGAAAGCCTTTGATCAATTTGGAAAGTTTTAAAAATTCCCTAATAGCAACACAACTTTATAGTGAAGTATTAATGAGATTTGGATCATCTTTAACAAAATTTACCGTGATCCTCCCCCCCACGACAGAGCTCATGCATTTTTACTTTCCATTTTATTTGGAAAGGGTTAAACACACACACACCTCTTCACTGATGATCGCTGGTCCCACATCACTGCCCTGATTCTCGAGTGCTGGCGCAATGATTCTGGACACTTTCACATCCTCGCCACCAACACCACCGCCACCACCACCACCGCCGCCGCCGCCACCACCAACACCGCATACGTTGGCCGCTCTCTCCCGCCGCGCCTTCATGTCCGCTTGCGCCTACGACAAACGAGGAGGACGTCTCATATTGGACATACAAGACATGCTCCTTCTCGTGCGTTGTGATTAAACATTAGTACAACTCGGCACTGACAAGTATGTAGGTGTGTACCACGAGTTCATCTATAGCAGGGGTGGGGAACGTCCGGCCGACGAAATCATTTGGGTCTGGCCCTGCCAAGGCAACCGCAGGCGGGACTCGAAATTCAATAAATCTAGGAGAAAACATGTAAAAGCAGTTGCGAGTAGCAACATCATCAATACCAGCTAACATCACACGCCTCGCCAAAGAGAAGAAGTTCCAGCCCATCACATTATGGGTGAGTTAATTAAATGTTTGACCAAATATAACAGGCTAATTATTAAGTTGACGATTTTGTATGGCCCGCGAATGATGTCATTCAAATGGCTCTTGGCAGAAAAAAGTTTCCCCACCCCTGATCTATAGGGACCCTCCGAGAAAACACAAGGCTTCTAGAGCCCAAAGATCGCCCACTTCCACAGGCAAAGGGTCATGGGATTTTGTTAAAAGCAGATGAGACAAAGGTAGCCCGGTGGACCAGCGGTAAAAATTCTGTTTAAACGTTGATTATGAGCGGTCAAAGTGTTGACCTGGCAACACCGCCTGTGATTCAAATTTGATTCTCAAGGGTAGTGGAGTTGGTGGTCAGTCACCAATGATTTACATGAAAGAGGCACTGACTTACACAAGAGTTGTGGTTCAATTGGGTTCTCAAGTGTGGCGTGGTAATGTTCTCGGGCTGGTTGATAATGATTACGCACAAACAAAATAAACCCCATCACATTGCGTTATGCACTTAATTGTGATGAATTCCACTTCTAAAATTACAAATATCAGTTTTACCTCTTCTTGGTTCTTTCGGTAAAGTCACGTAGAAGGGAAAATAATTCTCACGATGTCCTCATTCAGACGCTGTCTTTCCGACAGACCTGTTCTTCACCTGAGGACGGCTGCTTGTGTTGTGGCCGAAACGTCGTGAGAATTATTTTCCCTTCTACGTGACTTTACCGAAAGAACCAAGTAGATGAATCCCTGCAGTCACGAAAGCTTTAATTCGAAATCAGTTTGACCGTCACACGGCGAGCGTTTCTCTCCGCAGCTGGGCAGGGGCTGCCCCCCGCCGTGCGGACCACTTGAAGGGGTTTCATAAATAGCTTTGGGATATCCGCATCCGTGCGCCGCTCGCTGACACTGTGCGAATGCGCTGCTCTGCGACGAGAAGCCGACGGCACCACCGGAGCAACCGAACGGGGACAAAAAGTCCAAAATAGACAGGGCCTCACGGTCGCCTTGGCTCCCCCGGCGCCGCCACCGCCGACACAGCCGGCGTTGGGCCTCGCGCTCCTCGGCGCCACGTCGCGGTTCTCCTTGTTGCCGACGTCTCTGCGTGACGCCGCCGACGCGTTGGCCTTGCCCGCGCCGCCGCCGGGCGGTCCGCCGGCCGGCGGCGGCGCGTTTGTCGTTGGCACTGACGCGGCGCCGCCACCGCCGCCGCCGCCGCCGTTTGCGGACGCGTTTCCGGACGCTGCCTTGGCAAGCGCCGTGGCCGAGCGCGACTTGGAAGGGCGGCCCCTCTGCACCATCTCCCAGCCGTCGCCGTCTGCCGCAGACGCGCCTGCGGTGGTAGAAAAATAACCACCACATCATCGTCACATTGATAAAGAATATGGTAACGACTGACCATGATTCACGATGGTAATGATGACGAAGAGTATAATCATGCTGATGATGATGAATATGACATTATCATCATCAGCCATAATCTATCTGCTGGATGAAGGCCACCCCAAGCTGTCGTCAACTCTCTCCGTCCAGCGGGGCAACGATCCATTTAGGTCCCAACACACGTGCCGAAACCATTGTCCGCTCTCTGGGGGCAAGTCCTTTGGCAGCCACTCCATCGTTAGTCTCGACCACCGGCCATCGTCCCTTCTGGCCTTGACGCGGATCTGTCCAGGCCCACGTTACATAGTCCAGCGGATGTCGCTCTATAGCTTCATCGCTCATGTGTACAAGCTCCCCGTACTCTTCACTGGCTCCCTTTCGCCAGCAGGACAAATGATAAAATCGCCTGCCTTTGTCAACACGCCTTCTCCACCGGTTCCCCACCATACCGCGCCTCGCTACTCTCGCCTTGCACTGAAGCTCATAGTAGAACCCTACGCAGCGGCATCACTCAAAATATGCTTCGGACACAAAGGTTACAGTCTCACGCCACTCTACACTACACTACTATACAATACACTACACTACTATACACTACACTACTATACACTACACTACTATACACAACACTATACACTACTATACACTACACTACTATACAATACACTACACTACTATACACTACACTACTATACACAACACTATACACTACTATACAATACACTACACAACCATACACTACACTACTATACACAACACTATACACTACTATACACTACACTACTATACACTACACTACTAAACACTACACTACTATACACTACACTACCATACACTACACTACCATGCACTACACTACTATACACTACACTACTATACACTACAATACTATACACTACAATACTATACACTACACTACTATACACTACACTACTATCCACTACAATACTATACATTACACTACACCGCTATACACTACACCACTATACACTACACCACTATACACTACACCACTATACACTACACTACTATACACTACACTACTATACACAACACTATACACTACTATACAATACACTACACTACCATACCATACACTACACTACTATACACAACACTATACACTACTATACACTACACTACTAAACACTACACTACTATACACTACACTATCATAGACTACACTACCATGCACTACACTACTATACACTACACTACTATACACTACACCACTATACACTAAAATACTATACACTACAATACTATACACTACACTACTATACACTACACTACTATCCACTACAATACTATACATTACACTACACCACTATACACTACACCACTATACACTACACCACTATACACTAAAATACTATACACTAAAATACTATACACTAAAATACTATACACTACTATACACTACTAAACCCTACACTACTATACACTACACTATACACTACACTATACACTACACTATACACTACACTATACACTACACTATACATTACACTGTTACAGCCTCACATTGGTTCTCTGCAGAGGTGTGGACTCGATGCATGTGACTTGGACTCGAGTCAGACTCGAGTCATGAATTTGATGACTTGCGACTCGACTTGGACTTGCATAACAATGACTTTGTCCCACCTATGAGATGTGGACTCGAGTCATGTGACTTGGACTCGAGTCAGACTCGAGTCATGAATTTGATGACTTGCGACTCGACTTGGACTTGCATAACAATGACTTTGTCCCACCTCTGGTTCTCTGCTATCGCCCCCTCGGTGTGGAACTCCACGCCATTGCACATCCGCAACATCAAATGCACTCTGACTTTAAGGAACATCCCAAGGCCTCTCTAGATGTGTTGGGTCAGGGCTTTCGAGCAGACCCTGAGCTTGGCTCCACGCCTCTGAGTTATTGACTTGTCTGCAAAATCTGGCCGCGTTATAAACGTCATCGCTATTATTACTAATCAATGTCGGCTGGCCGACATATCAAGGGCAGCAGCCGGCCAAACGCTACGTGATCGACAGGTCACATGACCTGTCCCTTTCAGGAAACGAATGCAGCACGTGGAGCGGAACGTCGGACATCACGTCGAGCAAAATACGCGGGACGACCCGAACACTCGTGCACAGCCGTGAAACCTTACCACAGCTGCACTCAGGATTGTGGAAGTGTCGGCCTGGCCACCACTGTGTAAAATAATGTCGTTACAATCTGGCGTTGAGCTTGGCTTGGCCGTGACAGCTGGTGCAACGTTTGTTTATTATCTTCTATATATATAAAATGGAAATTTGTGAATATGTGTCTGTTCGAAATGTTTAGCATACTTCCCGACATGCAACAAACTTTACATTTGGCATGTGGGTAGCTTCCAGACTGCACACAATGCAAAAAGTATAAAAGTAGACTTTTGTATTTTGGGGGGGAGGGGGGGGGGGTGCGCAATAATGGATATATTTTGCACGGCAAGTGAGCGGTGACGTCACATCTGTGATGTCACCCGCATGCGGCAGCGTCACGCAGTGTGCCTGCTGACGTCACGTATCCCCCCCCGCCCCCAAACCCTCCGCGTAGGCCGCGTATTAATCCAAGACAAGAATCCGAGTCCCGGGCGAAGCCGGGTAGTAAAGCTAGTATTTAAATTTTAAAAAGTGGCTACCGACTGCTGCTGGTCTGAAGATGTCAACTCGTACCATTCGTTCCACTTTGTAATTTAGTGAGCGCTTTGAAATGTACGTTTGCTTGAGACTGGCAGGCTTCCACGAAAGCTTGCGCACTTGTCAATCGTCACGCTTATAAGTTAACGGAATGCTTATGCAAGATGAGGTGAGTATTAACCCAACGAGCTTCAACCCACGAAAAACACTCTGGAAGGCTTTTGCAATTAAACAAAAATTACAACGGCACCCAAACTAATAATACAGCATCATCCCCATTCCAATTTTACAGCTCGCAAATTATGTTTGCTATAAATTTCTCATCTAAAAGGCTCCACTTAAGATTACTTCCTTAAATCACGTGTACTCAAGTCATAAAAAAAACGTTGAATTATACCACGCGCAGTTAAAGTGTACAATGCCTCGACCTTTTTTTGTTGACAATGCGGCGAACATTAATGTGACGTTGTTTTTCAAACAAGACGAGAGACGATCGAATCAGACGGCACGGTAAAACATTAAATGTCGGGCCCTTTGTCAATTCGACTGCTGGCAAGAGGGCCTCCCCCACGGCGTCGCGGCAGCCACGGAGGAGTGTTTCCGGCAAAACTCCGCCACGCCGATTGGTTTCGCGCGCCACCGATGATAGCCACATCTCGGGAATTCGTAGTGGAGACCTCGCTCCGAGCACAGCCTGCGGACCACCGCAACCGTCGCTGTCATCTGTCTCAGGTCAGTTTAGGTCGATGTTAAAATTCTGAATGCTTTCATTTTTTCGGATAATAGCCCTGAAAGCACTTTTGACGTTCTTGGGAAGTTACAAAACGCATTTCGGGAAAGATTTGACATTCATGTCTTTGACCGGAGCAAAGGCAAGTCCCATTACTACGCATTGCCGCCAGAGTCGGCAACGAGCGCAATCATCGCACGTGCTTCTCGCCATACTTCTCCACGTGAGTTTAAATCAATCTTCGAAACGGGTTGTGACCTTACGACTAAAACTCACACTGCGATGGAACGGGCATGCTCATTCAAAACAAACAAAAAATGTACTCGCGTAACTCAATCACATTAACTTTGTCACTCAAAACATAGCATAACGGAACACGGTACCAAATAAAGCAGGATTGGCGGGTGTACATACAATGTTACGCCTTCCCCTGGCTCGTCCTGTACTTTAAAATACTTGTTCTAACTTCCAAGCCATGATGGCTGTCTCACTCTATCCCCAGATCTGCTCCAGGTGCATAAAAACTGAGGATTGTGGGTAACGGGCTGCTGGGATTAAGGAGGCAGGCTCAAAACTCCCGCCCCACACGTTCCGTGCACGCAGTTGCGAACAACCGCCGAAGGACGGGCGGCAGGGGCTCGAACCTCGGTACAATGAGCGTCACGGGAAGGCCAGCCATGGCAATCGGACACTTTGGATCCAGAGTTGCTGGAGCAGAAATACGAGTGATAATGCACCCGGCGGTTAGGCCAATTTGAAGACGATAATTGAAGGCCGAACCGTGTAGAAGTGAGATGGAATGAGTACCGCGCGGTGGCACAAATTAGACAACAGAGAATAAATGCATAAATTGACTCGCTGTCTGTTGATGGCCACTTAGCATTCTGGGCATTTGGGCCTATTCCCTTCTGACAATTAAATTCATAGAAACAGGTCGAGGAAAGTGGCAATTCGTTACATAGACGTGAGTGACTTTTTAAATGATTATGACAACATTTAACCAGGAAAATATTTTGGCAAGGATCACCTCATTTGCAAAGGTGTCAATTGATGCTCGCAGAGCACACCACATAATGACACATGTACAAACTCACACTGCATTTAGACAATCTATTGGACTTACTCTCCTGCGGCTGCTGGGTCCGCTCCGGCCCGCCGGCTTTAGGGTCCGTGCCGGGTTTAGGCGCCTGCGCCGCGCCGGTTGACTGGCTCGAACTTTGTCCGCCCAGCTCGACCCCACGGAGCTGCGGCAACGGGACGGAGAGACGGGACAGAGAGAGACGGGATGGAGAGACGGGACGGACGGACGGGACAAAGAAACGGAACGGAGAGACGGGATGGAGAACAAGTCGGAGAAACGGAACAGAGAGACGGGACGGGGAGAGACGGGAACGGGGGGAGATGGGAAGAAGAGAGACGGAACAGAGAGACGGGACGAAGGAACGGAACGGAAAGACGGAACAGAGAACAGGTCAGAAAGACGGGATGGACAGATGGGACGGAGAAAGATGGAACAGAGAGAGGGATGGAGAGATACGCGATGCAGAGCAGATGGAGAGACGGGCCAGAGAGAGACGGGACGGACAGACGGGACAGAGAGAGACGGGACGGAGAGACGTGACGGACAGACGGGACGGACAGACAGGACAGCGTCGTTCGCTGTGAGAGCATTATTTTGGCTGCTGCAATAAATGTCACATGATGATAAGCCACTCCGTTGAACTATCGTTTGTGGATAGGTCGCTTCAGAAAAGAGCTACATAGCTGAGTGGGCCTTACCAGGTAAAACAATATATATATACAACAAATCCGATACAATATTAATTTCCCCAATTGGACGATTATCACGATGTCAGTTTCCCATAACGCTGTACTTCTATTTCACGATTGTACTGCAGTGATTTTGTACTTTCTGTACAACCAGTACAACAAAAAAAAGAGATTCGTTAAAAATAAATATTCACTGCGGATCACTCATACGGGCCTACATAAGCATCGTAATAATTCGAGCTTTAACAAAACTATCAGGCTTATTACGCGCGTGCAGTCATTTACTTTGTAAATAGTTAAAACAATTAAACTGCCTATTAGAAATGAGAACTGGACCCAGAAATGCATCGCTTAGCGGATTATGTAAAAACTGTTAATCGGGAAACATTGTCAATGTAATTGTTGTCATCGCCCCATGGTATATAAAGTTCCGCCTCCAACTCTGTACAAATGCGGTACGATAGAAAACGTCGTCGTCGTACGATGGCCGTGGATCCTACATCGCAGGACATGTCCCGTCGTACCGCGGAATTCCCGTATCGCAGCGACCCAAAGAAAGCTCGACGTGAGTTCAAATCCCCCGGTTGTTGGGAGTCAACGGTGGTCGTACCACCGTAAAGACTGGCGCCGGTCAAGGGGAAATGTGGAATTGCCGCCCACTGGCCCAACCAAAAGGCGACGCTCCACTCTTGCTTCGAGTGGAGGCGACCGTAAACGTGATGGTCACAGGGCCAATATATTCACAACCGTCCACAAATATCTGATGAGCTAGGAAAGTCACACGTCACGATGGAAGGGTTCTTTTTCTCTCTCCGGGGCCAAAACTGTCGCAAGGCAATACTTGCAAATGGATGACAATGACGTGACTGGTTAATTTACAGTCGATGCAGATTTTATAGGGCATTTGGCAG